>NC_081346.1:24435383-24497426 GCF_029784015.1 Lycium ferocissimum | reverse complement strand
AAACCTAATGGGGTCGTTAGACTCGTTAAACACATTAGAAACCAAGACCGACTTCAAACGTTGTCGTTCACGCAAACAATGCCGCCTTCTTAAAGGGTGTTCGGGTAGTTTGGAAGATGAAACAATGTCGGTTAAGGGGTTTTTGGAGGCTGAGATGAAACGATGTCGGTTAAGGGGTTAGGGATGACGACGATGAGACGATGTCGGTTACTTAGGGATAAAGGCGAACTGATCGATGATGACGATGAGACGATGAAGGATTGAAAGTGAAGTGGTACTGTGTTAGGGTCTTAGGGATTTTTACGGATCTGGGCCATCTGGCTATTGGATTTCCGGATTTGGGCTATTGGCTATTGGATTTCCGGACTTGAAATGTTTTACGATGGGCCTTTAGCCCCTTACTCCTGTACAGTATTGGTAATTTAATTTCGGTATTCGGTATTTACCGAATTATCGAATCCAGATAATTGTAAATACCGAGATACCGAAACCGAAATACTAAATTTTATATTTCAAGATCGAATACTGAACCGATTACCGAATATCGAAATAATGTAAAAATAGCCTAGGTTCGGTTCGGTAATTAATTTTCGGATTTTATGCCCAAATTTTTACCCTCAAGTGTTTGTCAAATCATCAAAACACAAAATCGCATAACTGATCATGATAGCATTTTGACTATTTTACCTTCTTAACATATTTCATCATGTTATTTCTCCTCAATAAATATTTATTCCATGAATGATGAGAACCTCTTAAATGTTGCTAATAAATACAAGGATAAAATGAAAAAAAAAAGTAATTAATTTGTCTTGATTAAATAAAACAACAAGTACTCCCTCCCTCTCAAAATATTTATCACATATTTTATGTACACTCCCATTAAGAAAGCATTTATAAGAGTAGTATTTTGACTATTTTACCCTCTTAACATATTTTATCATGTTTTTTCTCTTCAATAAATATTTACTCCATTAATGATGAAACCTCTTAAATGTTGGTATGTGAACTCACAAAATCAGGCCATTGATGTAATTAATACAAGGGTAAAATGGGAAAAGACTACTTAATTTTATCTTAGATAAATAAAATGACAAATATTTTGAGACAAACATTTTTAGTAAGGACGATAAATATTTTGAAACGGAGTGAGTATTTTACTAGTATTTTTAGTAAGGAGTAAGGAGGACAAGTATTTTGAGGGTAAAGTAGTACTATCTCCGTTCATTTTTATTTGTCCAGTATTCTAAAAATAGATTTTCACTTTTAGTTGTTACTTTTAGCATATCAAGAGAAGATAATTTCTTTTTTTCTGTTTTAACCATATTATTAAATACTCAGTTGAAATCATTTTTCAAATCCAATAAAAATATGCACCAATAAATATGGATACATTGGTAAATTGTGCACTTTATTTATTACTCCATTCGGATAAAAAAGAGTGTCCATTTAACCATTTGCATACTCCTTAAGAAAATACTAACTCATAGACAAAAATAGATAATTTGACTAAACTGGCCCTAATTAAATAGGTATTAAGATTTGATCGCATAACACTTAATATGAGCAAATTTAGAAAGATAAGGTTAATTCTTTTTTAATTTGATAAGTGAATACTCTTTTTTACTAAGAAAAAAAAGCTAAATGAATACTTTTTTGATTCGGAGAGAATATTTATTAAGTGATAGGTAAAATTAAAAGTAGACAAGTAAAAGTAAACGGGAAAATTAGTAACTAAAAGCAGTATGGAGAAGTGCCATTTTTTATAATCAGTAGCCAGTAGTTTAGGCAAATGGCAAGCGCAGACGGGAAAGCGTCAAACTCACTGTCCCAATGACTAATTTGCATGTTAGTTGACCCCACAGCCTTAATAATCTATAAAGATTATTGCAATGACTTCAAAAACTTTAGCTTCCATTGAAAATTCGCCACCTACAGCATGCTGTTTGCTACCAGCTGCTAGATCCAACTCCAGAAATTGCTCCTCAAACACCACTATTCCCTTATCACTGACAAATAAAGAACAAGACCCCCCTGAATTTGCAGCATATTATTGCAAAAAGTGCCACAGGCACCACGATAGTCTTGCCCAACCTCAACTTCACTTTATTCTTCCATATTGTCCTAAAATTTGAGCTTTTTTTTCGCAGATCATCTTGGGGTCTATTTCCAATTCCACTTTTTCCCTTTAAAGATCAGTAGCTCACACTGAATTTGCAGCATGTTAGTGAAGAACGAGTGACAGGCAACATGAAATCTTGACACCCCACCTCAAGTACGTACTTCACATTATTCTACAATATTGTTCAAAAAGTAGCTTTTTGTGTAGAATATAATCACTTAATTCGACTCTGTTTCCACTTTCCACTTTCTTCATCCATCAGTTACTTTGCCTCCACTTCTCCTTCAAAATTCACTTATTTTTTGCTACTGTATAAACTCCAAGATTTCTTCCATCAAAAGATAAAAAGTACAATCTTTCTAAGTGTTACCGACTAGTCAGGGTACCATATGTAAGAAAAGTCAAAATACATTACTTCATTAAATTTCTCCATATATCTGCAGCCACTTCTCTCTTTAATTTCTAGGCCAATAGGGGTAGGCGCCTGCATTTAGCAAATTCAAATATTTCGTTTTAGGTTTGGTAACACTAGTCTTGTGAATTGCTTTCAAACCTAGAAAAAAAGTAAAGTTTGGTGTATTTGACAGTTAATATAGAAGAAAAATTTGGCAGGTATTTTTCCATATATAAGTGGACAAGTGTATTGGCGGTGCATGCAACAAGTTGTATCTTTATGTTTGACAAGTGTTAAGGGGTATTCCAGCTGATTGGGCCTTTGTGGACTCTTTCGATAAATAACAATCAGTTCATTAATGGCGAGCAAAACGACTACAGTTAGATCTTCACTAACAATCTTAGTCTCCATTCTTCTCTTCGTCGGAGCTATCGTCTCCACACGCTTGCTACACTCTTCCTTTGACATTGTAAGTTCGTTAATTTTTCTTTATTTACGTTCTGGCATGAATTAGCTCTCTACGTATTTCCTCTGAAATTCCTTTTAACTGTGTTTTCTTTACTAACTTTAACTGTGTTTATGTTACCATGTCCTCATATATCACCTTAGCAAACCGCGGGAAGAAATTAAAAGAATGATGTTCTCACTTCCTTGTTTGTTTTTCACTGTATTAGCTTGATACTGCTAAAGTTAATATTAATCCTCTCAAGGAATTTAGTCACTTCTTATAGGTAAAACTATCTAAGAGTATTGAATAGTTCTCCCACGGTCTCAAAATTGGCTTAGATATTATTTGAACATAATTTTTTCAATTTTTTTAAAAATATATTTTGAATTCTTTTAACACAATTTTTTATTTCAAAAAAGTGACTTATAAGTCGCTTATGTTGGTATAGCTTTTATTTTTTTGAAGTATTTTTATGTAATTTTTTTAAATATACATAATAAGTTAAGTTGGACTACCCCAACTTAATTTTTATTTCAAAAAAGTTAAAGACTCTAAGTCTGAATTCGTACACGCACCGAACATGAGTTAGTTTGACCAAAATCGTTTTGGTCGGAGAAGTAATATATTTGACTTAATTGTGTCAGTCATTATTGTTGCCTGGAATAAACAGTTTTCTCCTAGTAATTATGATTTTAAATACTTTTGAGAATATTTTAACAGTAATCTCAAATATACATTTCTGTCTCATCCTCTCATTGTATGGTGCAATTTCTTTTTAATTTACCAAAATGATTGTTTTGTATTTCCAAAAAAATAAAAAATAATGTGAGTTTTTATTTTGTCATGATATGATGTATAATAATGATATTTATGAAACTTTTCTACAGTAATTTAAAATATTCTCCTTTTTAAATTTCGTGGTAAAAAATCAATGCAAATTCACTTAAACACCCGCATGAGTTATTTTTGAACTTTTATATTTGGAGTCCAACCCCAAAAAGTAGTACCAAAAGACAGTTGTTGAGCATAAAGAAAGGCGTGACATTATTGAAGCTGATGCAATTAAAACTGTTGGACGAATAAGCGGCGATGTTGGCATTTTACCCACTTTTTACGCTGTCGTTTACCTCTTTTTAAAGTCTTAAAACATCATCATACTATAAGACAAAAGACAGGGAAACAATTTTCTCGTGACACAGTACGCCAAGTGTCTGTTTGTATTAGTATACGTGGCTTAATTGTGTGCTACGATTAGGAATTCTCGTTTCTGTTGCCGACGCTTACAAATGCCCGTGTTCTGCTTCAATTTTGACCCTCCCCTTCTTCCGTCCTTTTTTTTTTTTTTTTTTTTTTTTTTGTAGTGTGTTAGGTGAATTTCCACTAATCATTTATTTTTACTCCTATCTTTTCAATGGACGTAAAATTAAAAAAACTATTTTTTTAATAATTTGTGATCTGAAAAATGTAGGACTTTTGAAACTTATAATCTTAGACATGTCATTACATTTGTGTTATTATAGAAACTTGTCACTTAGAATAAATAAAATAAGTTAAGTTATTTTAAAATTTAGAAAGATATTATTTTTTATGGGAGACTAAAAAAGGAAATGTTATCACCTAAACGGGAAGGCAAGGAGTAATTGGGATCAGACTTGCATTGGAGGTGGACCTAGCTTAACCTAAGTACCTAACCGGATCTCTGGAAAAGTTGATACTATCATACTAGGAATTTAGAGTAACTGAGTTGGTATTGTTGGGAACCCTAGATCACCAAATTAGCCTAGTTGGTGGATTCTCCCTGTGCCCAGGGGAGTCAGAAGGATATCTATAATTTCGGTCGAATCTAATAGTTTTCGTTAAAATTCTATATGTATTAACTATATATAAATGAAATTCAGAATCTAGTTACGAAGACTTGATATCGCACAAATATTAACCATTTATGTATTAGAATATTTAATTGATAAAAAATGTTATTTTCATATTATAACTTGTTATCTCTCATTTACATCTGATAATATTTATTGTATTGACTATAAGATTATAAGAAAGTGATTAAATAAAATATCCATATTTGGAGGAGGAATACGAAAATTTTCTAGTCACTTTATATGTTGAAATCTTTTATTTTAACTTCCTTTGTTAGAAACTGTACATTTGAGCTGAATTTCTTTTTGATAATTCTAGATGTACTTTACATTTTTTAATATTGTAATTCTTAATCCCACATGATGATAAGCCACTTAGTACATTGGATAAAATGATGTAATACAGGTTCAATGGTATCATTTCAAAAAAAAAAAAAAAAAATGCGTGTCCATGACTAAATTAATTGCTACAAAACAACCGCAAAACCAGGAAAAATTGGCAAAGAACAAAACGAAATCCTAGTCTAAAGGATTTTGTTCTACTTTTTATTTTATTTTTCTGTATTGCGTAACTCACTGTGGATGATGGTCATTTTCTGTTCGGGGTCCTTCAATTCTTACATCTTTGTTTAATTTTGTGGTTTCCTTTATTCTCTGTTCTTCTTTTTCTTCCTCGAGGAGATATGGCTGTGGCCTGTAGATAACTTTGCAAGGCAAAAGCTCCCTCGTTTTTTTTTTCTTTTTTCCTCTTCCCGTTTTTTAGTGGTCATTTGGTTGGAAGGATTGAAAAATAATCTCAGCACAAGATCTTGTTTGTAACAATACAAGACCGGGGTTAATAGTTAAGCATCTTTAGTTTCAAAAGTAATGTTTACTTCTGGTCTCAAGTCATAGTATTTCTGGTAATAATGCTAGACCAGAACAGGAACAAAGTTGGACTAATTACTCCCTTAGGTCCATTTACTCATGTTTTCCTTTTACACGCCCCCTAAAAAACAACTTGTCGTGTTTTTCTGATCTCAATTTAATATAACTCTCTTTTTAACGACATTAATTTCTCTCTCCATATTTATTGAGTAATGGCCTAAGTTACTCGGACTCGGGGGCGGGTGCGGATCTAGATGTCGGATCCTTCATGATCTAAATTTTAAGATTCGGAGATACGGATCCAGTTATGGCTACGGGTGCAGAAATTCGGCTAAAAAAATTCAAATATCTAAAAATAGAGTTATAAAACCTAAATTATGGAATATTATGTGGAAAGCTTGAGAAAAAGATATTATCCAAGAGGAGAATCCCCGAAGGAGATAAAAGGAAATAGAGTGACATAGAAATTTTTATATACAAGGTATTCCATTTTCTTCAATTTCACCTTAGCTTTAGTTTTGATTAAAGAAATCATTGAATCTGTCCAGAATTTCTACATCGATTTTGGTCAAAGTATTCAAAATCGGTTGATCAGATCGGGTACGGATCGCACACCCACACTCATGTCGTGTCGACACGAGTGCGGCACCGAAAGTGAAGAGTCCGATTAACATAGGTAATGGCAATGGCGGAAACTAATTAACTAATTATATCTTGATTTTCTAAAATGACAACTATTCTGGACCAGTTATTTTTAGGAAGCAAGACAACTGATGTGGACCGAAGGTAGTTCTAAATATGCTATATTTGGAAACTGCTATAGTAACAAAAACAGGGGATTATTGTGCCAATGTTAAACAACTTCACCTACTCTTGATCATCTTGTTCCTTCATACCAGGGCCAGCTGAAGCCTAAAGCAAGTAAAGCACTTGCTTTAGGCCCCAAACATTTTAAGGCCCAAAATTACTAATATTACTAACTATTATTATATGAAGTATACAATATATAGTTTATTTAGAGTGAAATAATGATTTTAACTCATAAAATTTAATTATTATTTTTTCAAGTGAAAGTCATGTCCAAACATAGTTTCAACATTCAAATACGCCTTTTCAATTTCAATTATGCATCTTTTAACTTCAAACAAATATTGTCCAAATGAGCCGTAAATAATTTGAAGTACATATTCTTTTTTATTCTTTCTTGGTCTTTTTGTCATTGGCGGAGCCAGGATTTTCACTAAGAAATGTCAAACTACGAATAATTAAACATACGAAGAAGTCAAAGGGGGTTTAACATCTACTATACATACATAAAAAAATAATTTTAATCATGTATAAACAGTGTATTTTTTCAGCGAATGGGGGTTTGGATGAACCCCCTAAGGCCTACTTGGCTCCGCCCATGCTTTTTGTCAGATTCTCAAACAAATATATGAGTCATATCAAATAGTCCCTCTACCTGAATTTATGCGCCTTACTTTCTGTTTTAGTTTATTTAATAAAAATGCATCTTTCGTATTTAATAAGTTTCTAATCATATTTTCTGTTTCTAGCCTTAATAATTCACTCTCTATAGGAATGATATGACATGTTTAAGATTATAAGATTCAAAGAAGATTTGTGGTATGTAATACACGCTTTAGTTTTAGCCAGATTCAAAAGATTTTACATTCCTAAACTTTATGTCAAGTCAAACTAAGACATACAATAAAACGAAAGAAAAATATTTACGGCCTTTTATCTAGGTTTGGCTTTAGGCCACAAATTTCGTTGAGCCGCCCCTGCTTCACACTTGTGATTATAGGTACATTATTTGCTGTATAAAGCACCCATCATCATGTATGTTGTGTCCATGACACCATATATCAGTACCGTTCAATATTCATATCTTGTTCTTGTCTCTAGTGTGAACCAATTCATCATCTTATTAGGCTAATGGTTTTTGTTCTTCCAAATTGACAGTCCTTTGCAAGATATTCTCCACGAAAGACAATATTAACCCCCATCAGACGTCACAATCGCACTGATACAACCCCAGCCATCTCAAAAGAGCCCCAAAAGAAAACGGAACTCCTAACATTCCACAATCACACTGATGCAACCCCAGCAGTGCCAAAAAAGCCCCAAAAGAAACTGAAATTTCAACTAAATTGTACACTTCGGAACCTCACAAGAACTTGCCCTGCATCTTACTACCCATCAAAGTTCACGGATCAAAATCAAGCTTCTTCGTCATCTCCTCCGCCTACGTGTCCAGATTACTTCCGCTGGATCTACGATGACCTATGGCCTTGGAGAGAAACGGGAATCACCAAAGAAATGGTGAATCGAGCCAGAAGGACAGCAGATTTTCGGTTGGTGATATTGAATGGAAGAGCATATGTAGAAACCTATCGAAAGGCATTTCAAAGCAGAGACACATTTACATTATGGGGCATTTTACAAATGTTACGAAGGTACCCTGGTAAAGTGCCTGATTTGGACCTGATGTTTGACACTGTTGACTGGCCAGTTATAAAGACGGAATTCTACCGACGCCCTAAGGCCCCTACTCCTCCGCCTCTGTTCAGATACTGTGGGAATGATACCAGTTTGGATATTGTATTTCCAGATTGGTCATTCTGGGGATGGTACAAACCTTACTTTTTTGCATGCGTATTGATTTGATAATCAAACAGTTTTAGTGAATCTTTTCTTTTTGCTCCAAAAACATTGTTTAGGCCAGAGATTAATATAAAGCCTTGGGAGACTTTGTCAAAGGTCTTAAAGAAAGGAAATGAGAAGATAAAATGGACTGACAGGGAACCATATGCGTACTGGAAAGGCAATCCTATTGTTGCTGAAACTAGGATGGATCTTCTCAAGTGCAATGTTTCAGAAAAGCAGGACTGGAGTGCACGTGTATATGCTCAGGTATTGTTCTGCAACATATGTAATCAGTTGTCAGGAAATACAATACTCCCAACAAGAATAAAAGAGTAAAAGAAACTCTTTTCTCCCCCACCACCCCCGCCCCCCTCCCCCCGGCCTCCCCCAAAAATGGGAAACTGAAGTGTTACAGATGAAGGCTTATAAAAGCTACTCCTAGGATATGAAATATGAAAAAAGTAAGAGGTGAGCACTGAGCACCCTCTATCTTGGTCAACTATTCCTATCATATATGGAGCTTGAGCCTTGTGTGAGGAGCTTCTTAACTTGATTATCCTGAAATAGTGAAATCTCTAATAGTTGTGAGATTTTCTGTGTGTTTTCTTTACTTGGCCCATTCGACAATTGGTTTCTCAGAGATTGGGAAAAGAGGTGTCTTTTCGCATTTGGGATAAAAGAACCTTAAAAGGAGGTTCAATTTAGCATTTCTAAAAGTATCTTTTGCTACCTCTCCATATTAATATAATCGGTGGTGAATGTATGTTGAACATGTCCGTCATCTTCCCTGCTCTCGTGAGGCTAATTACATGATTGGTGACAGTAGGAAATGTAGAATGTAAAAGAAAACTAAGTGATGAATCTATAAATGCATGTAGAACTGGGTTGAAGAACAGAAGCAAGGTTACCAGCAATCGGATTTAGCTAGTCAGTGTATTCACAGGTAAGAAAGTAAAGTTGCTTTTCTTTCCGATATGACTTTATTTCTCATTAATCTGTCCGTGTTTGTTAATTATATCGTCCTAAATGCTGTCCTGTTTTTCTCTTTTCTGCCCTGTGCAATTATGTCAGATACAAGATTTATGTAGAAGGATCTGCATGGTCTGTGAGTGACAAATACATTCTGGCCTGTGATTCTGTTACGTTGTTTGTAAAACCGCACTACTACGATTTCTACACCAGAGGTTTGATGCCGCTGCAACATTACTGGCCCGTAAAAGATAATGACAAATGCCAATCTATCAAGCATGCTGTTGACTGGGGCAATACTCATGAACAAGAGGTATCTAATCTGACTCCAACTCTATTTTCACTTTTGACTGCCAATTCACCTGAAAGGCTGAAACTTCGATTATATACAATCATGTGTTAACCATATTATTGACAGTGTCCGGTAAATTAGTCACTACAAATAGTTGATGCATCTGACCATTTTAATGTTGCTTGTGTTCTCCGTACCCAGATTAAGCTTAAAAACGAGGGAAGTATTTGTGGCTTAAGTTTTATCAAGCCATTGTTTAGCTTAAATGAAATGATCATACTTTTAGAAGTCAGGAAAACTCTTAGAGTCCATTAAACTGTGCCCTTAGGAGGAGGATATGACTTATGAGGAGTCTAGCTAGCTCAGAGGCGGATGCGATGTAGTTCTAACTGGTTCAACTGAACTCACTATTTTCCAAACAGAGCATAACTACATTTGTGAGAAATCATAAAAATTTAACAAATACCAAGTTTTGAATGCGTAATTACAATAGTGTAATGGAGTCAGCGGTTAGAACATACATATTGAAACCCCAAAATTTAAATCTTAGATCTTTCTCTTGCTAGCTGAGCAATCAAATGTTCATGCAGCATGTCAACATTTCACCCACTAATGACATACATTTACTTCTACCACCAATTCTCACATCTATGCTCTTCATAAAATATGGGATGAATCAGTGTTAATCTTTTTGACACCATGTTTTTCATGTTTGACAACTTCTTTGGTGAATAAAATAGGCACAGGCGATTGGCAAGGCAGCAAGCGATTTCATTCAAGAGCAACTCAAAATGGATTACGTGTATGACTACATGTTCCATCTCTTGAGCGAGTACGCAAAGCTCTTGAAATACAAGCCCACTGTACCACGAAAAGCAGTTGAGCTTTGTTCAGAGGTAATGGCATGCCCAGCTGAAGGAGTGGCAAAGAAGTTCATGTTAGAATCTATGGTTGAAGGCCCCTCGGATGCAATACCTTGCAACATGCCACCTCCCTTTGGTCCTGCAGGTCTTCATTCTATTCTTGATAGAAAAGAAAATTCAATGAAACAAGTTGAGTCATGGGAACAACAATACTGGAAGAATGAAAACAAGCAACAATGAGGATTTCAGTTTTTCTTTTTTCACTCATCGCCTACACGTACCATGCGGTATATTTTTTTTTTTGATAGTGTTTGTTGTATTTATTACTATCTAACACTATGATGGAGCATGAACGATAAATCTTGGTGTTGGGAAAACATATTTGTATGAGGAAACAATTCAGGGATGAACGGTTTTCTTTATATAGATATTTGTAATATATTCTTTTGCAGTTCTGCGTCGATTTTATTGGGAACGCAATGGTATCTGCTTTCAGTCTAGTTCTTCTACAACTTTTATGTCAGCTAATAATGCAGGAGCCTTATTTCTAAATGATTCAACTGATTGAATCTTGCATGTGATTAGCGTTGAGAAGGGAATATGCCCGTTGTGAGCGAGTGTAAGTGTTGTAAATCACACTTACATTTCATGATATTTGAGTTTTAGTTTGATTAACAGATCTTTAATTTCTTAAAATCCCAAATCATTGTTTTTAGCAAAAGAGGGGCAAGAAGTTGTAGAGCTGCG
Organism: Lycium ferocissimum; assembly: GCF_029784015.1. Lineage (NCBI taxonomy): Eukaryota > Viridiplantae > Streptophyta > Magnoliopsida > Solanales > Solanaceae > Lycium > Lycium ferocissimum. Next base: position 24,486,207 of record NC_081346.1, on the reverse strand, counting down.
TACAGACAGATGGCAAATTCTCTTGGTAAAAAGAAAATGGAATGGAGTTAGTCAAACCTAAAAGGTTATTAGAGCATAATCTGATGCATTGCAATATAAATATTTTGCTACATAAAGTGAACGCAACAAGAGCACAATCAGATATTTTATTTAGGCGAAAAAACACCATTTGATACAAGGTTCAGTTGAAACAGAATGCTGTAAGGCACATAGTATTACATCAGAGAAACACAGATCAGTAGGTCACAACAGAGAAACTGGAAATAGAACGCTAGAAATGCGAAATGCATGAAAGTGCTTAGAGCCAAGGCTGGATATGTTAAGATCAGTAGGCTCGCGCCTTTATAATATCAAAGCTCATTTCACTAGGATCTGTTGCTTGCAATTCAACTTGAATTCCGTCCAGTTCTCTCTTGAATCTGTCCTTTGAACTCGCGTACACCATCTTCATCCTCACCCTTGATGATTCTGGTGACCTAAAATTCATCACCTATTGTTATTAGAATCTGGATAGTTGTGAAAATCGTCAAGAACAAATGAATTGACTAGTGAATCATTTAGGAACCACCACAGACTCAAAAACGAAGAATTTCATGACTTTAAAATGTTTTTCTCTTTCTTCATGAATTGTTAAGGAGTGAAATTTAATGGATATGAATTGACACAGATGTTTCTTATTGGGGTAATATCAATTATTTATTTGTTAAAATAGTGTTTAACCTGGAAACAGATCAAGGGGATTGCTTGAGGAATGAACAAAGGGTACAAAGAAGAATTAAACGGAAGTTGAGAAGTTTTAGTACCAAGCAATAAAGTATATCTTGCTTTTCTGGCAATTTTCAGTAGTAATGAAGTCGAAATCAAAGACAGCATAGCGACATTCATCGGCAGGGAGAGAGTTAGAGAAATCATCATAGCTTTCTTGAGGGCTGCCAAGTTTCTCGACCACCACTTCCTGGCCATCAATCTTGAATATAATGAACCTGTAGTTTCTCTTTGCTTTTAATTCCAAGAACTTGAGCTTGCACTCATCTTGCACTGCCATTCCAGACACTGCATTCGCCTGCCCATTTATATATTTGTCACGTCATCAAGAGAAGAATAAAGTGAAACCACAATAACAATTCATGTCACTACAGTGAACAACCACGTGTGTCCTCATCCATCTGAATATTAGCTGCTATATCTTAAAGAAAACCTGTTTTATGAAATTTCGCACATAACCATAATGAATGCCTTTCTATTCAACCATGCAGAAATATGCATGCAACCAACTAACATGGGCAGATCCACATTTTCTCAGGTGGATGTGGCATTAGGTTCAAACTATACACAAAGAAATTTGAAAATTTTCACAATATTCTTAGTTTCCACCCATCAACACTGATGATAAGTGGGTGCATGATTACTAATACTGCAGCCTGTTAAAGATATAATACAATAAATAAAAGTTTGTTTCTCTAAAAATCTAAACTTTTAGATGAGGTGATTACGAACTTCAACATGATATAAGAGGTTCTGATTTGAAGTCTCGTGGCCACCCATACAAAAGGAAGAGCTTTTTAGCGCTTGACCCAAGAATAAAGAAAGTTAAAAGTGTGCGCGCTCTTCAATTTTTAGATGAGGTTCTTAGGCACTTCAGCACAACAAAAATCACTTTTCCAGGCCATAACCATATAAAAGGCGTTATGATAAGAAACTTTTTATGAGCCAATTACACAGATTATCAGTTGGATGTCATTTGAATTGAAGAATATCTGAAATTGTTAAAATGGGACCATTAAAAAATACAGAAAATGATGTATAACGCAAAATTGGTTTAGGAAAGGAAAATGAAACACAAAACAGATAACAAGAGGAAAGACAATATACCATTGTGTCCTGGAATGAGATAGATAAGGATCTCTGCAAAATGGATAGCAAAAAGAAAAAAGAAAAAAAGGGTGGTGGGGATAGAGGAGAAAAATGAGTTGGGGTAGAGATCCTTGAATCCGTGAGAGAGGAAACACGAGCTGGTTTATAAATACAAGAGACAAATTCGGATTATTTTGAGGGACAAACATAAGGGGTTGAGTGTTTTATGAGCATTTGTGAGGCTCATTCATTAGTGATTAGTCACCTGGTCTACGACCACTCTTTGTCAACTGTCATACTGCCTGTTGCACTTCGCACGACGGTTGTTTTTTCTGTTTTTCATCCCATTTTGTGTTGACTTTTTTCTTCAACCTTCATTCTTTTTTTCTCATCTTTTTCCCAAGTGGTTCATTGGAGATTTGAAGTAGTGATATTGATTATTGTAGTAACACTTTTCTTAGCTTTGAAACAAAATATGATAGGCCTTTCCTGACCAAATTTATAAATAGTCACCTTTTAGTTCGGTAGAATTTGAAATTTCACGATAATGATTAACCAGTGAATAATATTTATACCCTTATAACAGGATTTCTTAAGGACATAACTAAAGAGTAACCACTGAATATTATTTATACTCTTATAACAGGATTATCAATTACTGCCACGTAAGGGAAGTTGTAATTGCTGTTAATGGATGCACTTCTTTCTCCACATTTGCCTTTCATTTTGGCATCGAAGTACAGTTGGGCCCCTAATATATACAAATGTTTTTACCCTCTGACAAAACCCCGCTATATACAACAACAACAACCCTGTGAAATCCCACAACGTGGGGTCTGGAGAGGGTAGAGTATACGCAGACCTTACTCCTACCAAAGTAGGACGGTTGTTTCCGAAAGACCTTCGGCTACCATAAAAAAGCATAAAGAGGTCGATAAGGCTAAGAGATTCAAAGCGATATGGAAATACAAATAACGAAAGCGACACGGATAAAATAGGATAATCAAAGCACGGAAATAACAGATAATAGCAGTAAATGAGAGCACAAGAAATTATCTTTGCGATAATGCGACTACTAATAAGGAAGGATAACGACACTATCTACTAGCCTTCTACCCTAATCTGGGTCCTCCAAACCCTCTTATCTAAGGTCATGTCCTCGGTAAGATGTAACTATGTCATGTCGTGTCTAATTACCTCTCCCCAATACTTCTTCGGCCTACCCCTACCTCGTCTGAAACTATCCATGGCCAACCTCTCACACCTCCGCACTGAGGCATCTGTGTCTCTCCTCTTCACATGTCCAAACCATCTCAATCTCGCTTCCCGCATCTTGTCTTCCACCGAGGCCACTCCCACCTTGTCCCGAATATCCTCATTCCTAATCTTGTCACTCCTGGTGTGGCCACACATCCATCTCAACATTCTCATCTCGGCAACTTTCATCTTTTGAACGTGAGAGATCTTAACTGACCAACACTCCGCCTCATACAACATAGTCGGTCTAACCACCACTTTGTAGAACTTGCCCTTAAGTTGTGGCGGCACCTTCTTGTCACATAGCACTCCGGAAGCGAGCCTCCATTTCATCCACCCTGCCCCAATACGATGTGTGACATCATCATCAATCTCCCCGCTGCCTTGCATAATAGACCCAAGATACTTGAAACTACTTTTCTTCTGAATGGCCTGAGTACCAAGCCTCACTTCCAAGCCAGCCTCCTGAGGTGCTTCATTGAACTTGTACTCTAAGTACTTTGTCTTGGACCTACTTAGCTTAAACCCTTTAAAATCCAGAGTACGTCTCCAACCCTCCAGCTTATCGTTAATTCCGCTATGAGTCTCGTCGATCAAGACAATGTAGTTTCTCTATTTTATATTTTTAGCATGGTTGGCTCAATATTCATTTGAATGGCAACAGTCCAAATCGATTTTCCCACCTAACAGTATCTTAAAGGTGAATGCTAAGCACAAACTCTAATATAAGCTACACAGCTATGCCTATTGACTAGAAAATTGTGACAGCGAGGATGATTCTCATAGAATATAATACGTGGTAAAGGATAGTACAACATCTATGTGTGAGTTAGGACCAGGTTGGCAGAAGTAGAACTGGGAAGAATGCAATTCATCAAAAAACAATATGGTGGATACACACTCCAGTAATTGAATAAAAATGAAAGAAAAAAAAAAGTCTACAAAAATGGTCCTAATCTTTTTTTGGTCACACTCAAAAAATACCATTAGGCATTAGCTGTTCCCAGAGGCGATTCTCAAACAAGTTGTCATGGAAGTGTTTTCATTATATGACATAGAGGAGAGAAGTATATTGCAAATGTAACTTGAAAGCGGATTGCAGGTGTCAGACAGGACATGTAGAGCAGTTTCAAGGAACATATATCTACTCAATAGATGGCACTTTCCAGGATCATCAGCCCTTCTGGAGATTCACTCATCCTACAAAATTAACAACTTTAGGTTCTTTTTTCTTCTTTGTTTTAGCATCACCGTCTTCATTAACTTCCTCTGCCAAAAAGTTGAAGTCATCCTCGAGATCATCCCCACTGCTGAGTTTGGTAACTTGTCCCCTTGGCCGGTCTTCAAATTGAGCTGTCAGAAACAAAGGAAATGTTACAAAAAGAGGTGCAAAGTGCAAGAGTTAAAACCAAATCAACACTGACAAGGACCTAAAAACAATCTATCCAAGAATGATTTGGAATCAATTAAGGAGCACACAAAGATCACCAGAGTTATTAAGAGTTAAAACCAAATCCACTTATGACATGACACATCTCTTCTAAACAATCCCCCAACAAGCCAACAAATGCACTCTCTCTTGCCATATTTGACACAAAATCAATGAACATGGAATCGATGGAGTGTATGAAAGAGGACATGAGAAGGTACGGTCTTTATATTGAAAGGGAACTAGAGTGACTGTGATATGACTTATGAGGCCTTTAATTGTTTAAAACAGATATGATAAATACACAACTGTAACTTGATTAATTCTCTTCTGCACCAAAAGATGTTGGCTTGGTTGTGCCATGGCCAAAACCTGTTCCACTGAGCAGGGAAAGCAAGAAAATTTCTGGCAAAGTTGTCAGACTGTCTTTATACCATCAAAGAATAAACAAGACTGGGTCATGCACAAAAAAAAAAGTAAAAGAGAGTGAGTGGTCAGTTTGTCAAGTTCATATGCAGCCTTGCTAAATCTGCAACAGTTGACGGAAAATGATTATAAGCCCGTTTGGATGGGCTTATGGCTTTTGACTTATAAGCCAAAAGCCATAAGTTAGAATTCCAACTTATGGCTTTTGGCTTATCTTTGTCATTTTGGCTTAAAAACAAGTGCTTAAAAACACTTTTACTTTACCCAAACACTACAAAAGTGCTTAAAAGCACCTCAAATAAGCCAATTCAAACAGGCTATATGTATATAGGACATGAGCCAAACTGAATAACTAAGAAGTTACAGAGTGTGAACATGTGTAATGATAGCATATACGTTAAAGAGATGTTCAATGATAATATGATATGTAAAAACGATAGCACACAAAAGTTGCAGGCAGTAGAAATCCTTGTTTTGTTTTTTCAAATGTGAGGGCAAAACTAGAAGCATCAAAGAGCAAATCAATGGAATAATACATCAAAGTACGCACAAATTTTAAATCTACCAGCAGCCGCATCAGAAGCTCTGCCACTTTTATTAGGACAGTCTCTTGCCAAATGCGTAACACCGCCACAAATTTTGCAACAACCACCCTGCAAAAAGAAAAAATCATCAAAAACTTGAACTTCAGACCTCCGGTGAGATTAACGTTTTTAAGTTTCCTTCAATGAGCTTATTTTTAAGATAGAGATAAACATGAAGGTATTGAACCAGCATCAGAAGGTAGCTGTGAATTGATTGAAAATGAAGTTTGGAGCCAATCAAACTATATGTACCTTTGGGTATATACCATGAGTATTTTTAGGGCAATCCTTACTCAAGTGGCCTTGTTCTTTACAAATAAAGCAACTGGCAAACTTTGTTCCACCTGCATAATATAAACCAGCATGATTTACAAAAATTTACAGAAAGAAACAAGAACCTTTCTACTAGAAGAGATATATATTATTAGATCGACTTTGATGGACCCTTGGAAGGAAGGGCAACTCAATTTGGAATAGCACAGATATACCGACAATTTTGCATATGCTTTTTTCTTGTAGCACTTATATTTCATTGGTTGCATACACTTTTTTTTGTCTCCACCCAAGAAATTCTGAAACTAATTTTGTAACTCCGCGTTAACACAATTTGGGTTAGCTCCTATTTTGTAAGTATGGATAAATGGAGTTCCACTAGTCAAGACAACAATATAACAGTTCACCAATACCCTGACCCCATCAATTGGTTCAGGAACTTATTTAGCATTTTAGCCTTAATTATTCGATGCTTAACAATTCCATACAGTGCATAACTAAGTTAATACAGAGTAAATGAAAAATGGTGGACCAGTATTGAAATTCCAATGAGAAGGACAAGAAAAAACTGAAAAAACGTTATGCATCTAAAAAAAGCAATAAAAGAAAATACATTGTTCATGGAATGAAGAACAGAGGTTCTATTTAATAAGGTCAAAGGAAAAATACCATCTTGAAGCGGATATGGACAGTTAGCCAAAGAATGACTTGTTTCCCCACAATTGTAACATAACTTCTTATCCACAGATTCATCATCTTTATTGGGGCAATTCTTCAGGCTGTGACCGCGTCGACGACAAAGCAGACATATCTTCATAAACGCATATCAAAACAAAGTAGCATACATCAGTATGACGCACTAATATTCTTCTAACGTAGCAAAGCATTATCTTGGATAACATTGTGCACAAGATAACATTGTGCAGTGAAATTACAAGTCAAGACTAAATAGATTCCGTCCAGAGGCCATGTTTGGTATAACCCAAAATGTTTTTGGCAGGAAAGGAATCGGTTTACCTATGGAAAACCATTTCCCTAGTTAATTTTCAATGTTTCACTGGGAATAAAAGTTGGGGGAAATAAGGGTGGTGGAGGCTAGACTAGGCACAGAGGTGGTGTTTGGTGACAATTATAAGTTGTAAAGAGTTATTTAGAAGTTGATAGGGAGTTATGATATAGAATATATATATTTTCATTCCAAATATATCCACTTTGGATCTATTTATGCAGTATTAAGCTCATAATAGGTGTAAATACTTATCATCCATTTGGTGCAAATCTGACAGCTTTAGCAACTAAGCTCACGAATAACTACATCAAGGAGAACCAAAATATCAAACCTTTTTTATTATTAGGTAAAGGGTAACCAAACTATCAAGCATTATAATTCATTTAAATGAAATGTCAGAAAATGAAACAGGAGATACAGTTCAATTTTCATCTTTTCATTTATTACATAAAGAGCATCCCCTATGAAGCTGTTGTTAGTATATGAACCAGAAAAATGCCACTGCAATGCAAACATACAGAAAAATCAAGACTCAAAAATTTTCCTAGTGAAAAAAGCATACCTTATTCTTTTCCCATTCAGCTTTCTTAGGACAATCCCTAGCAATATGGTCATGTTCTTTACATATAAAACAGCTTTCACCAGGCTTCATTCCAGCCACTCTAAAAGGGTGTTTTTTAAATGAACTTCTCTTGTTAGGATCTTTAACATCTTTTTTCTTCTTGAAAGTGCTCTTCTTCTTCTTTTTCTTGTTTGGGTCTTTAGGTGGAGTTGGTTCTGCCTTAGGGAATAGTTCTGGATTAGCTTCCTTGAACCGCTTTCTAGCTAATTTCTGCCTTTTGCTCACCATTTAGAATACAGTATTACTGTTATTATTCCTCTGGTTGATATTGAAAATAAGTGTTTAACAGTTGCTTGCAGCTACAAGGTTGAAGACTTGTAAAGGAGAAAGGTTTTAGGTAAGGCTGCCAGTTTGAAGACCGAGGGTTTTGTGAGGTTTTGACATTACGGCCCGACCGCCCAAGATCCATGGGTTTTCGGATTCGGGTAAAATAAGACGATTATAATTGTCAGATGGCATAATTTCATATTTAGTCCTCAAATGATTTAAAAAAAAAAAAAAAGGGTTATTGTTTGGAGGGTTTGAAAAGTAAAATTAAAATAAAAGGGGTTTAGATTTTTCCTATACTTATTGGACATAGGAAAAATATATAAACCTTCTAACCTCACTCTCCCCTCATTGAGTGTTCTACTACCACTTTTTAATATAGCATTGAATAGTTCGGTGAGTCATTTTTGCCCAAGATACTTCAAATCTCTTCGGAGTACCATATGGACAACATGCTTTTCTAATCTTCATAATTTCTTATGGCATTCTTTACTTTTATCGGTCTAATTATATAAATATGATTATGTTGTTATTATGCACGGATGTGGCGGTCCAAAATGTTATTCTTGTAGTTAGAATTGAGTGTTATTCTTGTAATTAGAATTGAGCAATCGATTAAAAAAATTGTACATCTCTCATTGATCTCGTTATCTCCTACTAACACTCGTTGAGAATTGTATACACTTCACGTGGTTTAAGTCCTTACCATACTTCTCTCTCAATCATCCTAGTTTAAACATTTCTTTCTCCCTTCTCGAGTATTTATCTTTTGGTACAAGTCATTTAAAGCTTCCTCTCACGCTTTACTATTTATCTTTCCCCTTAGCTCTCTTATATTCTTCAAAATCTTCTCCGTCCTTTGCTATTTATAACTTCTTGTAGCACTTTATTTTTGCTTTACTAACTTTGTATACCTCCTTATCACACCACTATGAGTCAAGCGGTCAAAGTCATAGGTCTCCTGAATTACCTAACACTTCGCTTGTTACTTTCTAAATAAAGCTTGACACTTCTTTTCCAAGATGTATGCGCTTCTCGCTAAGTCCCCAGATCTTTCCTCTTATATGCTTTCTGTAACACTCCGTAAATTCGGATTAGGTTTGAATGTGTTAAATGAGTATTAGTGTGACATTTTAGCCATATGAAGTCCCATCGGGATGAACTTGGGTGGAAATAGTGATTTTGAAATCAAGCTGAATAGTGAAGTGCATAAGATTCGATAGAATCGACTAAGCTACGATAGGTCTGCCTTCAAGCCTGATTTTATGAAAATCCTTTGGGAATTTGAGAAAACTTAAAACATGAAGTTTTAGCCCTTTGAAATATGTTTCCATCCATATAAGGTGGAGCTCAAATGGATCTCTATACAAAAAGTTATACCTATTTTACTGAACGTTGTCGACAAGGTCGAAAAACGTAAATTTTTGGCTAAGTATGAAATGGACCAAGGAGCTCGCTGAGCTAAAGCTCAAAGCGAGATAGGGTCATGCCATAGACCTCGCTCGGCGAGGTAGGGGTCTAAAAGTGAAAAAAAATAGAAATTTTTTTTAAGTACATTTTGGACCAGTGAGCTCGCTGAGCCAAGATCAAAGCAAGGTAGGACCTCGCTGAGCGAAGCCCATAGCGAGGTCACACCTAGCTTTGGAGCTCGCTCATCTAGCTAGACATTCCAAATGCCCCGTGCTTTAAATGCAACACTTAACTCGAAATTTCATTTATCAAACATTCCAATTTCGTAGAAAATCCTTGAAGGACGATTTTTCTCTCCTCTCAACCTCCCACATCAAGGTAAAAGCATCTCTATGATTCCTAATCAATCCTAGCGCTAAAGACATGATTCCTAACATGATTCTTAAACAAAAACATAGGAGTTTTACACTAGTTCATGATAACCCTAGGTATATGCATAACTATACACCATGCTTAATTTACGGCTTCGTTAATTGTAGTGATGATACATCATTATGATTGTCATGAACCTGTCTGTAATTCATGAATGCCATACTTTGAATCTAATGGGTTCTCAATTGCAAGTCATGAACCAATATTACTCTAATTCATGAGTCATGCATGTTTTCATGTTTCATATAAGTTATATTATGTATCTATATACATGTTAGATTATGTTTATAAGTCATGTTTACAAACCATGTTTACAAGTGATGTTACAAGCAATGCTCACAAGTTATGTTTTACAAACCATGGGCTCAGATGCCACCTATATTCATGTTCATGTTTTTGGGAGTTGTACAGATTACCGACAAGGCTCGGACAGCCTGAAACTACGTATGCCAGCGTAGGACCCTTCGCCCAGTTAGGATGACACCTTCATGTTTCCCATTGCGGGATATTTTATGGATCCATTCATGTCATGTTCATGTCTTATACCCCAGCAAGGTACGAGATGGCTTGGGCGACGGGGCGAGATCGACGCCACGTGCTCACGTGGTGGTTACATGTTGATTATACTATGCTCTCCCACTTAAAATATTATACTCATGTTACATATATATATATATATATATATATATATATATATATATATATATATATTGTCGTGGTTGTTCATTTAGTTACTCAAGATAATTCAAATGTCGACGTCTATATATATATATATATATATATATATATATATATATATATATATGTCGATGTTACTCATGCTCATTGTTCATTATTTCATGTCGTGGTTGTTCATTTAGTTGCTTTACATAACAAGATAATTCAAATGTACCGACGTCCCTTTGCCCGAGGCCCGAATTTCACGATGCAGTATTGATTTACGATGACGGATGCTCGTCGAGACTTCACACGTATCCGCTATTGGTGAGCCCCATTTCATTTGGGGTGTTATCCGTATTTTACTTTCATGTTATGTCATGCAGTAGAGGTATCTTTGGGTCTTATCACTAAGTGAACGCTTAGTATTCAGATTCACGTCAGAGGTTTCATAGACAAGGTTAGCATGTCATGTCAAATCTCAGTGGTGTTAGCCTTTTCGACTACATATTCATGATGTTCCACACTTATGTTTTAAAAGTATTTTCAGTACTATTATGTTATCACATGCTTTATTCAGACTTTTCATGTTTTGACTTATATTCCGCGTCAATGCATGTCCCATGTTGATTCAGCAAGCCATGTGGTTCATTCGGTTACATATAGTCAGGTACCGAGTGTCGTGTTACGTCCAGGCCATGATTTGGGGCATGACACTTTCCTAAAATGCTAACTGGTTGACGCCCTTTAACTCCCACCACCCAATTCTTAGTTACTAGCAAGTCGTCTACTTTTTCACTCTACTTTTGAACTTTACACTTACGAACACCAACTTATGTTGGGTATTGATCGTCTCCTAAAACAACCTTACAGTTCTTACATGTAGTTCCACTACTAAAAAAATGCCATTTTTGACCTAGAAATTTTGACCACACTTTTGGTCAAAAAAAATCGACTACACGCGGTCAAAATTTCAATAATTTAATTTTAATTTTAATTTTTATAGGATTTCGACCACACGGGGTTGATTTTTTAACGGGAAAATAGAATTTCGACCACATGTGGTCGAAATTAATTTTTGTAGAAATAATAAATGGAAAAAAAATCATTTTATACATTTACAGATTATATAAATATAAAACAATTAATTAAAAAATAAAAAATAAAGACTAATTTTGACCACACGCGGTGGAAATAATTAAGTCAAATTTGCTTAATTATTTCGGCCGCATGCGGTCGAAAATTGAATTACATTTAGACCCAATCGGGTCTTTTTCTTTGATACCTTTCCCCTTCTTTCTCTCTCTTTCCTCTCTCCCTCTCCTCTCTATGCATACCACCACCCCAGACGCTCAACGAATCCCACCTCCTTTCCGACTAGCAGCCCCCTGTAGGCGGCGCAGTCTCAAATTTCGAGGTACTTTTTTTTTCCCAATCTCATGAATAAGCCCCAAATTGAACTAGTTCTCAAGCATGCATTTCAATCTCATGTTATTAGTTGCTTTACCTTCTATATTTAGTAGATTTGATAATAACTTTATTTAGTGTTCAATATTTGTTTTAGGGTTTTGAGTTGAAATCTATAATATTTTAAAAGCATGGATATAAATGTTGGTTGACCAAAATATCCTTCAACTTTTACTAATTAGATTCCCTCATATCTGGATAGCTTGATTTTCTTTATTTTGTTAATTGTTTCTATTTGAGTTTTGGCACTAAATTTCTGTAAATATGATACTTGTGCTGGTTTTTTTTTTTTTTTGGTGATAAATTGTTAGGGAATAATGTGCAACTGCACGTTTATAGAGACCAAGGCCTCATTTGTTTTCATTAAGATTAAGACGTATGAATCTGAATGCACATCTGAATCATTAAGATGTTGTCTCTGAAAATCCAACACTGAATGATTAAGACTGTTTGTTTTTCAATTTCTGAATGTGCATAATGTGTTTATTTAAACATAATAAATATACAATTCAAATTAAAAAGTAACTAAATCGTAGAAAATAAATACAAATTTAATAAAAAAATATATTATTTGATAAAAAAAAAATGAAACATTTATGTTCACTAGCAATGGCAGAGATGTTTTGTAGTCATGGTGGGTGGTGAGTGGGGGTGGAGGGGTGAGTGGGTGGTTGGGGTAAGGGGTGGGTGGTAGTGGGGGTGGGGTTAGTGGTGGGGTTGGCGGGGAGTAGGGATGGGGTTGATGGTGGGAGGTGGGGGTAGTAGGGAGTGGGGGTGGGTGGCGTGGGGTAGGGGTTGATGGTAGGGTTGGCGGGGAGTAGGGGTGGGGTTAGTGGTGGGAAGTAGGGGTAGTGGGGAGTGGGGGTGGGTGGTGTAGGGTAGGGTTGGTGGTAGGGAGTGATGGTGGGTAGTGTGAGGTGGGATTGGGTTTTGTGGGGTGGGGAGTTGGGGTGGGTGGTGTGAGGTAGGGGTTGGTGGTGGGGAGTGAGGGTGGGTGGTGGGATTAGGGTTGGTGGGGTGGGGTAGTAGGGAGTGGGGGGTTGGAGTGGAGGGTGGGTGGGTGGTGGGGTGGGGTTGACGTGGAGAGTGGGTGGGGTTGGAATGGAGAGTGGGTGAGGGTGGGGTTGAGCTGGAGGGTTGGGGTTAGGGTTGGAGTTGGTGATAAAAAAGTTTCATATAAAAATACCTCTTAATGATGTTAAGACTTGGGAATCTTGACGATTAAGGAGAGTCGACTTAATGGAAACAAATCACTTAATGGCTTATAGGGTTCGGAGCCGAAACAAATGAGGCCCTAATTGAATGAAATATTGGAATGTTGTTGTGTTGAAATTGAATTGAAATATTATGGAACATGGTACAATAGTAGTACGGGTGGTTGGGGTTTACTATATCAAAAGAAAACATATTGCCTAACAACTTAGGAAATGGAAAACCTAAAAAGTTACAACAATATAAAAAAAATATCCTAGCATTTAAGATTTAAAAGTAAAAAAAAAGAATTTAATCAAGATGAAACATTGTATTTTCTAATGATTAAGATAATAGTCAAAATACTCAATAAGTTTGCTTTGGTCCTATTACCCCCTTGGACAATTTTTTCAAGATCTAATGCCCCTTTTCTTTGATGTGCAAAAAAATGCAACCTAATGGCTTAAGGTTTGAACCAATTCGCATTAATTTCCCCCCTTCCTCCACTCTCCTTCAAAAAAAAAACTCAAATACGAGGCCTAATTGAATGAAATATTGATATTGAATGTTGTTGTGTTGAAATTGAAAAAAATCAAATATTTGATCCAAAAACATGTAAAGAACAATACTAGTGCTACTTACCATAAATAAAAGTGGTTGGGGTTCTTCTATAAATTCCTAAAGAAAACATATTGCCTAACAACCAGGGAAATGGAAATTTTCAACCTTTTTTTTTTTTTTTCTAGATTTTCTTTTTTTTTTCGCTCATTAAAAAAAAATTCAAATGTGAAAGGAAGCTTACAGCAATTAAATTACCACTTATCTCATAAAAATAATTTCCTAGCATTTAAGATTTAAAAGGAAAAAAAAAAAGAGAATTTAATCAAAAGATGAAACATTGTATTTTCCATCAATCAAAAACTGTAGTTTTTAGTGGCTAAAGTAACATTTTTAAAAAGTCATATATATATATATATATATATATATATATATATATATATAAGGATCCTTAAACATTATTTACTTTTACCAGCAAAAAAGTCAAGTTTTAACATTTTTAGGCAACTTGAAGACATATATATTTTTTTTAACTTGTGACTTTTTGAATGGTATTGCATGTTTTTTAAGAAGTTTTCCTTAGAGATAATGTTTGCCTTATAAGGCAAAAGTTAATAATCATATAAACTAGGGATTGTTTAACAAGTTCAAACTTTGTGCTATTTGTGTAGATGGAATTTAACGTAGTTGGATTTTTTTCAAATTTTTATTTGCGATAGAACTAACCTATGGGTTTTAGCCGGTTTAAAGATTTCAAATATGGGGCAAAATTTAAAGAAGAATGAATTTGTAGCCCACTTGGTGTTTCTCCATGGTTTAGTTTTCTCCCTAAATCTATGCTAAAACACTTGAGGATTTTACAATTCATGGTGTGGTTTTCAACCTGTCCTTGTTTTTCCAAATGTGAATTTGATTTGAAATTCAAGAATAATCACTATCCTAGAAATTTATAATGGGTATTATTTTGACCAAAAAAATGGAGATGGAAATAGGATGAAGAAGTTTAAAAATAATTATTTATCTATGTGGCATGGACTATTTTAAAACACATGGAGAAACGCGTAGGGCATTTTAATGAAAAAAATTATCCGGGGGGTAATAGGTCCAACGCAAAGGTTAGGTGTGTAGTTGGCATTTTGGTCAAACGTTGGGGGGGTATTTTGACTATTATCTCTAGTTTTAGTGGCTAAAGTAACATTTTTTCATAATTGTGGATCCTTAAACATTATTTATTTCCAGCAAAAGTCAAGTAACATTTTTAGAATGCATGACATGGTATTGCATGTTCTTTAAGAACTTGGAGATAATGTTTGGCACTAGTTACTAATCATATAAACTAGGGATTGTTTAACAAGTTCAAACTTTGTGCTATTTGTGTAGATGGAATCTCGTAGTTGGATTTACGATAGAACTAATCCTGAAGAAAGAATGAATTTGTAGCCTGTTTATGGTTTGTTGACTATGCTAAAACAAATTCATGGTGTGGTTAAGTGTCCTTGTTCCAAATGTGAATGTATGAAATTCAAGACCCCGGAGATTGTTTAAAAATGAAGGTTTTAAAAGTAATTATATAGTTTGGACTAGTCATGGAGAAACGCGTAACAGTTTGGGTAGATTTTAGAACTTTGTTGTGGGTGAAAGTAGTAAGCTAGAACCTAATATCACTCATGACATGATTATCTTATGGCATGCATTCGTTAGATTTGAAGAACCTCCCGATGAAGAGGTCGGACGTTTTAAAAAAAAGTTAAATCAAGCTAGTCCGCCCTTACAATGTTCTACCCACTCTCAATTATCTATCGTTGTTAGATTATTGAGTATCAATGGATTTTCCCAAGAGGGGCAATGTGATTGACCTCATGCATTAATTGTCAAAGAGTTAACTTCAAAAAAATTGGCATTTTTGTATACCAAAGGAGCAATATTCTGGACTTGAATTGATTTGGAGATGAAAACTTGGACATTTCATAAGCTGGAAAAAAAAAAAAAACTGGAGCCTAGACTCATGGAATTTCCGGAAAAAATGAGACTATTTTTTTGGGCCCGAAGCCCGTAATTTATTGGGCTGAAATGAGAGGAATATTTTCGGACCAAGATTAAGATATGATGGACTTTGGACTTGGAAATATGGTTTGACCTTATGGGCTTCAAAAATGATAAAATTTGGACTTAATAAAACTTTCCTTTATATATATATATATATATATATATATATATATATATATATATATATATATTCATATTTTCTTATAAAAAATAAAAACCCGTAAGAACTAAACTCATCTTATTAGGACTAGAATAGTAGCGACTCTACTCGGGAGAAATCCCGGGTGTGTCCTAGTCTGGCAATAAAGTGAGTTGAACACTTACATAGATTTTCAAACCCAAAAACCCCTTTTATAAGGGGGACTTTTTGTCGAATTTTTCCCCGAAATTATGATATGAATAAAAAAAATGACATTTTGCGGAAAGTTAAACATTTTCAACAAATAAGTACATTAATCACACATTGAAGCTCGTAGGTCAACCGTATTCTATGGATCTTTAATACTAGGGTGCATAAAACCTTCCCTAGAGGATCACCAGAACCCTTACCTCGAACTTTGGACCAAAAGATTTTTACTTATTTTGAAAAAATCTTTAAACCTGATTTTCCTAGTTTTCCTTTAATAAATTAGGTGGCGATTCTAAAATTACTAAAATCCAATTAGAGCACCAACAATCTCGTAGTAACTTTTATGCCTTAACCCATGTAAAAGTGAACCGTAATAATTGCGAGATACGTAACAACTAAGTAACTCAGGTCAAACTGCGGAGAGAAAATAGTTTACAACATCAAATGACCGGTCACCAAGTTAACAAACAAACTGCAACCTCAATGTTTTTCTATCAAAATTGGCTTTCCAGAAACTTAAGCATGTTATTTAGAAAGAAAGTTCAACTTATTGTCTATACTCATTCCTCCCCTTGTCTCCTTTTTGCAAGCTCAGGAAGAACTATTAGCTAAATGGAATATGTCGAAACTTGGAATAAGTCATTTCTATTAAGAAACTTAAAGGCAATAATAATATAATTTCCTTAATTTGTGGAAGTCTAAATTAAGACTACTAACATTGTATCCTTCAATCAAGTTTGCTTGTCAATAAAATTCAACAACAATCTTGATTTGTTTGCAGAGCTCCAAAGTGTCGAAGGACGAGATCTTCAACATTACTCACACGAGGAAGGAGAAGAACGCCGCAAGGGTCGATGAGCGAACTTGGGTAAGTCATTAGTTAACAATAATAATATCTTTTTTGTACTAAATTAGACTACTAACATTGTATCCTTCGACTTCGGATTGAGAACAACGGGGGAGTTGCTCCCCAAGTCAACAAGGCATGGGACAATTTATGGAATTCCTAATCGAGCCTTTCGTCGATACCCGTCGGCCCTTGAAGGCATAGGTGCTACTGATGATGGGGCAGTTGATCCTAAGGAGTATGAACCTATGAAGCATCAAGTTGCTCAGCTAACAACAACACTTAATTCCTCGGAGGTCAGGATGTTGGGTATGCAAGACCAAATTAATAGCTTACTCAATTCGGGGCCGTTTTCGATTCTCCGTGTCCTAGGGTGCTCGTAGGTCAGAACCTCCCAACCAACCCCGAACTTCCTAAAGTAGACGACGTAGGTCACAGGCTGACATAAATCATGCTCTTGTCGATGAGTCTAGTGGGGAGGATACAAATTATGTCTCTAACACCCAACGTTGACCTTTTTGATTCGTGTACTTTTGGATTCTAATTCTGCTATGTTTAAATGGATATATATATATATATATATATATATATATATATATATGATGTTTAAGTTTATGATGTTTAAGTGTTTGAATGTAGTTTATGAGAAGTACTTTTAAGTTTATGATGTTTAAGTGTTTGAATGTTGTTTTAATTTTAAGTATTTTGAGGTTGAATTTGATTGTTTATAAGTGTTTGAATGAACAATGTTTTAGTGTTTAAGTGTTTGAACATTGTTTATGGTTGTTATGTTGCATTGTTAATGAATTGGATGGTTGTTTTGGTTGTTTGGAAATTGGTAGGTGGGCTGCCAAAAGCAGGCAAATGCCAGGTGGTCGAAAATCAGCCTAGATATTTCTAAATTTCGACCACATGAGGTCAAAATTGTACCCAGAAAATACAATTTCCATCACATGTGGTCGAAATTTAGCAATATTATTGCTAGATTTCGACCACAGGTAGTCGAAATTCTGGGTCAAATTTTAAATTTCAACCACATGTGGTCAATTGTGTAAATAATTTCTTTTTATATTTAAATTTTTCATACATGTGGTTGAAATATTTAAATAATTTTTAAAGATAATTAATGTTTTAGACCACTTGTGGTCGAAAATATTAAATATAATTTAATTATAAAATAATATTTTCGCTTAATTTAGGTAGAAATTTGATTTCGACCACATGAGGCCGAAAAAATATTTCGACCTACTTATTAGTGACCTACGCGTGTGGTCGAAATATTGACTTTTTTGACCACGTGTGGTCGAAATTTTCGGTCGAAAATCCCTCTTTTTTTAGTAGTGTTCTATCATGTCCTCTTGTAAGGATAGATCTATCCGGTTATGATTACCCTTCTTACAGGTTATCAATTGAGAATCTTCCTTTTTAAAAATATGTATCAGCTACAACAAAATCATAAGTTATAGTGAACTCTAGGATAGCCTTCCCATCGTCATTTATAGAACAGTAACTAAATATTTATGGCGGAGTCAAAATCATTGTTATCTTGCATACATGACCATTTAAATCTCCCCAATAAATATTTATGGCGGAATAGTCTGGGAGGCCTTTGTACTTGTCCGGTTTTGTCATGCCGGTGTTCGTACTCCTCAAGGTTTCATCTAGACCCCTGAACTTGTTCAAAACAGGTATTTTAAACTCCTCTGACCATTGACCAATCTTATGTGGCGTTTATTTTGCTGAGTTGGATAAAGTGTGTGGTTACACGCGTTTAAAAGCAAGTGAATACAAGAATTTTGATTTAAAAATATTAAAAGAAAATGTAAAAGATATTAAAAATAAAAAAATATAAAATCCCCTGCGTTCTCCCTCCCCATCCCCTTTCTCTTCTTTTCTTCTTCTTCTTCTTCTTCTTCTTCGCTCTCCCCCTCCCCCACCCCTTCCTCCTCTCTTCTTCTTATTCTTCGATCCGATCGCCATCTCATATTCTCTTTTTGACTCATATTTTTGGAGAGAATCCAATTTTCAATTCAAGAAAAAAGCAGACCCACTTCAAGAAAGAATGGCCGGCGACTCAACGTCAACAACCGGAAAAACACTCTTCAAGTTCTTTATTGAACGCCATTTCTATATGTTGCCTTGTCCATCAATATTTAATTTTTTCCTAGAATTCAGCATAGTTAGTTTTTCTTTTCCAAATTTTTTTATGTATTCTGATTTGTTCATCTATGGAGGTGAAGGAAAGACGAAAATGGGGAAAATAGTGTGTTTCCACCACTGAAGACCTGTTTTTTTGGGGGGATTTACAGCCGGTGAGGTGACGGAGATGGGTGGTTTTGGTTTCTTCATTGGCGGCGCTATTAGCGGGAAAAATGGTTATAGGATGTGCAAAATATCATCTAGCAACTTTCAATTTTTTTTTCATATAAAAATTACATTTTGAGTAAGGAAATAGAGGATAAAAATGTTTTTTGGTAGATGAATATAAAAACTGACGTGGCCAATGATGTGGCATTAATTTTTCTGATATGTCATCCATGTCAGAGCAAGTGAGGAACACGCAGTGACTGAGGGGCTTAAAATGCTTATTTTTAAGGGGTAGAAGGGTTAAGTTGGCAAACTCGTAAGTACGAACACCGGCATGACAAAACTGGACAAGTAAAGCGGCCTCCCAGGATATTCCGCCAATATTTATTGGTCTCTGGAATCTCTTGAACCAATGTGTCCTTATACTCCCAAAATGTAGATTTAGCTTGTGGCACTAATGAGATATTAATCGTATCTTTTATCCAAACAAGACTTAATGTGATAATCTTATTCCCAACTCGCTTTACTTTTACAACTTTATCCTTTAAGTTATGGCTCTATATTTTACCTCATTCCTATTTTGTTAAACTTTGTATTGTTTATTGCCCCGTCCTTTTGATATAAGTAGGTAGGGGTTTACATGGATCGGGTTGGTTTGGATTTTTTAAATACCAAACCAAACCAATTGCGTTGGGTTTTTAAATTTATACACCAAACCAAACTAATAAAATTCGGGTTTTTCAACCTCGGGTTTTCTTGAGGTTTTCAGGTTTTTTTCCCAGAAAAGTCTTCATACAAAAGATATAACTTTTACTTCAAATATTTTTTTAGTCCTAGTAAGATACAACTATATAATTAAGGTGTTTTTTAAGAAAATAACACAAAATGTGAGATGAGTGATGACATTGTATTAAAATATTCAACAAAAAAGATAATAAAGTCGATTAAAATAAATATTGCTAATTAATAAGTCATAAAGAAAATGAACATAATCTAAAAATACTAAGTCATGCTAAAATAAGTACGGCTAATAAGTATTAATTACATGACAAAGAAAAAAATTAAGTTATGTATTTTCACTCTCTAGACCAATTATGCAAAAATAAATATCCAACATTATTGTCATTCCTAGTCGTAGAATTGAATTTCTTTTGTTAGCATTAGTGTTGAGTTGGTTATGGTTTGGACTTTCTTTGAGTTACTAATCCCTATGGGATATAAAACTTATTGACATTCAAAATTCTAAGTTCAACCTTGAAAAAATATGATAATAGACAAAAAAACTACGAAAAAATTTAAGAAACATTTATAAATTACATTACAAATAAATATATTTATGTATAAAATATTTTAAAAAATTGAATAAATGTAATGTCGGGTTGGTTTGCTTCGGTTTGACTTTTTTTAGCTAAAATCAAAGCAAACCAATTATGGTCGGGTTTTTTTTTTCCAACATCAAACCACTAGTCGGATTTTTTTCTCGGTTTGACTCAATTTGTCACAACCCAACCAGAGGGCCTTGACGGGCACCCGGTGCTAACCCACCCGGGCACCTCTTATCGTACATTCACATTCACATCTAGGTGGACCACATGGCCTACGCATGATTTCTATACAATAATAATGCTAAACTCATTGGGCAACAACACATTCATAACATCATTAACAACTATGCCCATATCCATATACACAATCCGACGAGGCTATCAAAATGATATACAAAATATGAGCCGACAAGGCTGCAAGACATCTAACCATACACAATCGTCTACGAGCCTCTAAGAAGAGTATATATCATCATATAGGCGGGACAGGACCCCGCCATGCCCATATGTACGTACACAAAAGAATAATACCAAAAGCTGTTGCTCCGGATGAAATGGAGCTCCTCTATGCAGTCCCTGAACAAGAAATCTATGGATCAAGCCTGTCTCCCTGCCACCTGCGGGCATGACGCAGCGTTCACAAATAAAAGGACGTCAGTACGAATAATATACTGAGTATGTAAAGCATAATCAACACCATAGTAGGAGCATAAGAAATAGCATAAGATAGAAGAATCAGGAGGTAATAGAGCCCTTCGTACCTCTAGTGGCTATCATCATATTTACTTACTCCTTTCTCTATTGGGGATCTTCCATTTAATACAATTTTACTTGTAGTAATATCATACCCGACCATAGAGATTCGGTGTCTCACATACCCGACCATAATAAGGTTCGGTGTTATACATACCTGGCCCTACCAAGGCTCAGTGTTATCCGTACCCAACTGCAGAGGTGTGCGCGCGATAAGTATCATACCTGGCCATATAAGCTCGGTGTTACATAATAGTCATAAATACGTAAAAGTCTATAAGTACCATCAACATCATTGCATCATCGTTTTCGTTACATCTATCCTTAGAGGATCAACTATCATATAAAGGAAGTACTAGTATCGTGAAAGTATCGAGAATCATGAGCTTTGGTAATTTTAGAGATAGAGTCATTTGGAAGACATTATGGAACTCATGAAATGATATATAGCAAAGGAACCCACCTTAATGAAAGAAGTGTTAGCCTTACATACCTCTTCGTTTTCTTAACTACTTAACGTTCACCGTCGAATCTTGAACAATCTACATTAAGAAGGATTCATACCATGGTTAAGCCTTAATGATACTCTTAAATTCAAACTAGAATAATTCATGATCTAATGACAATTAAAAGATTTCCTCTATTTTGTCAACTTCCACCACATTACACAACAACTCACAAACATCCATAATACAGCCACAATATCATAATCAAGTAATCACATTCCATTAAGCCTTCAAAATTCATTCTTATGTTCAACTTATACTAACAACCTCACACCCATTTTAGCACATTTTCATACAATGCTTCCTTATCACTATTACTACCTTTCATTACAAGATTATACCCATATTATACTAAGAATCATGACTCAAGTTAGCTCACTACTCAAAAATATCATAAAGTTACATTGAGCCCTCATTTTCTACTTTCTTCTTCTACCCAAGTTTTTCAACAACCAAGCATTCGTGATAACATGAAATAAGCATGAAAACTAACCTTTTATCTCATGGGAATGAGCTTTGGAGTAGCTATCACCTTAGGTGAAAACCCTAGCTTCAATACCCAAGAATCTCTTGTAGTCTACTAACCCTAACAAGACTTCTAACACACGGGTACCTTGATTCTTGCCTCTCGATCTTTGTTTTCTTGGATTGGGGTGGAATATGCTTGGAGAAGGGTTTTGAGCTCTCAAGACTTGTGGAAGATGAAAAATGAAATAAATGAACAAAGGCCATCTATTTATACAAAACATAAAAATTCAGCCCGATGGACTTATACGGACCACTTATATGGTTCGTATAATATTATACGGTCCATATAAGTGGACCGTATAACACCACCATGGGAAAGTCCCTTTCTGAAATAGGTCAAGTTATACGGACCCCCTTATACGGACCGTATAAAGTTATACGGATCGTATAAGTGGTCGTATAACACCACACCTCTTCTGTGAAGGTCATGTTATACGGACCCTCCTTATACGAACCGTATAAAGTTATACGGACCGTATAAGTGGTCGTATAACTCCCAGTTATGCGAAACTTTCTCTCGTTGATTCGTTTGACTTCCAATCCTCGTGGAACCTTCTTGGCACTTACATAATACTTTATTTACCATACAATAGGCCCCATAGCAGCCCCTCAAGACATCACAAAATAAATATTAGCTCAATCATGGCGAAAACCTTTCCGAACACGGCTTATATTTCACTTCCTTCAACAACTAAATTTCACATATTCGTACAACTTCAAAATCTTATGGTATGCACCTTAAGTTATCTAATACTTCCCTTAATCTCGTAAGGATTTCATAATCACCTTAAGCTCACATTAGCCTATCCACAAGACAAGAAATCAGAAATTTCCAAGGTGTAACACGATTTATCGGTTTGGTGCGATTTGTCGGTTTACTTTGTACACTCCTATATGTAGGCACGAATATCAACTCTCCTCCTTTTGGACACACTTTTTTTATCCAACCGTTCACGATGCGGGAAGGGAAGCTTTTCTTATTTTACACAACTTAATAATTATACAATGTTATTCAAATATTTTATAAACTAGGGATGTGCACTTTTTGAATTAAAACCACAAATTCAAATCGAATCAAAATTCTTTTGTTATTTGGTTTGGGTTTTCAATCAATAGACGAATCAATTACCATTAAATAATACCTACATTTTGTTTTGATTATGATATCAACGTTCAAGCTTTTCTTTTTGTTTTGATAAGGGCGTTCAAGCTTATTCTTCTTGATTTGTTTTCTTACAATTTTACAGGGATTAGAAATAAGTGGCTATATGTACTACCATTTTATCAGTAATGTCCATTATTGCAATCATGTGAATCAAATTCAAACAAATATTTAAGAGATTTGATTTTAAATGACATTTTTTATACAATGTTAATTTTATGTTTCATATAAAGTTTAATTACCAGTATTAATTTTTAACTAATTAATACATATTTTACTTTTTCCTTTCAAAATTATTATACATGCCTCGTCTTAAATTTGGGACTATTTAAAGTTATAGTAAGTTATATAGAGTACCAAGGTATAATTGAATTTGATTTTTTTTTTTATCATATCATTCTTAGAGTTAGTGAAATAAATTTAAAATTATTATGAAGAAAAATAAAATTTTAAGTAGTTATGTAAGAAAAGTTATATGATATCTTGTTCAGAAATAATAACTCATACCTAATGCATAAGGAACCAGAAGATGAAAAAAAAAAAGTTATGTATCATCTTTTTTTATTTCTTTAAAATGCGAAGTTTTTATACTACTTATTTTCTTATGTTGTTATTATATGTCTCACACATTCAAGCCCCCACTCCCTCTCAAAAAAAAATAAATTGTTTTTTAAAAGAACAACAACAAAACTGCCCCTTTTCGAATAGTTCAAGGATAAAATTGGCCTATTTTTCCTTGAGTAACCATTAGTAAGAAGAGAGCTTTTGAGCTATTTTGCTAGTTGAAGAATATTTTTGAGCCAAAAACGTAATGGGAAAGGCATTTTGAACAAAAATCTAAATTAGGGTAATTTTGGCCCTTTTCCCTTCTTTGTAATAATTAGGGAGAATGATCAAATTTTCTCATGAACTATGCCCAGGTTCACAATAATCCTTCATCTAAACAAAGTTAATACTTAATTAATTACAAAACACATGGCATCATCGTTTGAAAATAAGAACAAATTTAGCCCATTTCAATAACGACGAGGCATATTTGACTACAACTATTCACGTCGGATAAATCTATTTCATTTCCCATAGTTTAGGGACAAATTTGACCCTTTGCCATAGAATAAATTAAGTACACTTGATTGTTGTATCTATTCATAATTCCCAGTGAAAGAAAAGTGCTTAATAAATAATTGAGATGCATGTAATTTGACTCCGAAATCATAGTTATTAAAAAATAATATTGGTGAATTTATTCACTTTCAACTAGGGTTGTTCAAAATTGAGTCGTATTGATAATACAACTGCAAAAAAGGTTTATTCCTTCCTTTTAGTAGTAGTATATCAGTATCACATAGTTTTTGATTTCTTGATGTGTATTACTATCTGTTGTCACATATTTTTCTGTATCTTGTTATTTTTACTATCTCTTTTCAGACATTATTGTGCGAGGTACCGAAAACAACCTCTCTATCTCACAAAGGTAGAGATAAGGTCTACGTACATTCTACCTTTCTCAGATCCCACTTATGGGATCATACTGGGTTTGTTGTTGTTATCTTTAAGCATACAAAGTCATCTTTAGGAACTTTACGCTAGCACATAAATGTTAGAAAAATTTCCGCCATGAAAAGAGAAGTTCTCTGATATTTCTTATGAAGATGGATTGACATTGTACTTACCGTCTCTAACAGAAGTTTGACTATTGGGGTAAATCGTATGATTTGATCATGCTGGTCTAACACTTTCTAATAAACAATTGATAAAAAAACCATTATTACACTTAAAATTAATAATGGAGTAGGTTTTTATTCGAATCCAAATTTGAAATATTGAGTAAAATACAATTAGTTTTGATTTGGAAATCACTATTTTGACATCAAAAGGTCAAAGAAATGGCAGAAGTAGGATGTTAATTTTATTCATGATGGTCAATAATTATTACAGCCTATATTTCTTCTTCTGTTAGGTGTTGGCACTTCTATTGATTGGATTTTTTTTCTTAACTTATAGTAAACCAAAATAGAAATTCATTTGTGAAGATATTATTAATTTAATAACTAATAAATCAACCAATAGCTGCTAAATTAATATCGAACCAACCGATATCTTATTGGTGGATTAATACTTTAATACATTTTAAAATCGATAATAAATAACTTGAACTGTAGCGTAAATATCCAACCGAATCATCCCAAAATCATCCACACGTACGTATGTCAAGTTTCAACATGACTTGTAGATAGAATGTTGACACAAGAAGATCAAAAAGGGGTCAGCAATTGAGAGAAACGTTGCTTCATCGCAAAGTATGATGATTAATGCATCTGGTTTCACTTGATCACTCCATGGCATCTCACTCTCTAAAAAGTATGCTATGTCTTTTTGCAGTTCTTAGAGTAAAAACCACGTTTGGGATGTTCCACTTTTCAGTCCATCCATATGCTCTATAAAATGGCAGTTTCCCCACACTTCACCTTACAGAGGCCATCACAAAGTATTCTTATTTCTTGTGAAGCGTCTTTCTCTTTCTGCCATGCTTTAGTTCCAACGATGTTCTAGAACCAAATTGGAATTTTACTTTGTCAACACGTGAAAAGGATAACATGCCAATGATAAAAAAAAAAAAAAAAAAAAAAAAAGGTCCACAATATGAACACCATGATTCTAACTATCTCTATCCGACGAGTGAAATTTGGTTATGCCATTGATGATTGAACATCACATCAGATAAATCACACGATTGATTGCGTAACAGTAAATGGAAAATCATTGTTGATCCCACTAAAATATAAAGAATAAATGAAAATCTACCATATTCCATAATCTATGCCGCTCCCAAGTCCCAACCATTGTCACATTAGGCCCACATTATGTAATGTGTTGGATCACTTAGCTCATATGATGAGGCTTGATTACCTGATTAATATAATCGAAATTTAACAAATATGAAATAACATTATATTTACTAATTAAAGCTCTGTATAATGAGTTCATGTTGGGCATAAATATATGTTCAAGAATCTTCTAGTCCATCTGAGTTAAGTACAAATGTACAATGGATGAGAGCATAAACGCCGCGAACATTGTCTAAAAGATACATACTCGTAGGTTTTATCAGTAGGTGGAAAATGACGCTAAGGTTTAATCAAATAAAATTGTCAGAAGGGGAATTTACTGTCTTTCTGTCGCGATAATTATACATGTAGTAGATCAAATTTATGATTGTTAACATTTGCTTTGAAAAATATGCAATGCAATTTTAGGTAAAAACATGCTAAAGTTTGAGATATTGTGATACTCTCAAATTATATGTTGCATTTTTTCTCCTTGAAGTAGACATTTTTTTTGGCACGGAGTAGTTATTAGTATAAGGGGATATTTGACTAACTTTATCCTTATTTATATTTAAGTTATAATATCTCTCAATTAAATGTTTTCTCTATTTATGTCTCAGTTCTATTAATGATAAAATTCTATTAATGATAAAAATGAAGAAAAAATAATTAATCGCATTTTGAACTTATAAAATAACAAATAATTTGAGAGAATTATTTGTAGTAACCACAGATTATTTGAAATGGAGGAGTAAATTAAATAAACAGAAACAATTAAGGTTTTACTGGCTCGTTCATTCCATTAGTAGATTGATGAAATCTTGGGAATGTTGATATCCATGGTCGTTTATCTTTTTTCAACAATTAGTTAACCATAAATTGTTTCATCCAGCTGTTTTATTAGTGTTTTCACATGACTTCTCTCCTGTAATCACATGCCTCCTTTCCCACGCTTCACGTGCACGCACAACAACTAGAACCTTCCGCTTTTCCCATGTGAAAAAGCGCGTGTCACTCACACACGTCAAACTGGCGTGATTATAACATCCCAACTTTCTCCACATTTTATAACTTTTATAAAATACACTCCTAATCAACGTTTCAAATCAATAGATATAATGTTGAATTTACTAAACACACCTATTTTGTTATATATATATATAAGAGAGAACAAAATGACTTTTGTAATCTAACCCAATATAAAACTTTTTAATTAATTATATTTTAATCTAAAAAATATAATTTGTGTTAGTACAAGTTTAACAACAACAACAACAACCATATATCTATCGCATTGTAGAATTCCCATGTTTAGTTATATAAAAACAAAATTTTCATTCCGCTCCTTTAATATTTTAACTTCCATTTTGATGAAATTATTTAATTCAAATCAAATTTGGAATCGAATTTGACATAACTTATGTATCATAATTTTCCCTCAAGTTATTTAGTTCTAAATAAATAATCTATACATAGTTAATGAACTTTTAAGACAAATACATAATTTAACTTCGTGCGATATTCTTGCTTGTTGTTGCTCCTCTTTAATTAGGGATTAGGAGTTCGAACATGGATATGGAAAAAAATCTTTGGAGGAAAGTGCCTCCCCGATAATACGACAAATGATTTTCAATTATCCGGATTAATTGGGCTCAAATGCTATATAATCGAACAATAAAGACAAAATCAAAGATAGGAAATCTTTAAAATCTCTTGTTCGTTAACTAAAAGTAGATTTTAAAAACAAAAACAAAAAAATTGACATAAATAATAAGATTAGAACCTAAAAGTAATTAATTAAAAAGTTTTAAAAAATTTGAAAATTATTGTAAGGACTAAAAAGTCCCGCACTCATATATTTGAAAAGTAGACTTTAAAACAAAAAACAAAAAAATTGACTTAAATAAATAAAATTATTGACATAAAAGTAATTAATTAAAAGTTTTTAAAAAATTGAATTATTTTTATATACAAAAGTCCTCACATTCCCTCTTATATATAATAGTAATATATATTTTTTTTTTAAATTGAGCAATTTTTGAAGAGGATTACTTTTTTAATATTAGCGATATAATTCTAAGCTGATACTTATTTTGAGATAATTTTTTTTACTAACGTGACACTTATTTTGGAACAGAGGGAGTGCCTATATAATTTGATGGTAAATTTTATTTAGACACTCGAAAATATGATAATATTAAACACTTCTAACTCAAAAGCTTTTAAAAGTTTTTGCGTTTGTTTTCTACCACCCGTTGCATAAATAAATTAACAATTTAAATATATCACTTTCTTTAATTATACATTTTAATCTCAATAAGCCGTAAACTTCATGTATGTTTCAATTATATGTAAATAATGAGGCATATTTTATGTTAATTAATTTATCTGCGTGATGTAAACTTTTAACAAATATGAGTAGAAAATGTCTGACAGGAATATTTTTTCATATATTCTGATGCTTAATTAAAGAAGGCCTAATTACTTCGAGTATCCAACTAAAATTTACAAGCTTAAAGAATTGTCGTCTTGTTAATGTATTCAGCCTTTTATAAACTTTTCAAAATTCAAAATTCAAAATTCAAAATCCCCTCCGAAAGAAAATAATAGTTGCCGTCAAGTTGTAACGGCAAACAAACTCCGTTTTTTTGCACCACCTCTTCAATATAAAACCCCAACTCCTCTTTCTTCCATTTTACCAAACCCAATTTCTCACTTCCACAGTAACCCCCATACTAAAAACAAAGGAAATACTAACAAAGCAAAAAAAATGCGTGAGATATTACACATTCAGGCAGGTCAATGTGGGAACCAAATCGGAGCCAAATTCTGGGAAGTTATATGTGCCGAACACGGCATTGATTCAACAGGAAGGTACAAAGGTGACAATGACCTTCAATTAGAGCGCGTGAATGTTTACTACAACGAAGCAAGTTGTGGAAGGTTTGTTCCACGCGCGGTACTCATGGATTTGGAACCAGGAACTATGGACAGTGTTAGATCAGGTCCTTACGGTCAGATATTCCGACCGGACAACTTCGTGTTTGGTCAGTCAGGTGCTGGTAATAACTGGGCTAAAGGACATTATACTGAGGGAGCGGAACTTATTGATTCGGTTCTTGATGTTGTAAGGAAGGAAGCTGAGAACAGTGATTGCTTACAAGGTAATTTAATTGGATGTTGCTATTCGTGTTATATATGCTAGGATTTGCTGCTTGAATTTAAGGGTCACTTGGTTACTGATTAGGAAGTAAATTATTGATGTAGTATTGTGTTTCATTGTAGCATTTTAGTTGTTATGTATAAAATTCACGTACATCAAGTCACGTGTCTGGTTACAGCTTATAATTGTGCATAACTAATACATGTATAAATTATAAAGGAATTTTTATTTAATTTATGTAGGGTAGAATATGAAATAACTAAAACCCTGTGTCATCAATCCGTACATACGAATACATACATATAACTCTAACCAACAACCGAATGACCCCTTAGGTCTTAACATAGACTTCAGTATATCTGTACAGAGTTCACTCTGTCTCTTAAATTCTCGCGTCCTTGTGTTTACTTTCTAAACTTTTCGCGTAGCGGTAACACTTTTTGATTCTATAAAAAGTAACTTATTTTGTAACTCGTGGTACTCCGACGACGGTGATCGGGCATTGTATGCAAGTGTCTGTGACTGTGTGCATGTGCATGTTGCATGAAAGCAGGAACTAATGTTTATTTTGTAAAATAGTGCAATTTAGGGTTTAGATGTTTAGAGACTGATGTATTCATTTCCCTGTTTGAACAAATGTTTGTTAGGCCTCTAAGAGAGAAATGAAGTTTGAGCTTGCTATAGTTTTGTTGATTATGTGTGGTAAATGGCATTGCATCCAAGTAAATTGTCTGTTTTGTAAAGCCTATGAACGTGGAATCTGTTTTTTATTTCAGGTTTTCAGGTTTGTCACTCTTTGGGAGGTGGAACTGGATCAGGAATGGGAACTCTCCTGATATCTAAGATCAGGGAAGAGTACCCAGACAGAATGATGCTTACTTTCTCTGTATTCCCTTCCCCGAAAGTTTCAGACACTGTTGTTGAGCCCTATAATGCTACTCTCTCTGTTCACCAGCTTGTTGAGAATGCAGATGAGTGTATGGTCTTGGACAATGAAGCTCTTTATGACATTTGCTTCCGAACTCTCAAACTTACTACCCCAAGCTGTAAGTTGTCTTCTTTGATCAGCAATAGTTTTTCTGATGCAACTTTACAGTTTGTGATATTTTGGTTCTTGTATTTCATGCACTACCTTTAGTTATTAAATGACCTATTGTTTACATTGAAAATGACAGCATGAAATGAAATGACCTATTTTGGTTCTTGTATTTCATGCACTGCCTTGTCTCTTGTTTTTTTATGTCTGCTATATATATCCTAGTTGTTCCTGAGCTTCTCATTCATCTGTATGTTAGATTAGAGCGGCTATTCAGTAAACCTTATCAAAAAAAGATGTGGAGTGTTGATTCAGTTGATATGTATGCTTGTGATTAGAATATTACTTCCTTCTTTTATGAAATTTTCTTAATTTTATAAGGTCAGTCAGAGGAAACTCTGGGGGTGGATGGGATTATGATGTGCAAGTTAACTTACTTCCGGATGGTGGTAGTAAGATGAAGTGGTTAGGGTCTGATATTTGGGTTTAAACCAACCATAAATTAAGTTTATTGGAGAATTATTTGGCTTACTGAAATTTATTTATCTGGAACAGTTGTTATGTGATGTGGCACTTATGAATAAGAATGGTTTTATACCAATTAATAAAAGAAAAAAGAAGAAAAAGGAAGCTTGTGAAAGTAACATTTTCCATTTAACTGATGAACTCATTCAGCTGCTCAGCAACTGAGTGAAAGATTGCACGATGTAGACGAAACCATATTTCATTGCATATGATTATAGACTTATGGTAGTGTGAACTCTGCATCTTTGTGCTTATCATTTGTCTTTCTCGGTTCGTACTCACAGGTTGTTTCTATCTGGGACTTGACATTCTGTTGGATTTGCCCTTTTTATATGATTGTATTATTATGTGAACATTTTTAGATTAATGTACTGACTGATGATGTTTGCCTCAGTTGGAGACCTTAATCATCTGATTTCTGCCACCATGAGTGGTGTAACTTGCTGCCTCCGATTCCCTGGTCAGCTCAATTCTGATCTCCGCAAGCTTGCTGTCAACCTCATCCCATTCCCTCGATTGCATTTCTTCATGGTTGGATTTGCTCCACTCACTTCTCGTGGGTCACAGCAATACAGAGCCCTGACTGTTCCCGAGCTCACACAGCAGATGTGGGATGCAAAGAACATGATGTGTGCTGCTGATCCTCGTCATGGTCGTTATCTGACTGCTTCAGCAATGTTCCGGGGAAAAATGAGCACCAAGGAAGTTGATGAGCAAATGATTAATGTACAGAACAAGAACTCTTCCTATTTTGTGGAGTGGATTCCAAACAATGTGAAGTCTACCGTCTGTGACATCCCTCCAACTGGACTGAAGATGGCCTCAACTTTTATTGGCAATTCCACCTCAATTCAGGAGATGTTCCGTAGGGTCAGCGAGCAGTTTACAGCAATGTTTCGAAGAAAGGCTTTCTTGCACTGGTACACTGGAGAAGGTATGGATGAGATGGAGTTTACGGAGGCTGAAAGCAACATGAACGATCTAGTTTCTGAGTACCAACAGTATCAAGATGCATCAGCTGAGGAGGAAGGTTATGACTATGAAGACGAGGAGGAAGAAGGTCAAGAAGCTTAACTAGTTCAGTTCATGGAGAATTTGAGTGCTGTTATGCAGTCGTAGCACTGTTCATTCTTTTAAATCATGTTTAGACCGAGTTTGGATTTTTGTTTTGCGTTTGACATCATGGTGGGACAGTTCCTCAATCCCTTGTAGTTATAGTTGGTGTTGCTTCACATACCTATCACTAAAATCTAGCTCTTTGAATTGTATTAGTACCAATATTTTGTCTTGAGGGAAGTGTGGCTCAGTTCAAAAGAATATGAAATGTTAGTTGTACAAAGTCTGGAGACTGCATTATGTTTTTGGTGTGACTAAGATAGTTGTCAAGCCCGGCCATCAGTTTGTGGTTTTCTTAGAGACGTTCGCCCAACTAGAACGACATATTGCTTTACGCAGCTGAGCTGGTGTTACCTAGATGATTAGGCTGAGAGATTTGCTAGTTTTATTTGGTGAGATTTATTACCTATCGTCATATCATTAAGGGCTCGTTTGGTTGGGGAACAAGTTATCCCGGGATAACTAATCTCGGGATTGTTATTCCACCCTCTATGTGAGATAAATAACACTCTTAACACCGGGATAACTAATCTCGGGATTAGTTATCCCGTGATTTTATCCCAACCAAACGTGAGATAAGATGGTACTAAATTTTTATCCCAGGACTATTTTTGCTTATCCATCATACCAAACGACCCCTAAGTCTGCACTAACAGTTCCAGATTTCTTGTTAAGGGTCTGAAACATTGTTTTGTATGGGTATTTGGGTGGGTAAGATTGATTCTTTGTCAGTATTCTGCTGATGTAACTCAACAGTCCTATTAATTGTGAAATCTACTCTTGCATTCTGTGTGTAGCAATATTTCGTGAAAAGGGGAACGCTCATTTGAAAGTATTTTCGTGTCCTCCATAGTGTTATGGTTTCGATTCACGGGGGCTCAACTATGAATGACAATCTTGTACAAGTCGCATTCCGTTTTGTTAAAAAATAAGATACTCGACGATCGCTGCAATTTGTGTTCCCCAAGAGTTCTTGGCCACTAGGTCACGCGTTTACTTGGCTTGGCCAAGTATGGTTGGTCGTGGCTAATCAGGCAAGGTGAGTTTGTTTTAAACTTTTATAATGTAAAGACTTTTTACATAACCAAGTTACCTAAAAGATAATGACAAATACTTGTGCACATTAAGGTTAGTAACTTAAAAGAAGGCATGCACATGACACATTGCAATACGATTGAAATAGAGTGCCTGTAAAGCACTAAAATATATTAAAATTCTTCCCTTTAAACTGGATTATCTTTCTTTGGAATGAGAGGTCGTGCCTTACGTTGTTGCTCATGGAGTCATGTTAGCGTCTAGATAGCTTTTGCTTGTTTTTCCATCTTTTCTTTTTGCCAACTGAACCATAGTAAATTTGGAACTAGAAAACCAAGTCCTTCGACGAAACCTATCTCTTGTGGGTTCTTCACTTGGTAGATTGATTTCTTTTATCATCCAACTCCACTCCACTTCAAGAGAATTATAAGAGATTTGCAGCAAGAATAATATTCACCCTAGTAATCTCTGCTGATAAGTTGATAACATGTTTCATGAGGAGTACAACATGGACACAATCAAATCTGCAGTACATTAGAAAACTGAACTAATTAAATAAAGGTCTTATCAACTGCAGTTTCATTCAGTTGTCAAAGGTATTGCTACAAACCAAGGAGAACCTTGAAATACTTAACAATAACCTACTTGTTATACAAAATAATCTAAAGACATCAGAATGTCATATAAAATCCAAAATATCTAGCCAAACGACATCCTGATAAGATTCCTAGAGAACACACTTGTGCCATTACTGAAAATCTAGAGGCACTGATTTATTCTCGTGTCCAGATTTCTTGACCAAGTATTTACGTAACTAATATCGAAAAACATATTTTATTGTTAATAGGAGTAAGGACCGTATATAGCCAACAATTTTTCTACGCTCCAAATTTGGGGACTTTAGCAGTTGAAATCTGTGCAAGGAAGTGCTCTGCAACAAGTCGTCGTTGAATTTTGCCAGAGGCAGTCTTTGGAAGAGAATCAGTCATGAAGACCTTCTTTGGGACCTTAAAGGCTGCCAGATTTTTCTTGCAAAATCTCAGCACCTCTGCCTCATCAATGTTTGACCCTTCTCTTGGAATAACTGCACAGTTTATCTGTCAAATATGAAAACATCTGATTTAGTCATCCATACGATGAGAATAACACGAAATGAACGATTGGAATAACACGAAATGAACTACAATATATGAAACGTTGAACAAACCATAAACACAGCCATAAATTGGTCGAAGATCATACCACGGGTTTGTGGGTTCAATTCACTAATTCAGTATTTCAGGATCAAGAACCCTATATATATGTGCTAAAAATACAAATAACTTAGATATACATTTCAACACCTATTCTTTCAACTCAGGATCAATGACATTTAAATCCACTGCAACATACTATGGCTTTAGAGACAATACAAAGGATAAACCAAGGGGTATAGACTCTGGGGCGGAGGGAGGAAGGGTCAAAGAGGGTTCTTTCGGCTGAAAATTACACTGGTTATATATGGTTAAAATTACTTTTTATGTATACATAGTAGACGTTGAACCTTTTCTTGTTTTGTTTCCTTAATAGTCATATAGACTTCTGTAACAATAATGAAACCTTAAGAAGTACTTGTGTTTACTTTTTCATATTTTGAACCACCTTAGCGAATATCTTGACTGGCTCAGCCACTATAGACTGTGAACCATTTCTTTCCGCTTATAAAACCATATAATTGTCTTCACAAGAGTAACTATGTATTAATAGACGCATTTGGAAGGGATAGAGTTTAGCTGATGTGTCTCAACTCTCAACTGTCTTTGCAGTTAAGAGCTACCTTACGTGGTTTGCCAAAATGCACTACCTAATTAATTTATTGGCAATTAAGCTTTCTGCACAATGGCACTAAAATAGAAAACAGGGCTCACATCACATGGAATAGGATAAATGCAAATTAAAGAGAAATAGACGTCTAACAGTAACAGATGAATATTTACATGTCCATATCACTCTTTACGTGCAATCAACTAGGACTGAAACAAACAAATGGAAATCTCCACTTCCCATTAATGCAAAGTGGGCCAATTAAACAAAAAATTGGAGTTTTTCTCTTACCTCTTCACCATACTTGTCATCAGGAACTCCAAAAGAGACTGCCTCAGCAATTTCCGGATGAGAAACTAGTACTGCGTCCACTTCAATAGGTGATATTTTCTCCCCTGAAATTATAAGATGGGAAAACGATTATAAATAACGAATAATAGTGCATTAGCTGCTTCAAATATTACTATCTTAGCAGAGCTGCTTCAACCCTCACATTCATCAGCTCAGGATCTAGTACTACTTTCATAAAATCAACTATTAATTATGCCATATTATTAAGAAAATATCAGAATACAAAGATTTGGATGTCTTCAACAATAATATTGAAAAAGCCTAGCCTTTCAATCAGACGTCAACTATTATTAACTTGGAACTCAGGTGGTAATAAGCTAGAAACAAAATCACTCAAGAGATTTAAGAATAGTTACATTGACAGCTTGTGCTTTTCAACATTTTAAAAGCTGATATTTTGTGCTGTCACATCGTAGAAGGCGTTAAAGTCTACTTTGTTAACACATTTTCAAGACTATGGCCGACGGAACTTGTTAACACATTTTCAAGACAATGGCCGACGGAATAACCTAAGTAAGGCTTTTTTGAATAAAAAATAGCAGTCAAAATCACGAACCTAAAAGTGGCCTGCTGGTTACGTAAAGTAACATCTCACCCACGAACTATCAAGCCAAGTTTGATTCAGTTATGCATACTGGGCCCACCAACTTGGCTTCATAACAAATCAAGATGATAAAATGGTGTATATTTACAGTCCACATAACATACTCGCCGTCCTAAAAAATTGCCTTAGTTTGACTTGACACAAAGTTTAAAAAATAAATGAAGAATTTTGAAATGTGTGATCCAAAACAAGTCTTAAATATTTGTATGATTGTAAATCATCTCATCAAATTAAATTATTTTTAAATATAGAAATGTGCTAATCTTTTTTAAACAAATTCATAAGAAAAATGAGACAAATCTTTTTGGGATGGAGGGATTATATCCAAGAAAAGCTATGTCTCCGCCATTAACTACCACCAATTTGCAAAAGTAAAAGAATTTAAAAACTTGTACACCAATAACGTATAATTTTTTTACACTGTCATGTTAAGTTTGATTAACGGGCTTCTTTTAATAACAAGCCTAAAGATAACCGGAAAAAATAAGAGTATACTCAAACCTCAGTTAATTTATTAGAACCGGTTAGATTGCACATATAGAATAAAATTCATGAGGGTGTTTTACTAAGTTTATAAACGGATCAAACTTATAAACATTTTGTTTTATCAGTGTGTTTGGTAAACACCAGAAGCGCTTATAAGCTAAAACCAACCAACAGTCACAAGACGATCATACTTGACATATGATTTTAAAACTTTTAAGCATTTTTTATTTGACCGAACTTTTATAATCTTATCCCTAATATCTTCTATAATCTTCGAAATACTCTTTCTATAAGACAACTTTTAGTTCTATCTCTATTTTATTTCTGTCATTCATCTAAATATGTAACTGCTTATTTATAAAATCAATTTCAAGTAACTATTAATATTTTCAGCATGTAATGTTTATCAGCTAATCCAAACAGACTCTATATACAGTTGGTATATGTAGCTTAAATCCAAGCAAAATTGTTTCCATAAACCTACTTTCATGTGATTGTTATCATGCATTTCATGAGGAATAGGGACAGATAGATAACTAATAATGAAAGTGTAGGAGTAAGTTACCTCCACGGTTGATCAACTCCTTGATTCGGCCAACCAAATGCAAGTATCCATCAGAATCTAAATACCCCACATCTCCAGTATGAAACCAACCAAACTGGAAAGCTGATTTATTAGCCTCAGGATTATTCTTGTACCCTTTAGTCACATTTGGACCCCTAATACAAACCTCCCCCTTAGCATTAGCCCCTAGTACCACACCATTCTCATTCAATATAGCCATCTCTTGACCCACGGGTTTCCCAACTGACCCGGGTATATGCGGGCCATCCTCGGGTAACGGATTCGAAGCCATCAAATGGGTCGCCTCTGTCATCGCATACGCCTCCAAAACAGGAGCCCCGAACGCTTCCTCTAACCGGGCCATCACGGATGGAGCCAGTGCTGCACTGCAGCTCCGAATGAACCTGAGCTTCGGGTACTCAGGTTCGGGTTTGCTGAGGTGGCGATCCAATAGAATCTGGTGAATTGTAGGCACAGCTGTGTACCATGTTGCATTGTATTTTTTCATGTCTGACCAAAAAGTTGAAGCTGAAAATCTCCCCGAAGCTGGAAGTGTCACGGATGCTCCGGCCCCGAGTGAGCTCAGTAATCCGGCAATCAACCCGTGAACGTGAAATAACGGTAATACAATCACCGTTGAATCCGAGTCCTTAAGCTTATACACGGATTTGATGTTGTTCACTGAAGATACCAAATTAAGCTGAGACAGAGGAACACCCTTCGGTCGGCTCGTCGTACCTGATGTATGAAGGAAAAGCCCGATATCCGATGGCTCGTTAACGATTTTGGACACCGATTCAACGTTCGGTTCGGGTGAAGCAGGGGTGAAAGCAATATCAGATTCGGGTTGAGGCAGAGTTACAGTAATATGAGGGATTTTGAGCTTTGAAGCTGCTGTTTGAGCAGCTTCATTTCCTTCTTTTGAAGTTATTAAGAGTTTCGATTCAGAATCGGATAAATAGAACTCGAATTCCTCTGCCATGTACGCTGAATTCAGTGGCGCTGCTGTGGCTCGAACTCGAATAACAGCCAAAAACATGATCACGAACTGTAAAACAGAATTCAATAGAAAATTAGTACTAACTTTAATTAGGAAAATCTTCAAAACTGACGAAATTCGCCTGGCCTGGTAAAACCGCACGTAACTATTACTTTTCCGCTTTTTGGGGAGTTTCATATCCAATTATAAGTTGCTTTCTTTTTCTATTTGAATTATCACCATCATCATATTAAAACACACCTCCTGTCAGTTTTTATGAAAAGGAACAACTTATAGACGGAGTTTGAACTCGCGAAAAAATGATAGTTAGAAATGTGTTTTTGATCATTATCTCTTGAAAAATCAAATCTTGATTATATCACAAAACTAAAACAAAACCTCCGCTTTATTTTTCCAATTAACGTAAAAAAAAAACCCTGTTTTCATTTTTCTTTCAGATTTCGTGACGTTTCTGGACGTAACGTAAGATAAAAATAAAGGGAAAGGGAAAAGAAATCAAACCTCAATGGTATTGGGGAAGGTGAGAGCAACGACATCACCGTGATTAACACCGGCAGATAAAAGCTGAGCAGCGGCACTTTCAACGAGTTCTTGAAGGCGTGCATGACTGATATCAAACTTTCCTGAAGTAGAAATCGCACGATGAGATGGGAATTTTTCAGCAACATGTTTCAAGAATCCAGTGAGCGTCAAATTCTCCATACCGAATAACAGAATAACAAATGATATTATTTATTTATCTTAGAAGATGATCACAATTTTTTTTTTAATGAAATGAAAGAATAGTAGAGAAGATTGAAATGGTGGTGAAGAATGAAATGGGTGGTAAAGGTATATATAGAGTGGAGGCGGTGATATGAGGTATGGGAAGTTGGAAGGAAGTATCAGCAAAAACCTTTTATGTTGGGGTGGGTGTAGGTGAGACTAAGGGAGGTGGCATGACAAGTGGCAGTTGTTTTGACCTTTTTTGGGGGAGGACTGAATGGCACACTCCTCAATCCTCTCATCTAGGATTACGTGGCTTTTTTAACGCGCCTCATTTTTTGTTTACTTTCTTCATGGAAGTTATCTTGTAAGGATGAACTGGATTTTTGTTACCATCATATCGAATCGGTTTGCCTTGCTTTGTTGTCTGGAATTTAGAGTGGGAAGAGAACAAATTGCTCCCACACCAAAAAATATTTTGCTCGGAAAACTGTTACTCCCTCCGTCCCAATTTAGGCATCACTATTTTACTTCACACAAAGTTTAAGAAAAAATAAAAGAGTTTTAAAACCCAATTTATGGGCAGTTCCTCCCATCACATCGAATCATTTTGTTTCGTTTGTTGTCTGGAATTTAGTGCGGACTAATTGATCCACACACACAAAATAAAAAAAAATTACTTGGAGAACGGATATTTATATATTTATTTTGATGTGTGTTTATAATTCATATTTCACATCTCACTTTATGCGATATTTTTGAATGAATTAGAAAAAAACAATTGAATTGTTAAATCACAATCTCTAACCATGAAAATGAATTGTTAAAAATGGGTGCATGCGTGACAACACCAATTTTAAAAAATCCACCAATCCACATGTGATGTGTGACAATAGCTAGTGTGTATCATACTCATCACATAGCTAGATACATATATAATAGTGGTTAAAGGAGCCTAACATAGCTAAGTTTAGAAAATTGAGCATGCCGTAACATTATTAGGATCTCATACAAGTGTTTAGGCCCTGATTTATATAATAAGAAAAGTTTATAATTAAATTATTTTTTAATACAAAAATATAAGTATCGTTTATAAGAAAGACTTGACAAAATGCATCACATAAATTAACGTAGAAAAAGTAGAAGATCCCTTCGATGACATCCCATAACTCGAACACGGCGCGATTCAAGCGATAGTAGTTGTTCTTTTTGCCATTGAGAATTATTGCAACTCTAGTAGTTGTTCTTTTTGCCATTAAGAATTATTACAACTATAGTCAGTTCGAAATTTTAATGATTAAATTAAAAAATGCTATTCAACTCAAAAGTTCAAACTATTCACAATTTAAGTTATATACGTTATTAGTTACGAAATTTTTATATTGTTAGATTATTTTACCTATTATAGTACGTAACATGTTTTATTTTTAAGATTATATATAAGCTACACACTTTAAGAAAATTTACTTGGTGTATATAACTTGAAAGTCATTTGAATTATTCAATCCATAGTGTTTTCTTGTTTTTTTAGTTTCCCCAAAGATATCCTTGGATACTAATGAATTCTTTCATTTTCCTAATTTGTGTGTGGATTTAAATTATGGTTCAAAGTTGAAAGCCGGATGAGAGAAGAAGCAATAGAAAGACATTAATATAGAATATCTTTTAATCTATATTATATTAAAAACGAAAGGGCCTTAGAAATATTAATTGAATTTTTTATGTATTCTACTCTATAAGGGATGCAGAAGAAAAAACACATACATTCGTAAAACTGCACAAATACAAAAGTTACTATATTATAAGATCCGTCTTGTCTAAATTAGGAGTCCTTTCAAGATTATCTTATTGAATGTGCTTGTAGGCATTCAGCTTCAGTGGCTACGGCTTTGCTTGGATGTCGGCCTCCTTTGCCAACACTGATATGGTAGTCGTCTCATTTTATATATATATATATATATATATATATAATATGTTGTCGATCGACTCCATTCATGTTTTATCTTGAATCTATAAACTAATAAAAATAAATGTTATAGGAGTCCCTTTTAATAAAATTGTACTAATTAATATTTTCTTCTTCTTTTTTAAAAAAAAAAATATATATTGCACGTTGAGTTCCACTAAAAGATGGAATCCTAAAGCAAAGTATACTTAGTTTATTTTTAAAGTTTAAGTTAGTAAAGGACTCTGCCTTCCCATTATCAGATAATTTGATCTCACACAATAATTGTTACTTTCAATTATAAGAAATAAACCAATTGAAAGCAAAATAAAAGTAAAACCAAATAAGCTTTCCCCTAACCCCCATGGCATATTCTCGAAACAAGCAAAATTTAATTCCATTTGAAAGACAACTTAGGTTATTGGTTATTATATTATAATAAATAAATAGAACGACATCAAATATAGAGTTCTAAAGAAATAATGCTTCTAAGCCTATTTCTTAAATCTTAAAAGAAAGACATGAATCAAAATAAATTCATATAAAAAAATAATTATGAGACTTTTACTTAGACGTATCTTTTTATATTTCTTATAAACTCTATCCACCTAATTAAAATTTATAGATCTCAAGACATTTTCTCCATAATTCAAGAATATTATAGACACCATAATAAAAGGATAGCGAAGGATTATAAGTTGGCAGGGAATGACAAATGCTTTTCTAATTGTAGGAAGAAAAGAAGAGAGAAATAAAATTAGGTAATCAATGCTTAAAAGTGTTATAAATATCTAAACAATCAAAGAATTTTGACCAAAAATACAAAGGTTTAAATACAAATATAAAAATTCATTTGTTGAATGTTTAAAAAATTAAAATAAATTCTTAGGTATGTAATATCATTAATGAAAATTATAGCTCGAAATTACATGTTTAAAGACAAAGAGAAGAAAATTTAAATACTTATCACGTGTAATTCAATGACCAAGTCAATGTAGTAATATCATTTTGTCATTTAAATGAATATTGTATATATTTTAATGTCTATTGCTATTTTACATAATTTATATTTTTATATAAAATTCTTAATTCTTGACACGTGCAACACACATAGCTAAAAACTAAATTAAATAGATATTTAATTATCTCCCATATTTAATACTTCAAACCAACTAAATAAGGAGTCCTTTTTTTTTTCCCCCTCTTTAAGGAGTCGTATAGCCTGTTTGGCCAAGCTTATTTTTTCCCCAAAAGTACTTCTTTTTTCAATAAGTGCTTATTTTAAAAAAAGTGAGGTGTTTGACCAAGCTTTTGGGAGAAAATAAGTGTTTTTAGGGAGCAATGAAGCATTTTTAAGCTAAAAAAATAGCTTTTGCTTAAAGTCTTTTTTGAAAAGTACTTTTGAGA
The DNA here is from genome assembly GCF_029784015.1 of Lycium ferocissimum. Taxonomy (NCBI): domain Eukaryota; kingdom Viridiplantae; phylum Streptophyta; class Magnoliopsida; order Solanales; family Solanaceae; genus Lycium; species Lycium ferocissimum. Next base: position 24,444,379 of record NC_081346.1, on the reverse strand, counting down.
AAAATACACATAGAAGCACTTTTTAAAAGCTTGGCCAAACACTAATTGCTGCTCAAAAGTACTTTTTAAATTAATTGACCAAACATAAATTGCTTTTAGCCAAAAGTACTTTTTTGAAAATTACTTTTTAAAATAAGTTGTTTTTAGAAGCCTGGCCAAACAGGCTAGTAATCAATATGATTCCACAAGATCTAGTTTCGTTCAAGTAACGGATTCTAGCCAACTGAAAGGATCTTCTGATCAATCCAGAGATCATTTGGATTCCATTAGTAATGAGGATTCGGAATATCACACATTGATTAATCAAAGAGAGATTCAACAATGAAAAGAAATTCTTGAATGAGGCCAGGGATGAATCGAAAAAGAAATCTTTATTGGTTCTACCTCCTATTTTTTATGAAGAGAATGAATCTTTTTCTCGAAGGATCAGAAAAAAATGGTCCGGATCTCCGCGGGAATGATTTGGAAGATCCAAAACAAAAAATAGTGGTATTTGCTAGCAACAACATAATGGAGGCGGTCACTCGAATATAGATTGATCCGAAATCTGATTCAAATCCAATATAGTACCTATGGGTACATAAGAAATGTATTGAATCGATTCTTTTTAATGAATAGATCCGATCGCAACTTCGAATATGGAATTCAAAGGGATCAAAGTGTGTGCTTCTGGGGGGGCGCGCATGCAGGAAGGAAGTTTGAGCTTGATGCAAATGGCTAAAATATCGTCTGCTTTATATGATTATCAATTAAATAAAAAGTTATTTTATGTATCAATCCTTACATCTCCGACAACTAGTGGAGTAAAAGAATTGCAATAGCTAAATGGTGATGGGCAATATCAGTCTGTACCACGGACCCCCGATTCTTGAATCTAATCCTCCACGAAAAGTAAGAAAGTCCGTATATTTGACCAATTCAAGGTGGAAAATGGGCTTTTTGTATTCACTTTCCATTTAAAATTGTTTAAGATGCAAAATTTACGGATCTCTTAGAGACCCAAGAACCTACCATAATTGATACTATTGCCATTAAAGATATCTTATTTCATTGGGAGACTATAATATGTAGGTTAGTAGACGTTTTTGAAATAATTTTTTTCAAACTTATTAAATGCTACACGAAAGAAATATACTTTTGCTTTTAAAGTATGACATAAAAGTTCATCGCCATTATCAACGTTGAATAGTGGTAGATAAGATGTCGTCAGAATGTTTAAAAAATACTTTTTTAAAAGTACTTTTCAAATCTCATTGAATCACTTTTGATAAGCAATTAGTGTTTAGCCAAGCTTTTAAAAAATGTTTCTATGGTTTTTTTCTCAAAATTTTTTTTCAAAAAAAATGTTTTATCAAACTTCGGTTATTTTATCGGCTATTTCGGTTTCGATTTTTTGAAGGTGGATAAACATCAACACCGACATATATAATTCTCAAATAGAAATTTGGATAGTATTCTAATAATTTTTGGATAGCTCTTTTTCGGTTTCGATTTTTGAAGTTGACATTTTTTTTCCACTGTTATTAGAAGCGATTCCATTCACATATGTAATTCATATTCTCAAAATATATATTTGACAAAAAACAATTTTCAAATTTCTTGTAAATTTAATATAATTAAATCAAACAAACTTTTGGGATACACGAGACAAAAACCATCTTTTTTTTTTTTTTTTTTTTTGTGACCATGATATATAGGATTACTTATGGTGTTTCATACGTACAGTTAGTAAGAATAATTAAGAAAACACTTAAAAAGATAATATATAATCCCCATAAAAGTTCCATTCAATGACATTTTTCTTGCTTAATTATTTAAATTAATGTATATAAGTCATATTTATTATTTTCACAAAAATATAATTCAGTTTTTAAAATTAGGGATACAAATTAGCAAAAAATTAAGACTACTTAAATAAGGTTTTTTTGAAAAATTGCGAGATAAAAATGGGAAAAAACATAAATATTCATCGCCATTATCAACGTTGAACAGTGGTAGATAAGATGTCGTCAGAATAATGTAAATCTAAATTTTGGTGGGCTTTCGGTTCTTCAGTTCGGTTTTACCAAACTTCGGTTCGGCTATTTCGGTTTCGATTTTTTGAAGGTAGACACCTAACACCGAACCAAACTAGTTCGGTTCGGTTCGGTTTTCGGTATTTATACCCAGCCCTACTTCTATTATAATGTTTATAGTATTAACACTTTATAATTTTCGAAAATCTTTTTGGTTCTTAAAAAAACAAAATAGCGATTCGAAAGGTTCAATTGGCTAGGTGTTATATATATATACGTTTTAAGAAAACACATAAAAGATTCATTAATCCTAAAGACACATCCTAGTCATTTATCGATATCAAGTTGTAAAAAGAACCAAATTCTTGTTGGCGATTATTTAAAAATAATGGAGTAATAGTTTTCACAGGAGTGCTTTTACATAATAAGGCAGATGAAGACAATTCGTCTATTATAATGTTGCTATTTCTTTATAATTTTCTATCTTTTGACGGATTAACGATGATTTTTTTTTTGTTAGGTAAAAAAATTCTTGTTGGATTATTTAATTTAGTGACGGATTAACTATGAAGTTTGTAGGTAAATCTAAATTTTTTCTTTAGTGTTTGTTGTCAAATGAAGTATGAGCTTTGGTCACGCGCAAAAGCGCGAACATCTAAACTAGTTGAACCAAAAATGCCATACTCCTTCACTTACTAACTCGTAGTGGGGGGATCAACTTTTTCAAACAACACAACTAGATATTCTTTTTAATTCAACAATAAAAAAGGCCCTTCCTCCTGGACTATATTAAGATAATTAAAGATAAGAAAAACTGGAGGTAACATCTATTTGATCCGATATAAACAAAATAACTCAAATCAATTTTTTCCTGTTTCTTTCTGATTTTGTATTCTTCTTAGTATTTATTTAAACTATTGATTTGAGATGTCGACCGACGTTGGGAGGTTGCCGCATTGGATTAGACAATATGTGGGGTCAACGTATGAGGGGAGCTGTGAAGCAATTTGGACCGAAGCAATTTGGGTAAGGAAAGAGGGGACATGCAAGATTGGAAAATTACTAGAAGGTCATGTAAGGAGAAAATTAAAGTTTGGTTCATAGAAGTTCTCTTTATTGAGACCCAAAATCAAACTTGGCCTCTTTCACCAGCCACTTGGCATTAGACGAAGAATCGTAAGAAATCCATGCATGATAAAATCCACCTACAAAGCCATCCATGTTAAACTGGCTTCAAGCAATCTGAAGGGTCAACACCTCTTCATTGAACTATTAGCCCTGGCTCGTTTCACTAATAGTGTATGTTTTTCTACGATAATGATTGTCCAGATCAGCTGTTGGAAAATATGATTCAGGAACACAAAAATAAGGGCTTGTAAATTACCAAGGAAGAACACAGAATTATTAAGGTTTGGAACATGTACAAAACACTTTTCTAAAAGCGATATTTGCTCAATCTCCTACGCGAGATTGCTATGAGAATGTGCGTAAATAGCTTTAGTGGATAGACATGACGCTTTGGAAATTTACACCAACGAAAACTGCAAAAATCCATCTTAGGAAAGCAAAAACTTTTCTGATTGTCAAGAGTAAGATTTTTGTAGAAGAGAAAAGATATTTGGGAGAAAGAAAGTTACTTTTCCAAAAAAAAAAAAAAAAAAAAAAAAAGTAACATTGAATTGGTTTAAATAGACAAAATATTTAATAATCAACATACTCTTTTAATAAAAGACACATCCTTTTACTAAAAGACATCTTTCTCTATAAAACTCTTTGTAAATAATTTGTATTTAAATAAAAGTTTCAACAATTAATTAATTCCATTAGAATATTTTTTTCCCCCATCAGTATAGGTGTTGGATAACTCAGTTCACCAAAATTTAAATAGATAAGAAAAAATCACCTAATTTTTTTTTTGTCTCACTAAAATTTGAACGTGTGAAGCAGTAGTGTCTGTTACTCTTTTAACTTCTATTAGGTGCCTCTAGTACTGCCACCGAAATAAGACTTTGAAGCCTTTTTAATAGTAGTCCTTAAAGATCAATATCCTTTTGTGCACTATTATTTCATGTGAACTATTTATATTTCTTTGAACTTTCTTAAAATAGGGAAACTTTGAATTTTCCATCTTATATCTGATCCGGATCTGACTCCCATCCGTTTTGCCTTCTGTCCAGTTCCTCCAGTTGTCCTCTGGATTTTGGACACCTGACACTTACTAAATCAATTGGCTAATATTCATTCTATCAATCCAATCACTCACACAAAATAATCAGCCCCTTTTATGTTTTCCCTCCCAATTAATCTAGTGAACGACGGCTGCTAAACTTCCTACGATGTGAACAACAGAACTTTCAATCTTCAATTAAAAACTAATGGAGATTATTTATGAGATTGGAGAAACGCAGCTCTGCCGGATTATTTGTGAAAGAGCTTGATAATCCTCACTTGAAGTACCCCTTGAAGTACATATTTATAGACTAGTAACGGTCATGGAAATAGCAGCAAAGCTCAAACAAAACTATAGCCCATTTTATTCCGAAAAGAAAACTACTTCTGAACAATCTGTTTGAAACAATTCTTTAATATGTTTGAAACAATTCTTTTGTCATTCTAAAACATTTAAGTTTCTAAATCTTCAGCAAATCAAGATTCTTCTCTGCAACAATAAAATGAATATGGGAAGGTAGTGATCATATTGCAGCCCAGTTTGCTCCGTGCATCAATGTTGCAGCAGCAGGCCAGGGATCTCTCTATGTAATTACCGCTCATTTAGATGCAGATTGGGACTTGGGAGGGAAAACATAAAAGGGGCTGATTAGTTTGTGTGAATGATTGGATTGATAGAACAAATATTAACCAATTGATTTAGTAAGTACCAGGTGTCAAAAATCCAGAGGGCAACTGGAGGAACTGGACAGAAGGCTCACTGGAGGGGAGCCAGATCCCTCTGATCCTATATAAAACGTTTGGTCGACAAATATTGAACAGTTTGGCCAGTGCCTAGTATCTTAACCTTATCTGATAAAGATTGCGACCTAATGACTTTGCACGCTTGCGGTTTTTAGCTGTCACAATCCAGGCAACGCGGTTCCATTAATGAAACGCACAATTGAATTTGTTTCCAAGAGCCAACATTATAAAGTGAGAAACGAACAAAAAAAAAAAAATAATAAGTTAGGGTAATCGAATTTTTTTTTCTTCTTATAAGCTGCTTTACATTTTTTGTGCCTGGGAATTTTGTTTAGGTTTTGACACAATATGTTTATACAAATTTATTACAAAGAGTGTATATCGAAAAACATTGGTAAAATAATAAGTTTCGGACAACATCACTCATAAGCATTCATTCTTTGCTAGAAGTTATCCATTTGGCTATGGGTCTTGAGAAGATAAGTACATTCATCTTCATCCGTATTGAAAATTTTGGAGCAGTTGGCGTTTGAGGAATTGCAAAGGGTCAGCTGGTGAATCGGTCTATTTGCCTTCTCGTGTGGTTCGATCTTACCAACTTCAGATAAGCTTGCTCAAACTACTAATTATTTTTTTCATGGCTATTTTAAGACAAAATAACTTTAAAACGGATCACCCAAAACACTCAAAAAAAAAAAAGCTTATTACCAATCCAAACGGGCTCCAAGTAATGAGGGACAATTATTGCCATTTCACATAAGTTGCTCCACGATCATGACCAAGAAAATATTTTCGCTGTTAATACCAAATAAATGCCTTCTTTTAGGGGTGGATGTATTTTCTTTCATATTTAACAATCTTTAAATTTTGCCTTAAAATTTAAAACTTTAATGAGTTCAGTTTAACAACGCGGTCAAAAATTTAAAAAAATTAAAGGCAGAGTTCTGGTCGCTATGCCTGTGGCATACGTTTGTGAGAGAATTGCAGATTATGGGACCGGCATCTTATGCCTTATGGCGGGCAACGTAAGTATACGGTCCGGCACTTAACTGATAATTCTCACAAGTTTATGCGTCAGAGCATAAAGTTTGTCCATTTTAAAGTAATACTTTTACAGCCGTATGCTTTGTGAAGGATACAAAGAAAGTTATCTTAGGTACCGACTATATATGCCTTGTAAATGATTTGGCATAAAGTATCTCTTGGTCCCTTATAACTGATAATTCCTTCACAAATTTATAAGTCCCTTTTCTCAGAAAGTTTCCCGATTAAAAGTATGCACGCGGCATGCTTTGTGAAGGAATTATCAGAAAATTATACGGACCGGCATACTTATATCAATCCTTATAAGGCATGAGTATGCAGATCGACATAAAATTTGTAATTCCTTAACAAAAGTATCACCGGGTCAAAATATACCTTTGACAAACCATATCTTTACAAATTTTTTTTTAATTTACTGATTGAGCGGGGTTCGAACTGGAAAACCTACGTAATTCTAGCGAGGAAAGCCTAGTTGCAATCAGAAGGTAAAATTAAAAAGAGCCAAATGACAGAAATAATTTAAAGGCCCATGAATATGAGAAAATTTAAAATACAGAAAGGCACTTTCTAGGCAAAAAAATGATAGATTTGGACATGGACCATGGAGCGAACAATTAAGGGCAAATCTCGAACAATTATTGCCAGCATTTTAGTAAAAGGAAAAATCAATGTAAATTATGTCTATATGGAGTAAAACCCGGACTTGATATTTAGACGATTAGAAGTCGACACGTAGGCCCGAAGACGGATCGGGCGTGACTCGGAGTGGCAATAGGTCTCAGCTTTAGCTGTCAGATGGTGCTTCGTTCATTGAGGCTCTGGAATTGTAATGCGAATCATCTAGCTCCGAATATACGTGTTCGTGGACGAAACAGTGGCCGATCAAGATAAATCCAAATTATAACCGTTCCCGAAGAATCTGGGATTCTTTTTTTTTTTTTTGATTAACCACCAAGTGAAACGTTACAAGCCCCATAGCCGCACTTGATCTCAACTGGCTATCTCGGACATTCAACTTGGAACTCACAAACACGGAAACTAAATAAAAAGTTTAACACCTACCAAAATTAGAAAACATAACTATGCAAGAGAGCACTAATTCCCGCTTTGGCTCTAATAGAGCAAGAGTAAGCAATGTATATCTTTGGCAATTCTTTCACTTGATCTGCTCTTGTCCTCAAAAGTTCGTTGATTCCTTTCCAACCATATGGCATGTAAACATTCAGCTAATATCAGTCTGAAAACTTGTGATGCCGCCTGTGATTTTCCTTTGTCGTTTGTAACAGCCAAGTAACATAGTGATCCCAAGAAAAAACTGAGAATGGATCTCTTTTAATCCAAGTGAGTATTCGGTCCCAGATGAGTTTAGCAACTGGACACTAGACAAAGGGGTGATCTTTATTTTCATCATGTAACTGGATAAGGAACATATGAGCTTCACTCCTGAAGACTCTCAACTACGTGTATAACGGCCTAATTGTGTAGATAATGATAATCGAGAGGGGCGTATAATACATAAAATGTTTCATAGGGTTTAGGTTATAACAGCGTCTCTCTTCCCCCTCACTCGTATCCCATTTGATTTTCATCACTAAGACGATCACTTTTACTCCATTGTTCTCAATCTCATCAAAAGTTTACGAAGCTATTGTATTACGGAGACATTGCCAAACAACTACCCCGGAGATCAAATTTTAAATCACTCAGTTTAAAATTATCGAGAAGCGGTAGCATAAATTTTTCTTTCTTCCTGACACATAAGTTATATCCATAAAACTTTTTAAAACTGGGATAACATATAGATAGTGACCTCAAAAGGGGCTATTTGAGAAAGTTAGTTGGCTGAAAGCATGAGAGAAAAGTTGGTCCTTCACCAAAATAGGCCGAGCTCAACAACTTTAACTGGTTAATTATATAAACTTTGTTAGAATATGAAGAGTCGAGTCCACAATCTACTTTTTGAAATGGATGATTTATAACCAAGGTTTTGATGGCGGATCCGGAATTTCTGTTTTGTGGGTTCCAGTAAAATAAATTAATATGCAATAATAATCGACAAAAAATAAATCATCACACATTCTTTATATATTTAAAACATAGCGAACCACTTAAACACAACCTATTAAAATAAAAATTATCATTAAAATATAATGTACTCGACGACTTGTCATGTTGAAAATGATCGATCATCGCCTCATTAGGTACACTTTTAAATGTTTCATCCTCTGTAGAACAAACTAAGCAATCGTTTAAAAATTCAATACCAATTTTGTTACGCAAATCATTTTTAATATACTTCATTGAAGAAAAAACAATCATTCAAAATTTCATCACCAATTCTCCTCACTCTATCACGTGATTAGAGGATGTACGAGAATTTGTTTCCTTTAAGTAAGGATGGGATTCGATAGGAACCAAATCCAATATTTTATCTTTATCTGATGGTCGATTGACATCATCATGATTAACTGGACATAGAGCTTAGCGAAGGAAAATCTGGAGTGGTTTGAGGCTTGAAAAATTTAGTGATCATATCGACTCTCATTTCATAAGTTCAACCTAATACAAAAATTTAATTTAAAATAAATAACTAAACCTCACAATTAACTTCTAAAGTAGAATAATGAAATTAAGGAATTAGACAATGATATCAACTATCAAGGCAGTGGGTGGGCTAACAACAGAGAAAATAAGCAATATAAGAGGAAATTAGAATGTGGAAGACAATAGAAAACTAGAAAATAAACACAAAATATAAGAAAAAGCAATTCTTTAACCCCAATTTTTTGTTATTTCTCACTTTTCGGACTGATCTCTTTTTAGTTGACTTTGTCTTTTTCTTTTTTAAAAAAGAAAAGAATGAAAAACGTGAAGTGCTTGTTCTGCCAACTGCAATGTGCTATGGCTTTTTAGAATAAAAAAGAGATCCCGCAAGAATCGATCCCTCGCATGCTGGACAAAGAATTCCCTTCCTCGCCGTTGAACCAACCGACCTTTTAGTTATGGGCTCCCCATCTAAATATT
>NC_081346.1:24406285-24435283 GCF_029784015.1 Lycium ferocissimum | reverse complement strand
AGATAGTATGGGGATTTACTTACGGAATGAAACCAACGAAATTTATCAAAGAATTTTTTACAAGAATTACAGAAATTGTTAATAATATGAAGGCCAATGGAGAAATATTAGAAGAAGTTAAAGTTGTTAAGATTAGAGTTCCACACCAAGAAAACAGCTCTTGAGGCTACCCAGGTTCCTAATATTTTGAGCCTTGATGATCTAGAAGATGAATTGGTGATATATAAGATGTCCCTGAATCTACAAACATATGAGATAGTGGATGAGGCATTGCAAACAAAGGAGGAACCAAAAGAAGAAAAAAGAGTCATCGAATCTGGTAGAAATAAAGGAAGAAGGCCAATATTAAGAAATTATGGAGAAAAGAAGAGAAGGTAGAGGTAATATTTGTTGTGGTATAGATGTCTTTGATTGCAAAGCAGAATTCAATAATGTTCAAATTGATTTGTCAATGATTTGTGGGATAGCTAAAAAGGATAATTTGGTTGGGAGTGATTAGACATGATTGGTCTATACAAGGTGGGGTGATTGAAAAGGGAGTAAATGTAACATCCCGTAAATCCGAATTAGGTATGAATGTATGAATCTAGTATAAAGGTGATATTTTAGCTATACGAATCTATTTGGGATGAACTCGAGTGATAAATAGTCATTTTGAAGTCAAACCAAAAAGTGAAGTTCTTAAGGCCTTCTAAATTCGTCTAAGTCTAGGACGGTCTGTACTTATGGCCTATTTTCGGATACTTACGTTAGGAATTTGTGAAAACTTCCTTCTTGAAAGTTGTAGCCCTTTGAAATACCTTTCCAACGGTATATTATGGGGTGGGGGTCAAGGGGACATCTGTACAAAAAATTATGGTCATTTCTTGAAGGATTACAGTGTAGTCCGTTCACTGATCATGTTATACGAACTTGTTATACGGCCCATATAATTTTATACGGACCTTATGACTCGTCCGTACTTCATGAAGCTTCAAACCGACGTTCTGTTTAGCCATGATAAAATATGGTCATATTATACGGACCGTATAACTTTATACGGACCGTATAATATGTCTATATAACTTCCGCCTCACTTTTGTATAAATTCAAGCCTTGAGTTCTTTTATTTCATTATTCACAATTCCAAGCCCTAGCAACAATCCAAAACATCAAGGTAAGTCAATCCAAATCCTTCCAACTCAATTCTAACATATACTCTAATAATCTAAGCAAGAAATCATTGTTCATAAACTAGGGTTTCAAGAAAACCCATCTCAGATTCAAAATTCAAGATTTTGGAAATCTTCTTCAAAGTTAAAATCTTTAATTCAAGTTTGGAGCATTACCGGTATGTAGAATTACTATCTACATGTGGGAACATCATTGTTCTTCCCCACGCCTCAAAATCCATAAATTATGATTTTCTACTAAAACTAGGATTTCTATACCATGCTCATGATAACCCTAGGCCCATGTCCATGATTATATTATGTATGAATTGCTATTATTCTATCACTGTGTTCTTAATAACTCCATATGATTATTGAGAATCGGGCCTCAGTAATCCATGAAAACCCATATCTTGTATTCCATGGGTTCTTGCATGCATGTTTTAGCTAAAATGATTATTTCATGAATATCCTATATGTCTACAAGTTTTCATGCAACTATATTATATAATTACTTTCATGCTATGATACAAGATACATAAATGCTAAATACAAGTTATTTCATGAAACCACATTTACAAGTTATTTCATGATATCCATGTACAAGCAAGTTATATTCATGAAAACCATGGGCAGCAAGTGCCACTTATTTTACATGTTCATGTTTTTGGAAGTTGCATTAATTACCGAGAAGGCTTCAAAAAGCCTGAAACTACGTAGCCACCGTAGGATGAGGATTGCTCCACCCATGCTTAGGACGATCTCTCATAATGACTGGATCCTTTCATAATATTATTAAATCTCATGTCCCACGTGGTAAGGTATGAGTGTTCGGTTTAGGACGCAAGTACCGTACCATGTTGTATCGGTATTTATATATATATATATCCTATATATATATATATTTACATATATATATATATATATGTACTCATGTTCATGATCATGTTTCGTTCGGTTTTCGTTCTTATCATATTTTCCATGTCCCATGTTAATTCTTTCGGTTGCTTTACATACCGGACATTCAATGTGCCGACGTCCCTTTATTGCCGGGGCCTGCATTTCACGATGCGGGTACGGATTTACGGATGACGCCTTTGCTCGTTAGGATGCTGCACGTACCCGACTTATTGGTGAGCCCCATCTCATTCGGGGTTTAGTCATTGTCTTTCTTATGATTAGCTTTGCATCTAGAGGTATCTTCGGGGGGCCTTGTCCCAGCGAGTATGTTTTCCATGTTCAGACTTATGTTAGAGGTTTCATAGACTAGACAAGTCAGTTATGTCATGTCACACTTTCGGAGTCGTATAGCCATTTTGGCTCATTCATGTTATTTCCGCACTCATGTTTAAACAAGTATTTTGATTAAGTATTATGACTTATTGCATTTTATAAAGGCTCATCATGCATTCACATTATATTCCGCTCATGTTATGCCTCATGATGATTCGAAGAAGTTACGTGGTTCGCTCGGTCGCATACGCAAAGAAGGCACCGAGTGTCGTGTTTCGCCCAACCATGGTTCGGGGCGTGACAAAGCTTGGTATCGAGCCCTAGGTTCAAGTGTCTTAGGGAGTCCATGAAACCATGTCCGGTTGGGGTCAACTTTTATATGTGTGTGGCGCCCACACATATAAATAGTTGACCGTCGAAGACATTTGAAGATTGTCTCACTTCTTTCAACTCTAGATCGTGCAATAGAGCTATGTTCTCAGAAATCACTCGGACTCGTGTGTTGTTTCCCGTTCTACCGAATACGCCACGTCTCAATGGATGAGGAAGATGTAAATCTAATCATTATCGATGTGTTGCTTTCAGATGGAGTCATCAGGAATTATTCTAATTCGTGCCGTAAGCTTAGAGCGGTAAATAACATTCTTTTTCCATCGAATTCGAACGTATCAAATGTGTAAGCGAAAGAAAGAAATTCGAGACCCAAGACTTGCTAAATAGTGCATGGTGTGTTTATCGGAGTGTTAGTACTATTTGAAAGACAAATTTCGGTATGGTAGCACACATAGGTTATATATGCCCTATAGAGTAAGTTTATTTGGACTCTTTGACCATGAAGCTATAGTATAAGGGTGATGGTTCATATTTAAAACCCTACGAGGTAGCATGTTATGAAGTTAACCGCAGCAAGCATGAATTGTCCACGGTAGTTTTGAGCAGGAAATAGCCTAAGAGCCAACCACCTGTAATACTAGAAAGTCCCGACTTTTCAAGGATATATATATTTTTGCCATATGATCTATGCACATGACTAGGAAGGGACTGATGTGATAAGAAAACCGCGAGCAGAAGATATTGAATTTTTTTTTTTTTTAGGGTTAGTTTTAAATTATTTAAGCTTATTTAGATCAAACCTAGAGAGTATGACGTTAGTTAGTTACTACAAGAAGCCATATTACTATGAGATAAAAGATATGACAATTCCCTCTTAGGTTATGTGATTAAGTATTTATCCAATTATGATGTGTACAATATGATATAATTTTGGAAGTGTATAGGGAGTTTGGGGTTAGTTGTTCCAATTCCTTGTTTGAGACCGATGAAATTTCCCTAAGTGTGATCCATGTCTATAGTTCAGAAAGATAGCATACAACCCTAGAATAGAGTCAGATAAGGAGGAGAAGTTAGAAATAACCTTATGCTTCACTTTAGTACTCAAAGAAGAATTAGAGAATATGATGCTAGCAAGTGGTTAACAAAGCATAGTAAGTAAGTTCGAGTAGATACGGTGGAATTAGAAATTTTGCTTCACATTAGCAGAGTTAGTAAAAGTACAATTTAGTTAAGTTAGTCAAGTTAGAAGACTACTAAGTGGATAGAATTATCATAATACACCGAAGGCGTGTTAGAACCCAAAGGGTTTAAGTTAAATTTGAGGTATAGAAATTGGTGAAAGAAGAAAATATCTAAGCGATAAGAGAGCAAACTATAAAAGAAGAGCCTTTAGGAGTTATCAGGAAAGAGTTTTCCTCAAGACTGACAAAGCTAGTATGCCAGTTATGTACATTAGAAACCCGTTCATTTAAGTAATCCGAGTTTTCCCAGTAAGTAAGACTTGCTTGAAGTAAGTCGAAGAAATGAGTCGTCAGTATGTTGGAGGAAATTAGCGAAACCACTAGACGACCACTTATTGCTAACTCAAGGGATCCACAGGCTTTAAACGTCAGCTTTTGAACTAAGGGGAAAATCGTGTGATAAGGTGCCAATATAGATTATGTGTTTCGTAAGTTGATAGGTGTTAAGGAGATTATGTCAAAGGATCACAGTTTCATGTAGCCAAGATAAGATGCGTAGAATGTGACTTTTGTCATGCTGTTGAGATCAAGTACTAGGTAATTATGTTATGAGATAAAGTTCTAGATCGAATAGCGGATTTTAAGGGTATAACGGTTCCAATTCCAGAATAATTCATGCACTATGTAGTACCAATGCCCAAACGTACTCTACACATGCCTAGCATACCTATCTTATGCCCTTGTTAAAGCTTTACACTCCATATTTAAGATACAAGAATTAAGACTCCATACGATAGTAAGCTATGCAAGGGAATGTTCTTTCATGTTTCTCACATTTGATTATACTCATGTCCAAGGTTAAAGACCGCATTCATGTCTCACGTATTTATCTTGCTTTTATACCCATGATCACGTTCTAGCTCCTAAGTGATTTCTCATTATGATGTTGACGTTGATAAGGATCGAAAGGAAGGTAACATAATAGTTTAAAGACCGAGAATCCTATAGAATGCACACCTATTCCTTGGACAAGAGGAAAATGCCTTAGGTGAATGACTTATTTCGACTCCAATGGTATACTACGTATGTTTTCACGTACTCGTGTCCACGATAGACTTATTCGAGCATCCACCTAAAGAAATAGTATAAAATGATGTTGGTAGGAAATAATAAGAGTAAGTCATGATGGATGTCCTATCACGATTCTATGTAACACATGCTTATGTCCACTTTAGCTAATGTTTTACGATCATGATGACATGATCCCTTTCTCCTTTCGCTAAGTATCTACGCCTCGTTATGTTCAAGGTGACTATCTACCCATGTCTTAGATGCTCGAAGAACGAAGTATTCATGCCTATAATCCATTCTTTCATGAACCTTATAAAAAAAAAGGGGCGTTTACTTACAGTGATAAGAGTAAGCTATGTTGAAACATGTCCCATTCTTTCGATATATCTAAATCCTAAAGGTAATGTTTTATCCATGCCACATGTCTCGACTCAAGAGTGAAGCCTACAAATTGTGCTCCGTACGAGTCACGCTTATGTCTTAGTCATACTTCAATGCTCATAAACTCAAGTCCATACGCCATGGTATGCGGTACCCATGTAAATGCCATGTTTCTCGGCGTACCCATGTCCCATGTCCTGCTACTCACGTATTTATGCTTTATGCCATATTAATCCTGTTACCATGAATGTTCCATGTTACGTCCTTCGTTTGATGTACGCGTACCACGTTTATGTTCTAAGACAAAGTGCCTCATGATTCAACGAATTATTCCTCGCTCTCAATCCTTTATGATCCGCTCACGATAATAAGCAAGGTATGCCAAGGTATTCCTATCTATGTTTCAGAGCAAACAAGAGTTCCTTTCCTTCACCCCATGGGGCTTATCTCAGGAGTATTCTACTCAGATTCGACGTATTCATGTCATGCCTATGCTAGACCTTTATGAATATGTAGGTAGGATAATATTCCTATTATATGACTCAAATCTGTCTCATTCGCACCGAGTTGCGCCCACATTCAAAGCCTAAGTTGTACTCATATCTTATATGTCAATCGTGATGGTGATATACGAACATCTATGATCAAGCCTCTAAGTGTTCGAGATCTCTGTCTCCCCGCTCATCATACAAATCCCCTATTTGTAACAATCATGTTTTTTGATATTCGAATCTCGTATTATGATATCCATGTTTACACGTATTCGTATCTCACGACAGTTTAGCACTCATGTATTCATGCCAGATAGTTTTCATGTATTTATGTCCCATGTCATGCGTCTTACGCCCAGGTAATCATGTCATATTCGTGCCTATTTCCAGTACTCATGTCATTCGTGCCTACGGATTTTATTCCAAACCCCATGTATAGTAATCATGTAATCATTCAACCAATATTCGTGTGTTCAAGCCAGCTCAGTATTTATGTTAGCTACATTCAAGATGCAGTAATCACGTTATGTCACATCATACGTATTAAGATACCGTGTGAGTTGTGAGTTGGTACTTTAGTTAGCTGACAGACGTTTGAGAAATGTCGTGAGGCGAATTATGAAGGAAGTCTTGCCATAAGTGCAGCAGATTCCAGAGTTAGTAGCGATTCTTAACCACTAGTCATAAATCGAGGACAAATGTTTTATGATTCTCATTCATGTAGGCGCTACTCAGTTTCATGTTCCCCATGTACATGTTTCCATGTAATCACGTATTCAGGTCTCATGATCCATGACCATGTTCCCATGTAATCATGTTTAGCTTTTATGTTTCATGCCATGGTTCTTCACGTTCATGTATTCAAGCCATGTCCAATCCCATTCTTAACCAAGACCGAGTCATTCGAGGACGAATGATCCCAAAGAGAGATATTGTAACATCCTATAAATCCGAATTAGGTATGAATGTATGAATCTAGTATAAAGGTGATATTTTAGCTATACGAATCTATTTGGAATGAACTCGGGTGATAAACAGTCGTTTTGAAGTCAAACCAAAAAGTGAAGTTCTTAAGGCCTTCTAAATTCGTCTAAGTCTAGGAAAGTCTATACTTATGGCCTGTTTTCGGATACTTGCGTTAGGAATTTGTGAAAACTTCCTTCTTGAAAGTTGTAGCCCTTTGAAATACCTTTCCAACGGTATATTATGGGGGTCAAGGGGACATTTGTACAAAAATTTATGGCCATTTTACTGAAGGATTACAGTGCAGTCCGTTCACTGATCATGTTATACGAACTTGTTATACGGCCCATATAATTTTATACGGACCGTATAACTCGTCCATACTTCATGAAACTTCAAATCGACGTTCTTTTCAGCCATGATAAAATATGGTCATATTAGACGGACCGTATAACTTTATACGGACCATAATATGTCCGTATAACTTCCTCACTTTTGTATAAATTCAAGCCTTGAGTTCTTTTATTTAATTATTCACAATTCCAAGCCACTAGCAGCAATTCAAAACATCAAGGTAAGTCAATCCAAACCCTTCCAACTCAATTCTAACATATACTCACAATAATCTAAGCAAGAAATCATTGTTCATAAACTAGGGTTTTCAAGAAAACCCATCTCGGGTTCAAGAATTCAAGATTTTGGAAATCTTCTTCAAAGTTAAAATCTTTAATTCAAGTTTGGAGCATTACGAGTATGTAGAGTTACTATCTACGTGTGGGAACATTATTGTTCTTCCCCACGCCTCAAAATCCATAAATTATGATTTTCTACTAAAACTAGGGTTTCTATACCATGCTCATGATAACCCTAGGCCCATGTCCATGATTATATTATGTATGAATTGCTATTATTCTATCATTATGTTCTTAATAACTCCATATGATTATTGAGAATCGGTACGTAATCATGAAAACCCGTATCTTGTATTCCGTGGCCTCTGTACGAGTTTTTAGCTAAAATGATTATTTCATGAATATCCTATATGTCTACAAGTTTTCATGCAACTATATTATATAATTACTTTAAATGCTATGATACAAGATACATAAATGCTAAATATAAGTTATTTCATGAAATCACGTTTACAATTTATTTCATGATATCCATGTACATGACAAGTTATATTCATGAAAACCATGGGCAGCAAGTGCCACTTATTTTACATGTTCATGTTTTTGGGAGTTGCATTAATGACCGAAGGGTTCAAACGACTGAAACTACGTAGCCACCGTAGGATAAGGATTGCTCCGCCCGTCTTAGGACGATCTCTTATAATATTTGGATCCTTTCATAATATTATTAAATCTCAAGTCCCCGGCAAGGTATGAGTGTTCTGTGGTAGGACGCAAGTACCGGACCATGTTGTCGATTATGTTTCGGTTGCTCTCCTACTCATGATACTTTACACATGTTATATATGTATATGTACTCGTGTTCGTGATCATGTTTTTTCAGTTTCGGTCTGTTATGTTATTTTCGTGTCCCGTGTTAATTCTTTCGGTTGCTTTACATACCACGGTACATTCGATGTCGACGTCCCCTTTATTGCCCGGGGCTGCATTTCACGATGCGGTACGGATTTACGGGACGACGCCTCGCTCTATTAGGATGCGCGCGTACCGGCTTATTGGTGAGCCTCATCTCATTCGGGGTTTAGGCATTGTCTTTCTTATTTAGTTTTGCATCTAAAGGTATGCTGGGGACCTTGTCCCAGCGAGTATGTTTTCCATGTTTAGACTTATGTTAGAGGTTTCATAGACTAGACAAGTCAGTTATGTCATGTCACACTTTCGGAGTCGTATATGCCGTTTTGACTCGTTCATGTTATTTCCGCACTCATGTTTAAACAAGTATTTTGATTAAGTATTATGCCTTATTGCATTTTGTAAAGGCTAATCATGCATTCACGTTATATTCCGCTCGTATTTATGCCTTATGATGATTTAGCAAGCCATGTGGTTCGCTCGGTCACATGCAGTAAGACACCGAGTGCCGTGTTTCGCCCAGGCCATGGTTCGGGGCATGACAGTAGAAATACCTACCATTATCACACAACAAAAATTATTTGAAGGTATTGAAGATGAATGCGAGTGATGAAAGAAGCAAATGAGTCCATCAAGAACAAGTTTTTAACGATCTACTCAAAATTAAAGCAAAAATAATTAAGGGTCCAGATCCACAATTGACGTGCATGATTATGAATGTTGAAGACGCAATCAATTTTGAACCATTATCCGAGATTTTATATTTTGAGGAGCTTGAAAATAACACTCTACCTCCTATTGAAAGGTTAACTAGAGTCGAATGGGCGCACAAGACCAAATATAAATCAATTGAAGAAGCAGTTGATTTTAAATCAAGCTAGTTATTAAAGGGTACAAGAAGAAAAAGAAATATGCTTATGATATTTTGAAGGTGTTTAACATGGAGCAAGTCAAATTAACTTTGAATCCTGTTGAAGAAAAACTGAAGCTGACTAAAGACAACACTCGCAATTTTGTTGATACTACATATTTTAGAAAATTGGTAGGGAGTCTAAGGTATTTAACTTCTACAAGACCTGACATTACTTATGGAGTTGGATTAACTAACAGACTTATGAAGTTGCCTCGTCAATCCTACTTGCAATCAGCTAAGAGAATTTGAGATATGTTCAAGGTACGCACTGCGATGGCTTATTTTATTCAAAGAGTAACGATAGTAGTCTTGTTGGATTCTGACAATGATTGGGCTGGTGATATGATACAAAGAAAACATACTTCTGGATATGCATTTTATTTGGGGTCTGGTGTATTTTCTTGGTATGGTGATATAATGTAAAGAAAAAGTACTTCTGAATATGCATTTTATTTGGGGTCTGGTGTATTTTCTTGGTCTTCAAAAAAGCAACAAGTTGTTGCTTTGTCAACGAAGTGAGCAGTACATGGTACCGCAATAATTAGTGCTACACAAGCATTATGGTTGAGAAGGATGATTGGATTTCTTCAACACAAGCAAGATAGTCCTACAAAAATATTTTGTGATAGCAAGTCTGTGATTGAGTTAACAAAGAATCCAGTTTTTCATGGCCGCAGCAAACACATTGACATTAAATATCACTCCATTCGTGATTTGGTTCAAGATAAGGAGATAATTATTGATTATTGCAAGACTGAAAAATAAGTTGCTAATGTTTTCACAAAGCCACTAAAATTGGAGTTGTTCATAAAGTTGAAGAAGATGCGAGGCATGATCAAATTTGAAGACCTTGGTTTAAGGGAGGCTATGTAGGAAATAAACCAAGAGTAGGAAACATAAGTTGTTTAGGACTTAGTTTATTCAATTCATGTCTATTTAGGATTTATTTATCAAATTCATATTGGAATAGGTTTTTCTAGTCCTAATTTATTTTGGTTTCTAGTATTATAAATAGGGATGCTATGTCACATATTTTCATTGTAGTGAGATTCAAGAGTTTTGAGTTATTAAGTAAAATCTCCTACCTTCTCTCTCTAGTTTGATAAATTTCTTCTACAAAGTCATTGTTGGATCTTTCCCTTGTGCTTATATTATTCCTTTGAGTATTTTTTATGTCCTTCACTCATTTAAAGATGACAAATTTACTCATCTTTAAAGTCAATGAGATCATTTCTATTTTTTTTGGTGATACACCTTAAATGATTTATGAGTAGGAAATAAAAGTAGGATGACATCCCTTTCTCTGCAGTAGTCCGGAACCAAATTGCCCCCAAAAAAATTATTTTGAACCAAAATACCTCAACAAAAAAAAAAAAGTTACATAAGTACCTTTAGCGCGAAATTTTTTTACCCCCACCTTATAGCAAGCTTACTATTCTCTCACCTATGCGCGATATTTCTTTATGTCATATCACTTATTCTCTGGCACCTATACCGCGGTAAAATCGCGTATTTATCTTCCCACATAAGACCGTCAAGGTTCCACCACTTCGGTCCCTCCAAAGGTAAAAAAAAAAAAATTCAAAAACGCCATTAAAAGGCAAAACCGAGGTGGTCCCCACATCAAAAAACGTCATTTTCTATTAAATTTCGTCGAAAAGTTTAGATTCTCTGTATATTCAAGTCGAGGAAGCGAAAGTCTAAGTTCGAATTTTGGGAAAAAAGCGGCGTACAACTCCGATTAAAAAAACTCTCAAAAATCTTCGATTAAGGTTTTCTACTATGAACTTTTGTTATTATTTTGTTATATACATTATATTGTAAGCATGCTTAACATTTAATCCTTGCTATTTTCACAAAAAAAAAAAAAAAATCAATATTTTTTTTTTGTTATTGTTGGATCAAGGCGGTTTTTGCCTAATCGTTCGATTTTTTTTTTTTTGTTTAATTCATTATTTGTTAAATGTTTATGAATTATTAATTTGTTAAATGTTTATAAATTGTTAATTTGTTATATGTTTATGAGTTGTTAATTTGTTAATTATTTATGAATTGTTAATGAATTATTATTTTGTTAATTGATTATTTATTAAATATTGATTATGAATTTATTAGTTGTTAAATATTGTTTATGAATTGAAAGAAGTTAATTGGTAATGAATTATTATGTTGTTAACACTTTGTTTGGATGATTGTTATGTATTGTTTTGACATTTTTCGTATTGTATTTTATTGTATAGGACCAAATCAGTGGTTACATAAAATCGAAATTCAGCAGTAATATTTGTTTAGAACTCTATTTTGAATATGTGATATATTTTTAGTTGACCAAATAGCCAACACAACTACGATAAAATTAAACTAAAAGAGTATATTAAATGTCGACCACATATTTTCCTACAAACTTTACATTTTTTTTGTTAGCTTATGTATTTATGAAAAGAAGAACTTAACTATTCTTTTTAAGATAATGTTTTTTTATTTAACATATATTCACGCTTTTTAAAATTATATAGATAACAATTCATAATCATTTACAACTTGTCTGGATGGTTGTTACCTATTGTATTATATTATGTTGTTAATTTAAATACAATGTTTGTTTTGATTGTTACTTTAATATTATTTTTATATAACGACGAAAAGTCCTATTTTATGTAACCACTGATTTGGTCCTATATAATACAACACAATACGAAAAATGTCAAAACAATACATAACAATCATCCAAACAAAGTGTTAACAACATAATAATTCATTACCAATCAACTTCTTTCAATTCATAAACAATATTTAACAAATAATAAATTCATAATCAATATTTAACAAATAATCAATTAGCAAAATAATAATTCATTAACAATTCATAAATAATTAACAAGTTAACAACTCATAAACATATAACAAATTAACAATTCATAAACATTTAACAAATTAACAATTCATAAACATTTAACAAATTAACAATTCATAAACATTTAACAAATTATGAATTAAACAAAAAAATCGGAACAATGGCAAAAGCCACTGCCCAGTCCGAACAATAACAATTTTTTTTTTTTTTTTTTTGAAAAATAACAAGGATTAAATGTTAAGCATGCTTACAATATAATGTATATAACAAAATAATAACAAAAGTTCATAGTAGAAAACCTTAATCAAAGATTTTTTGTAGAGTTTTTTAATCGAGTTGTCTGCTTTTTCTCAAAATTCGAACTTAAATCTTGCTCTCTCTTGAATATCTGAGAATCTAAACTTTCCGGAAATTTAATAGAAAATGACGTTTTTGATGTGGGGACCACCTTGGTTTTGCCTTTAATGGTGTTTTGATATTTTTTTTACCTTTGGCTGGGGACCCGAATGGTGGAACGTGTCTTATGTGGAAAGATATAAACGATTTTCTTGAGCTATAGGTGAAGGAATAAGTGATATAGCGCGATAAAATACTGCGCTTTATGTGAGAGAATAGAAGCGCTATAGCGCGGTAAAATGCTTGCGCTAAAGCATAACGGAGAGCTTCATTTTTTACCCATCAAATTCAATTTTTTTAGTTATGAATTGAAAACATATCTATGCGGTTTTACAATAATTGACATAAAATATACGTGTACGTATCCAAAGACTTATTTGCTAAGTGAAAGAAACATGAGGATGGTGAAAAGACTAATCTATAGCTATTACTATTGGTTAATTTTGAGTTTCATGATAGGTGACTTTATTTGTGTGACTATTATGCATTAGTACTACTATAGACGTTAAGAAAATTGATATTTGATATTTAACTAGTTTTTTTAATCTTATTTTTAATTAAATTGATATTTGATATTTAACCAGTTTCTTTAATCATATTTTTCTTTTATTTTCATATTTTAATTTTTAGTTCAGATCTATCCAATTTAAAATTAGACAAAAACAAAGACATTGAATAATGAAAATATTATAAAATGTATAATATTGAATCATTAAGGAATTTTCATATATTATATCTTTATTTATAGTAATTATTATTTTTGTATTACATGGGTTAAGTATATGTTTAAAAGGTTTTAGTTCTCTTTTATTCTCAATTAAGTAAATAAAATTTTGATTTTTGATAATGCTATTATCAAAACTACTTATACGAATAAATTATTCTAATTAAATTATTATTGTTCTCAATATCAAAGTTATATATGTTTGAAAATTATTTTTTACACTTTTACCTTATAAATATGATTTATTTGTTCTATAAATATAAATACTATATGTGGAAAGAGAAAAAATATCAGAATATTCAAAAAGGAAAACAAGAAAAAGGTCAATCATTCTTAGAGAATAAAAAGGTACTTAAAAGGTTCAATTGAGACAGAGGGGTATCGTTCAAAGTGGGGAAAGTTGTCTAATTTTTAAAAGCAAAGTTCAACGGGGAAATGACTTTTACCTACAAAAACTATGATATAATTTTGAGCGATAGATTAAATAAAAATATTAAAACTATTATTAAAGGACAAAAAGAAATTTTATATCTATTTAAGGAACGAACAAGATATTCTAGCACTACATATAGTTCTTTTTTCTAATTTCATAGAAATTTTGTTATTATATATATTGCATTAAGAAATTAGATGACAATTAAATTTTTCTTAAAGTAATATGATCCAATTTACTTAAACAAGTCATATTACTATTTGTTATAATTATGCTTTTTAATATTTTTTGCACATCGCGTGGATACAAATTCTAGTTAATACTAATAAGTACGTAAGTGACATGCATTTTCTGCATATAATTTATCTATTAACTGTTTTGATTATCCAGTATATTTTATTTTCCGTTTTGCATTAGTTATGATAAATTATAATTTAGTCCATGCAAGAGTCGTAATCATTTTTTTTGTCCCGTTGTTGAAGCATAATGTCCGGCAAAATTTGGGGCATTTTCTAGTTAAAGTAGGTGAATCAGTTGGCAGCTTGGAAGTTGAAATTGAGAAAGTGAATCAAACATTGGTACCGTGTTGTTTGAAAATGGTAATGCGGTTTATTTAGGCCATAAATTGAGGAGCAAAATGAGACACGCTCAATTGCGTGTAGCGATTCCTTGATAATAGATCGTTTATGTCTCCATATGATTAAGACTGTAATTTATGCCTTTTTGTTGGACCGCTGAATACGTGTTTATCTGCTCTGATGAAAGTTGAACAGAAAGCTAAAAGGTGATGTTATTTTGAACACGGGTCCTGCCAAACGCACGCAACTCTATATAATAAAGATTAATAAGATAATCAGAACCTAGGTCTTTGTACTTTTTGTGTGAAGAAAACATGGAAAAGATTAGGTTGATCATCAATTTTTGAGTTGACAATTGAAGTTTATTATTTTAATGATAATTAAAAAATAATCACATTGTTAATTATAATTAAAAAGTAATCATATCGTTAATTAAATTTTAAAAGTAATCATTTTTAATACAACAATAGTATTTGAATAAAGATATTTCTAGCCAAACTATGGAACAACAATACATGGAGAGGCGGATTCACGATTTTAGTTCAATGGGTTTAAAAGTTTAGGTTCTTAACATTGAACCCATTATATTTCTAGAGCTATGAGTTCATATCTACTATCTGTTGTAATTTCATAAATATTTATTCATAAACTTATGCTCTGCATTGAAAGTACTGATTCAGACAAACCGTATCGATATGCTATATCTGCCTCTAAACACTTGCACGGTATTGGAGTTTGAAACTCAAGGAATGATTCATGGAGTTTGAAAAAATTAGTGAATTTTATTGTGAGCGAAAACTTCGAACTCTAGATAGTGTGACGAAATTTTACTCGTAAAAGTGTTGAACTCCAGTACGTTGTACTCGGGTATATTCATAATTTAGGTAAGTGTGCTTATGTCCAGATATCTTTTTGCACCTTAAAAAGTGACTAAACACTTATGGGTCATTTAGTAGGAGGGATAGAATGAAATGGAAGTCCCATGGTATTAGAATTATTCCATGTTAGGTTGGTGGGATAACTCCTTTGGTATTTCATCCAATCTTACCTATATGGGATAAAAGGTGGAATAAGTTATCCCATAGAGAGGGTGGGATAAATTATTTCATCTTATCGCACTCAATCCCATTTATATAGAATAACTTGTCCCTCGTATCAAACGATCCCAAAGTCACTGACAAATTTATCAGGACTAAACATCCATTAGCATCTGAAAAGCGGATAATTGCCCATTTCTCTCAAAATACTAGATGGCATTTCTCAACTTATAGTGGATCTATGTATATATATATATATATATATATATATATATATATATATACACACACACACTACGTTCAAAATACGATTAATATAACATTGTAGTTTGTGCTCCATATCTTAAACTTTATTATATTAGTATTTGCTACGAATACAAAATCGGCAAAAATTTATTAATATTTTTTAAAAGAGAAGACTTGTTTAAAGGAAACTATTTTCCTCTCTAGGAAAACAATAGCAATATTTAAGCATCGGTGATATTTTCAATTTTAATTCGATTAATTTAAAGGTGTAAAATACTTAATATTTTTTATCAAATTTTGATTTGGATAATTCTAATTCAAATTATTAAATTAATTTTACATGTTTAAAACGAAACAAAGTAGAAATTGATTTTCTATTTAAACGAAGAAATACTATTTTTTATATTTGGTAATTTTTGGTAAATATTCTCGTTTAGCTCATTTTACTTGTCATGTTGTCTTTTGCATGGTTTTTTAAGAAAACGTCGATTAGAATTATAATTTGACTAATTTACCTTATTCATTATTTGATCTCCATTTGATTTTTTTTTTTTTACGACATTAATCTCTTTTCACATTTATCAGGCTAAGAATAAAAATGAAAAAGTAATTAAATTCTATCTTATTTTATATAAATATTTTAAGTATATTTATTTTAGTAAACATAATAAATAAATGACATGGCGGAATAGCAAATACAACGAGCTTATCTATATTAGATCTCAGGCTAATATAAAAAAAGAAAGAAAATTGTATGGTTTGGCTACTTAACCTTTTGAAGAAAAGCAATAATATGGGGTCCATGTTTTTTGTTGTACAATAATTTCATTTGCTCCCACTAATGGATTGATACGCATGTGGCAATGAATCCATCATTATTGACTTAATGGAATGCTTTGGAAATTACATGAATATTGTTTGATTTTTTAATATGGGGCGCACTTTTTTTTTTTTGGACATTATTAGTTTGCACTGTTTTTATACATAAGATTTTTAATGGAACGGACGACGAAGCATGGGTCCAAACCCATGCTTCTATATAGTTAAAATATGTTACACATTATTGTTTGGGCCCGTGTTTCCATTTTCGAAGGGTCATTCGCACAAATGCCCTATATCGGGGATGGTCTTTAATTTTTGCCCTTCAGCATTTGAAGTGGCCGAAAATATCCTTGAGATTCTGGCTTCAAATCACAACTGAATATATAAAAAAAAATAAAAAAAAAATTGCAAGGCAGAATTTTGTAGCAAATTATACCTATTCGGGCAGAAGTTATGCCTTAAGGCCTAAATTCTGTAGAAACCCAACAGAGTAAAAAAAAAATCGTAAGGCAAGGTTTCATACCAAACTATGCTTATTCGAGGTAAAGTTATGCCTTAATGCATAATTCTGTAGAAATTAAGTTAATAGTTCTGTAGAAATTAAGTTATCATACAGAATTATGCCTTAAGGCATAGTATCTATGTAGAATTTATGCCTTAAGGCATAGTATCTATCTAGAAGTTATGCCTTAAGGCATAATTTTACCTCTTATCCGTCATAGTTTTGTCGGATTCTATATAAGTTATGCCTTAAGGCATAACTTTTGTGCATATTTTCCACGAGATTTTGCCTTGCGAAATTAATTTTTTTTTTTTTTTTTTTTTTTTGGCCTCTGCTGGGGTTCGAACCCGAATCTTTGGTTTTGTAGACCAGCAAATAAGGATATTTTGACCCACAAATTTTCATTAAATGAGAAGTAAGGCAAAAAATTAAAGACCTCTGATTTGAGGGACAAAAATTAAAGACCTCCGATTTTGAGGGACAAAAATTAAAGACCAGTCCATATGAAGGGAAATTCGCGCAATTTTTTGATTTTCGATATATATATATATATATATATATATATATATATATATATATATATATATATATATACACACACACGTAAGAATAGGGTATATTTACAAAATATGACGATACTTTTCAGTTTACAAAACATACCAATAGATTTCTTACAAAACATATACGAAAATTTTGTGTATGAAAACTGTATAAAATGTGTATATCTCGCTCAAAGCTTAAAATTTTTGCTCAAAATTTTGTGTATGAAAATTGTATGAAATATGTATAACTCGCTCAAGATTTAAAAAATTCGCTCAACTTTGTGTATGAAAATTATAAATATATATATATATATATATATATATATATATATCTTGCTCAAAAATTAGAATTCTCACATTTTTCGTGTATGAAAACTGTATAAAAATGGTCTGAAATATGTATATAACTGTATAAATTTTGTATAAAGTTCATGTTAGGTTCTTAGAATTTAATACAACTACAACAACATTTTATACAACTTTCATACAAATTCAATACAATTTTGTATCTCGCTTCAAATTCGGATGAAATTTAATACAACTGTAGAATTTAGATAAGAATCTCAAGAGAAATTCTGAGAGAATACAAAATTTTGGAATCTGACAGAATGTGTGAGAATACAAAGCGAAATTGTAAGAATCAAAGCAAAATCGTAAGAATCTCAAGCGAAACTATACAACTTCGAATTTGGATGTCCATCTGACACACAATACAAAAAATCAAAGTAAGCCACAATCCATATGATTCTCAAGCGAAAAAAGAGCTAAACTGCAGCCACCAACCATGGCCGAGTAGACCTAGAACTTAGATAAGAATATGATAGGATTTGAGCAGATTGTGAGAGAGAAGGGGAAGAGAAGGGTCATTTTTTTTTTTTTTTTTTTTTTTTTTTTTTTCAGATCTGGGCAAATTAGAGAAGGGGAAGGGAAGGATAGGCTTTTAATTTTTCAGATCCGTTATGTTTTGTAATTAAGTTGGTATATTTTGTAAATAAGGAACAATATTCTTATATTTTGTAATATAGAGTCTTAAGTAGCATTATTAGGTCATTTTTCCCTTATATTTTCTTTAAGAAAAGAGCTTACATTAGAAGCCCAAAGGCTGCATTTCCATAATTCCACAAGAAAAACTGGTTTTAAGGCCCAAAAATGCTATGTATGTTGAATACCACTTCTCATTTCTCAAGATATTAATTATTGAAGTATTAACCTAAATAGTCGCCACCCAATCGCGTAAATTAAAAAATAGTGGTCAAATATATAATTTATATATAAATCATGTATAATATGTCTTTGTATATACCCAATGTATTATCTATGTATATTAGGAAAAGTAAACAGTTGGCTATTTATATAATAATATAAAAATCCCAACATTATTTGTTCAACTTTTGAAGAAAGTTACCATCTTGGATCCAATATAGCAGCCCGTCCATGTTTCATGTTACCTAAACTTCACAAAAATTCCAAACGTCCACCACTATAGGCTTAACAAATGAGACCTACATTCTGATGGTGAAGAAATGGGCTCATCCCAGTGGGCTGAAGCTCAAAATTGATACAGTAACTTTATTTATTGTTTTGCTAAGTGTGATTTACAACTAATTCGTTGTTAGTTAAGTGTGATTTACAAGAACGGTTTTAAAGGTGGGTGGTTTTGAACTTTTGACCTCGCTTTTGAACTTTTGACCTCGCTTACTCCATGGACAAAGTTTCAAGGTCAACATGTTTTCCCTTTTAACCTTGCAGATTTGTTAATGGGCAAACGGGAATGTTTAAAGTCTTAATTAAAAATGCTGTTTAAAATAGAGTAGTCGTTAATCTGCCCTAGAAGATGCAAAAGGCTTGTTACTTCTTTTTGAGCATTCAACAGAAATACAAAGTATGATCCAATGACTAATGGCTTCAAGATTAATTTAAACATGTTTCGCTCATTTGGGTTTTGATGACTTTTGACATAATCTCGCTTCCACTATAATAAAGCAACAAGATTTTGCACAAAGAAATAAACAATACCGAGAAAATATACCGTTGCTAATAAACATATCAATACTCCATTATAAGAAAAAAGGGAAATGAGCCGAGCAGGGCGAATGTATTGCAAGATGTGCATCTCTGAGGCATTTCTCCACCTGCCTTGTGAGATACTACAGAAAATGTAACAAACCACACAACGATACAAAAGTATATTAACTGGGCCTACCCAGAGTCCTTATTTTAATACTAGTAACTAAAAGGCACTGTATACTTTATAGTGCAAACTTTGATAAGTTTATTGAATTTAGAAAGGAGGCAGTGCAGGAGCAATCATGTAATTGAGAGGCTTGACTTCTGATTCGGGTGCTGGTGCCACCAATCCCGAGCTTCTGATCTCAGCCATTTCACGGCGTCCATTTTTCTTTTGCTCTGCACACAACTTGGGGAGATATACACCTATATATGCCCAACCAAAGACATACCCATTAATTAATAACATAGCAAGGCCAAAATTAAGTTCCAAAAATGAATAAAATAAACGTGAGATTTTCTAGGAAAGAAGAAGTTGTCCATCTAAAAGAATTTCCATAAGAGTTTTATATTCTAACTGTACTGAATTTCCATAAAATGGTAACTAACTTGTTATAACAGATAAAAGTAACCTACAAATTCCTATTTGAACGACTTTTTATTGATCCATTTGAGTTATTACTAAACTAAAATAACTTCCTCAATCTCGATTATTAGTTTTTCATAGGCTATGATGTTTGAAATTGGTAGACACATTGCTCTTAGGAAGAAGTGCTAATGCATCTCAGTTCTAGTCTGGAGTATAGTCTTCTAAGACGGATAAATAGATCTTTAACTTTACAATGTCAGTATATACAATTAAATCATTTTCGAATTACCTTCACCAGCAGCAAGGTTGAAGTAGAGGTCAATAATGTTAGGGCAGTGCTTGTAACAGGCAGAGGAACAAAGCTTGTTGGTAAAGCGAGACTCGAGCAGAGCGTCGGAAGAAATGCCGAGGGCATTTCTGTCGACGCCACATGCCTGAATGCATTCATCGGTTTCGATCCAATCTTTGAGCTTATCAGCCTCAATTTCTGATGTTCCGCACATATATACTTCTTCACCACTCCTACGGAGATGTTTCTCTAGCACGCAACGCTTCCCCGTGCTTGATATTGCAAATGCACAAGAGTCTTCGTTTAAGTTCTCGCATGCTATATCCCCTGCATATGTTTACTCAAACAATGTTATATACATATATAAAAGCATAAAATCATCTACTTATGTACTTTGTGGATTAGTAAAACAATAAATTTGTTCAGATCTTGTAAATGTATTAAGAAATATACTAAATACATATGAATATTGAAACTCGAACACACTAAAACTCAAATTGGCAATAAGTTCAGTGACATTTCGAAAATACATTCAGTTCAAATTTTGAATCTGCTGGACGTTTAATTTGTACTCCTACAGAATTAGCCAGGTCACTAATTAAAAAGGACTAATATATTGCGTTTTAACTCTAATTGATAGCATTATATTGATAACTTAAGATTAGTATATGGTGAGTAACCTGTTAAAAGATTAACTTAGACTAATAGTATAAAAAGTTCATGTCAGTATATAACTAGAATAAGTTAAAAAGAACCGTAAAAAGAATGACTGACCTAGGGTGAGTTGCATAAAGGAGGTAAGTGCAAGAGCAACAATGGCCCAAGTCTTCAAGATATGGAATGAAGCCATGACGAAAACTTATTGTATGTTATAGAGATCTAAAGGGTATTGGGAGAAGAAACAGGGAAACTTTTCAGCTCTATAAGTTTCTTTCCTTTTATGTTTCCTTAGAACTACTTAATGGAAGTGATCAGAAATGCTAGCTATTTATAGAGGGCAGACCTCTATGCAATTTGAGAAACTACTAGTACAATGCAACACTGTGTGAGAACTGGCTGTCCGTATGGCTCCAACACTTTGGGGGATTTGATGAAGTGGGACCCTAGGAGGAAACTTATAGGTCAATTGACTCAATCACCGTTATTTAATTAGAGAAGGAAGGTGGAAGAAAGTAGTTACTCGTCAAAAGACTCCGTCATCAGTGGCCGCCTGGGTTAATGAATTCCACAAATTTAGGCTTTGTGGAAAACTGAAATTTTTTGTGGTCATACTTCTCTAATTTTCGGTTTCCATAGAGAAAAATTTTTTTGAAAAGGATTTAAGTTTCAGCTGCTTGCGTGTAGATTTTTGACACTAACCGTTTAATTGTTGGAATTTTATTTAGATATAAATTATTTATAAAGAATTTTAAAGAGAAAAGTATCTTTTAATTTACTGTATTTCTTCTACAAAAATCCTGCACTTGAGAACCAGAAAAGTTATTGCTTTTTTAAGATGGATTCTTTCACTGTTTGCTCAGTGTAGATTTTCAAAAGGTTTGTCATATTTACTAAAGCTATTTGCACACAATTCCATAGCAACCTCGCGGAGCAGAGGAAATAAATATCGCTTTTAGGAAAGCGTTTCGCACAATTCAGGCCTTCAATTCTATGTTCGTTGTTCATATTGTCAAACCTTCATTTTTGTGTTATTCTTCATACATATTTTTGGGCTCAGATTAGTTACATTTTGACATTATTAACAAGTTACTTATTACATATAGCAAGTGACTGACGATTGTTTATCAAGTAGATCTTCTTATGATCTCTTTGACACGGTTAATGCGTACTCCCTCCGTCCCATGTTAGTTGTTCACATTACTATAAATATCCGTCACAAAATACTTGTTAATTTACAAAATCAAGATAGAATTAATTAAATTTTTTCCTACTTTTTCCTTAACATTAATTGTTTTTTTAAGTAACCAATATTGATTAGAGTGCAATAAATTGAAGAGATAAGGGTAATGTAGTAAAAATATAATTTTATTTATGAATTTTTAAAGGACGTGTAAAGGAGAAAGTGGACAAGTAACATGGGACGGAGGGAGTATTACATACACTCTTTGTATAAGGTACTCCATTCAATTAATGAATACCATAAAGATCTACCTAGAAGTACTTTATCAGTACCCAATTGCGTTTTGACAAAAAGACTGTATAAATATTTTGCTTTTAAATTGTGTATGGCTGTATGCAAAGCTTAAATTTAAGAAAATTGAAATAATAGATCTAAATTGGACCGAGTGAAGGAAGTGCACTTGCTCTTCGTTTAGGCTGCTTGCATTGTATAGTACAAGTGAAAGTTCGTCTATGCCATGTTCACTGTCACAATTACAATTTTGGCGTTTAACTAAAGGCTTGTGAATTGTGATTAATTGTGACCATTCGATATTTTCCTAAGCAGTTTGTTTCCAAGCGTAATCTAGCTAGAATTTTCCTGCAAGAAATTTATTTAGACATGCGTAGAATTTGGTGCCGATGGAATTGTATTTGTTGAAAACTGAACCTTGTATTGAATAGAAGAGACTTTTTTATTCAAAAGTCTTTTTTCATGTACTAATAAGTCTGTTGTTAACTAGGAAAATACAGAAACATTAAATTGAACTAAGATACTTATATTAAATTAGGTACATATTAAAAGAATATCTATTTGTAATTCTTAGCTATTAAATTAGAAGAAGTAAAGAAATATACTTTTTCACTTGTCTTCAAGAGAAAGTAATCATTTGAGGTTGTTACTTTCCCCTAAATAGATCACAGAGCTGCAGATATTTGAATATTGTATAATTGTATTGAAGTTTCGTCTATAAATGTATAGGAACAACCCCAAGTTTAGCGCGTTAATGCTTTAATTTATGTACATAAAGTACTTCTAAGTTCTAAAATAATATGTCAGGGTAGCAGTAATAATAAGAGTTAAAGTTCTATCCACTGTTAATATAAAAAATATGTATATAATTAAGTCAATAATTAGATAATTACATAGAAATCTCTTGATGATCTGATAAAAGATATAAATAAATTAACCTGCTATTACATGTTAAATTTCGCTAATAAAAC
This sequence comes from Lycium ferocissimum, assembly GCF_029784015.1. Classification (NCBI taxonomy): domain Eukaryota; kingdom Viridiplantae; phylum Streptophyta; class Magnoliopsida; order Solanales; family Solanaceae; genus Lycium; species Lycium ferocissimum. Next base: position 24,411,901 of record NC_081346.1, on the reverse strand, counting down.
AATAGATATTTATGCTATGAGTATATATAACTTAAATTTCATAATCGCAGATATAGTAGACAAACACTTAATTGTTAGTAAACATATTTCAGCCACCACGAGATCTAGTTAATTGTCAAATTTGGACACCTCTAATCTATTCCAAAGACAAAAATGTCCTAGTTTTTGAGAGCTCCACAATAGTTTTCATGATTTCTTCCGGTCATCATTCTAAACCAAAATGAAATAAGCCTCAAATGCATAATAAAGTTTTTTATAACAGTTCCAAAAATTATCGTTAAAAAGCATAGAACTAGTAAAAGCAGCCACGCTCCTTCTGTCATCTTTAAATTCTTGAAATTTTGAAGAATTTTTTGTTAATCTTTCAATTCCTTTAGGTAGATGTAATTACTAATTACTATTATACTCGCTTTGATTCATTTTAATCGTCACTTTAGCTCATTTAACACCCATCAAGACATTTATAAATACAAAGTATAATTTACTAAATCACTCCTATTTATTAGTATACGTATATTGAAAATTGGAAAGTATTAAAAGAATTACTTGTTTAAAATTAATGTTATTATTGATAATAATTATCAACTTTAGCCTTAACAATCCTAAAGATAACGCTTATTTCGAGCTAAAGTAATAGTTATAAACTGTTTATATGGGAAAGAGGGAGTAACTTAGCGTCGTGAATTATTATATGGTTAATTATGTGACATTTTGAAATGAGAATTGCTTTTCATTAAAGTGCATTGAAATACAGTGGGACCAATAGTCAATAGAAACCAGTACCACGGGCTAGTCGTGGCTCTCAGCAATTTGTCTGAGTTCAAATAGAAAATTCTTTTCTTGTTTCTTGCTTTCCTTTGTTCCTTTTTTTTTTCTTTGTTCATGATGGAGCAATGTGGAAAACAGAATCCTGACTTCCCTGAGTAAAAAAGAAGTACTAGGACAAAGTCACAAACTTCTGCCCCATCATTTACGCCCCTTAATTCTCTAGTCAATTAAGAGTTGTTGTTAGTTTCTAATTAATTGGTGGGGCATAGACCATTGAAGTGCGCCTACTAGCAATGATGAGGCTCACTGATTAATACAGTAATTTTCGGTTGTTTGGTACATAAATGTGTGATTTTCTTGTTCCATTGAAAAACTGAAGTGGAAAATTAGTTATCCTTCCTCCACGTTTACTTTAATTCTTCTGTTAATTCTTTTAAATGAAAAAGGTAACTTGGCACTCCTGCGCATTCGGCCAAATAAATAGGAGTTCGCAACTTAAATGACCCAAAAATCGTGTTCGGGCATCAAAATAATCCAGTCAACAAAAAAGTAATCAAACTACCCTTTGCGCACTATATTAGTGCGCACCAAACTGCAATTTGGTCCTAATTAGTGCGCAATATTGCAAATTGGTCCTAATTAGTGCGCAATATAGGTTATTTTTTTTTCCAACAATTTTAAAGTTTGGAAATTTCACGTTTTTTCCATACTTTGACCAAAGATTAGTCATGTTTCAAAACTCCGAAATATCAATATTTTATATAGAACTTGATATCTTTTTTTGTAGACAATAATGTCGACTCATTACATCAAGTATACCTAAACGTTTGGATCGTCGTTTTAGGGGTTGTAAAGTGCACCGAAGTAAGTTTTGTTTGTTTGAGTGTTGTTATCTTTAGGTTTAAGTGTTTTTATTATTTAGTCAAGGCATTACTTTATTTTGAATGTACAAATAAAAATATTATCTTCAAAAATAATTCATCCAATACGAGAGGTTCAAAATAATTCAAAAATAATTCATTACAATAACAAAATAATACCAAAATATTTAAAATAATATGTCAAGTACGAGAGGCTCTTCCACTACGAGACATACTTGCACCACCACGGCCTCGTAGGCTACACCTTATCATGTCCCTCCACCAAGGTTCGATCTCTAGTGGTTGAGGTAAAAAAATAATTAAATAGCTAAACCACCAAGCCAAGTTGGCATTTAAGCAATATTTAGACACTTTTTACGTTTTATAGTGTTCACTAATGTTATTTATCTTATTTTCTCAAATTGAATTTCCAACATTGAAATTGACATTTAAAACTTCATCACCACGGGATTTCCATCTTGAAATCTACTTTTTATCATCAAATTTTTACCAAGGAAGAATGAAAATGATGCATCAATTTGGGGGAAATTCAAATTGAATGAGATAATGGGCGTTTTTTGGAAAATCGGCTTGGCCAAACCCCCTTCCGGCTATTTGCGCCAGTAGATCTCTGAAAAATACCCAAAAAATTTTTTTTTTAAAAAATCGCGTAAATCGGACGTCCGAGCTCAAAGTTATGACCGTTTAAAGTTTCATCAATTTACAACTAGTTTTTCTCCCTCTACTCGTTAAAATAAAAAACGCCTTGACTAAAGTAAAACACTTAAACCTAACGATAACAAGTCACCAAACAAAACTTACTTCAGGGCACTTTACAACCCCTAAAACGATAAACCAAACGTTTAGGTATACTTGATGTAATGAGCCGACATTATTATATGCAGAAAAAGATATCAGGCTCGATATAAAATATTGATATTTCGGAATTCCCGTGGTAATGAAGTTTTGAATGTCAATTTCAATATTGAAAATTCAACTATAAAACATAAAAAGTGTCTACATATTGCTTAAACCTAAGGATAACAACACTCAAACAAACAAAACTTACTTCGGCGCACTTTACAACCCCTAAAACGACGATCCAAACGTTTAGGTGTACTTGATGTAATGAGCCGACATTATTGTCCGCAGAAATTAATCTTTGATCAAAATATGGAAAAACGTGAAATTTCTAAACTTTAAAATTGTTGGAAAAATATATAACCTATATTGCGCACTAAATTAGTGCGCAAAGGGTAGTTTGGTTACTTTTTTTTTAATGGATTATTTTGGTACCCGGACACACTTTTTGTATCATTTAAGTTGCGGACTCAAATAAATAGCATAAATTATTCACCTTACTGTTATTTGTAAATTTTAGCTTAATTTGATATTTTAAGTAAAAAAATTGGCAAACTATAGCCAAGTGCCAAAAATCGCTTATTCTTCACCGATTTTCTGCCCCATCCTTTCGACTCTTCTTCTTTTCTTCTTCATTGATGAAATATGTTGTGTGTTACTCCCCCGTCCCAAAATATTTTGTTTTCGAAACTCGATAAATAATTTAACCGAAACTAAATTGGATTAGATTAATTTAATATGTTAAAATTAAATTAGATATTCAAAAACTACACGAAAAGTATTAGAAGTTGCAAATTTTCTCATATCAAATGGTGAAAAAATTACATCTTAAAATGTTGGTCAAAGTTTATGTAGCTTGACTCTCGAAAAAAGAAGCGTGACAAGTAATTTGGGACGGGGAGTACTTATTTGTGCTAAAAATTGAAGTTTCCAACTTATTCAACTTTACTGGTTCGACTTCTTAGGGGTCTAAAATTGAGATAAAAAATTCAAAGTGGTGAATGTTAAGTTAAGAAATAGATGTATTTTGGACTGAGTATCGAGATTGTCTACTAATCTGAAAGATTTAAAGTGAAGGACGTTTGATGAAAAAAATGTGAAAGCTCCATTGACCTACTTGGAAGCTTGGAATTTGAACCCGAATTCTGGGCGAACTTGGATTTTGGTTCATTTTGTTTGAATATTATTGGAATTCTTCTTCTTGGACTCAATTGGGATTCGTGAGTAACGAATTTTTAAAAGAACTTTATACTATATGATGAAAAGGACCCTTATTACCAGTTTTAAAGATACTTTAAACTAATTATCAAATATAACAACACATTTCAAAATATAGTTCAAATTTCCAATTCAAATACTAGGATATTATCAGCACATCTATATATATATATAAAGGAGAAGTGATATTAATATTAAGCCTAGGGCAAACATGAATAAACCACTTGGCAACAAATTCTATTTGCATTAATTATTAAAGAAGTTATTAATTGTAGTTCAAAATATTACCTAATTTAATAATTTACGAATAATATATATATATATATATATATATATATATATATATATATATATATATATATATATATATATATATATATATATATATATATATATAGTTCAAATTTCCAATTCAAAAACTAGGATATATATATATATATATATATATATATATAAAGGAGAGTATATATATTAAAGTAAAATTGGCGTAACATGAATAAGCCACTTGGCAACAAATTCTATTTGCATTAATTATTAAAGAAGTTATTAATTGTAGTTCAAAATATTACCTAATTTAATAATTTACGAATAATAATAATATATATATAAGGAGAGTAGTCTAGCTTAATATTAAGCCAAGTGGCGTAATATAAACAAGCCACTTGGCAACAATTTTTTTGCATTAATTATTAAAGAAGTTATTAATTGTAGTTCAAAATATTACCTAATTTAATAATCTACTACTAATATCTATATTTTATATATATAAAAGGAAAGTAGTCTAACTTAATATTAAGCCAAGTGGCGTAATATGAACAAGCCACTTGGCAACAAATTCTATTTGCATTAATTATTAAAGAAGTTATTAATTGTAGTTCAAAATATTATCTAATTTAATAATCTACAACTACTACTAATAATAATAATAAACTCACGTAATATATTCATATGATATTATCAACACATAGTAGTATTAGTTGTTAATAATAATAATGAAAATAATAATGAACTTAGCTAATATACTCATACGATATTATCAACACACAGTAGTAGAGTTGTTAATATAATAATAATAATAATAATAATAATAATAATATCTATATCTATATCTATATTATAATAAAAGGAGGGCAGTCTAGCTTAATATTATGTCAAGTGGCGTAATATGAACAAGCTAAGACAAATTCTATTTTTATCATCTATATCTATATATATACTAGTCTTGTGAAGCCGTCTTGAGCCGGCGCCTGGTCAATATAGAAAACTTTATAATAGTTTAATTTAGAAAAAAGATAATTTGATATATTCTAAACTAACATAGTTGGAAGTATTTAAAATAATTCAACTCGACTACAAGTAATCGACCATTGTGTTTTGCTTCTTCTTCATAGTGATTCAAAGAAATCTATTATTTTTTAGCTTAAATTTCGATAAGTAAAATGATCCTTTTAATTCTTCACCACAAATTCTTGCATGATTTTCTTAAAAATATATCATATTGATATCCGTAAAAGCTATGTTTACTAAACAAATGGTTTAAGAGTTCGTAAAAAGATAAATAACAAAATTAAACGTCAAGAGTTATAAAATTATTAAAAAAGGTTAAAGTTATTAAAAAATAGATTAAAGAGTGTGATCTGTCACGACCCATAGGGCATGATGGGTACCGTACCTCAAACCACCGAGCCGCTCATTCTCTTACTCAATCAAGCGTTCATTCGTTAATCTTATACTCAAATCATAGTAAAACCATTTTTCACTTGGAAAACATATTTACTTTATATACATAAGCCCTTGGCTATCAAAATCAAAATAATGCATATACATACGAGGAGAACCAGGACCATACTACCCCCATCGTATCTAAGCCTAGAGTCTGGAACAAAGGGGGCCGGGGAAAGGAAAAAAA
>NC_081346.1:24373922-24406185 GCF_029784015.1 Lycium ferocissimum | reverse complement strand
ATCGAGAAGGTTGCACAAGGAACAACACGCAACATCGAGCACATAAGCTTGGGAATATAATACATCGGAAGGTCAATGAACAAGGTCTCATTCCCTTGCTCAAACACCTATCGATTGTAGTATAATCTCAAGCCAGGGAAAGAAACTCCACAAACGGATATGGAAAATAAAACGACAAGTAGCAGCAGAAGGATGCAAGAGTGAAGGGGTACCTCTGGAAAAGCCACCGATTCAGCATATCTTGAAGAATCACGGCAGAAACCAGCTCAATCGACTCAGATCTGAAGAGCAAAGATGGGGGAATAAATACACCCGAAAAAGATCAACATCGAAGAAGCAAAAAAAGGAATCACTTACCTTAGAGATCTCCAGAGGAGGACATTTCAAGATTGATTGGGGAAAGCATCTGAAATCTGAAGGCACCACACCGTCTAGGCTTTCCATTTGCACTTTACTCTTCTTTCCATTTCTTGCCTTTTTGCTTTCTTTTGAGACTATCTGTTTTTGTTTAATCATAAATTAATAAAATAGTTGGTGGGTCCTCCCACTGACCTTAACTTAAAAAAAAAAAAAAAAAAAAAAAAAGAGAAGGACAGGTAGAAATTGCATTAAAGGATTATGCTTTTGCACTATGTTTTAATTTATTCCTTGTAGTTGTCAGAACCATGTCAAGGAACAATAAATATTATGAAGATTTAAAAAGTGAAGCATGTGGGATACTAATAATTAAGGTCATTGCAAACTTGCATGAAACTCAATATAGGGGGGATGCGGAAAACAAAAGAATTTTAAAAATAGGGCCCAACCGGGTTCGAACCGGTGACCTCTTGATCTGCAGTCAAATGCTCTACCACTGAGCTATGGACCCTTCGGTGATGTTAGTTAGCATCTAAATATGATTAATACGGATTAATAACCTCTAGCATTCAATATTTTATTGCAGGCTAAAAGTGCAATGCAAGGATATTTACAAGTCTTTTTGTTCTAGTTACTTTGCCCCCTCCGTCTAGCTTTTTCTCATTTGTTCTTTATTATATGTGTGTATATATATATATATTCTCCATAAACCTAGATCTGCCTAAGTTAGCTTTGCCATTGTCTAAATCACAAAATTCTTAATCAAGTCCGTCTTCTATAAAAGAATTTTGCTTGTTGTTTATCTCATATTTATTAGGACTCCTATAACTATCCAACGTATATTATCTTGTATACTTAGTGGTTGTTTGATTCAAATAGGTATGCAGAAACTGCATGATCAAGAGATTAATAAGGTTTCACCCCCCAACTTTGCTTTAAAAATCAAAATCCCCCCTCAACTTTGAACAATAGGCATTCTCCCTCCTTTATCCTATGCAATGTCTATTTTACCCTTAATATTTTCAAACCTCCATTTATATAATACCCTTTATATTATATAACCAGGAAACTGGTCCGCGCTTCGCGCGGTTGTTAAAATCTTACTAAAATTATGAAATAACTATCTTTTTTTCAACATCTAAAATCAAAAAGAATTTCATTAAACAAATAAACCTAAAATTTTGAACTCACATTATCTTCACAATAATATAGTTTTAAAGTACTCAAACGATGTTAACAAAAAAATTGACACCTATATTTGTAAAAATACTATCAACATTTTCTTTTATCTTGAGAAAAATCATAAAATATTATTTTCTTTGAGTTCAATCTTTTACATAATGTTTGAACCTATCTTTATTTTTAAATATCATATTCTCATATAATTAATGCTTTGACTTTTTTTTCTTGGTAAGAAAATTGTTTATTTACCAAAAAAAAAATGCTTTGATTTTTTCCTTGTATATAGTAACTTTTATGTAGTTTTTACAAAAGTTTATATTATTTCAAATTTTATGAAAACTTTGTGTCCGAACTACTCCGAAAATTAAATAATTTGACCTCGTCCACCAAATTGTGTCACATAAATAAAGCGGGAGGAAGAGAATATTATTTTTAAGCTTTGCTCTATTTTTTGGTGCGATTACGAGTTACATCCTTAGATACTTCATTAACATATAATACTCTTTAAATTTTCTAATAAGTTTTTAAAAGTTGATCCTTCTTAGTGTTGCTTTCTATTCTTACGTACTATTTCTCTATATCCATTTCTTTCCACCACAATTCCTTTTCAGACATAACGAAACACGAAATAAATATTACTATACTTTCTTTTTAAGTGAAAAATTACCAGAGTTGAGCTTCTATTGAGCTATTTTAAAGAATAAAAAAACAGAGGACTCATGTATACTAAACACCATGTCCTCACCACCAAGTATATACTGGCTGCTAACATTTTAGTCTATAGTAAATATCTCACTCAGACATCAACAATTTACAATTAAGAGTTTGAGTTGATTATATACTTTATAAATCTATATAGCTTCAAATGTTCAAACCTTATGAATCTCTTTTGGTTTGTATGAATAAATCAAACCTGCAATTGGCGTTATGCGTAAATGATTGGCATAAGCAGAATTTTAAATCCAAAAAATGCTTACAATATTCACAAGTGCATTTTGAAATGTATATTATTGAGACCCTTCAACAAAATAATACCTGGTATTAAGATTCTACATATCTTATCAGGTCAAAGTATACATGGCTTGGAGAACTCTGTTACTTGCCAAAATTATTGAGAAAGAATTGCCCCATTGGGCAAAAAAACTGAAAGTACAATATATTTCATGATTGTTCTGAGAAGGAGAGTGAAAAACTTATATGTCCTTCACCTCAATTTATAGTATGACGGGATATATCATGTATGAAGGAAGACGGGATGCATTTATGGATATTTGGAATATGTTTATAAACGTTACATAGATAGAGTGATAGAGAAGGTGAACTGGACAACCATTTACCGGTTATTTGACACCCATTTGCAGCTATTTAAGAGCTTTTACAGCCTAATAATGTGAAAGAAACAGATTTTCACATTAAACAGCATGCGGTGCAATAACTGAGATAGTGGAATTAACGAAAAAATAGAGAAAATGCAAATAAATGTCAAAAAAAGGAGAAAAAAGATAAATAGGAATGGAGGTCATAGAGAGGTGCCACATCACCTTGTCTATGCCTAATTTTATATTATATATAGATTTTTTTTAACCTAGGTATTTATAGATTTTTATTTAAATTCATATTATAAGTAGAATACTCCTTTTATGAATTTATCACAAAATTTAATGTTACTTTTTATGATTGATATTTTAATATTAAATGCATTAAGTATACACACACACACACACACACTACCTGTTATTTTTACACACACACACATATATATATGTATATTTAAGTTTCACTTCTCTTTTATTATCTATTGTCAATATATAAACGAGTTTTGGTTGTCATTAATGGAATATTTTAAATTATAATTTTAAAATTCATTTATAATTAAAAAAAAAACTCTTTTTGGATTTTTTTTATAGAATATTCCTTTATTTTTATTAATTGTTTTGATTACATGCATTGAAATATATTGATAAAGTTATTAGTACCGGTTGTTTTTACTTGTATATATAGATATTAGAGTTTTGATTATTATTAATAAAAAAAATCTTATTCTTCTCATTTATTTTATTACAGAACGACATTAAGTTATATACTTAACTAGTATTTCTCACTTTTCTTTTGTCGTCTCGAAAACAATATTTATTTTTTATAGGAAATTTGTTACATAGATTAAAGAGATAAAAATTATAATTTTAAAGAAGTAAAAGAAAAATAAGACAAGTTGATAATGTAAGGGTAAAATAGGAATTTAAAAAAGTCAATTAGGATGGGGGGGGGGGGGGGGGTTGATTTTTAAAGCAAAGTTGGGGGTTGAAAATGATTTTCACCCGATTAATAATTAATGTCAGGATTGTAATGCATAGATTAGTGATACATGGATTATTTGTTTCGGATGTTTGGTCTATAGTTTTAATTTAAAGATGGCTTAATGCATATGCGACCCCCTAAACTTGTCTCTTTTTTCCAATTTGGCACCTCAACTAAGTGTTGTTCCTATTGAACCCCTGAACTTGGCGTCAAGTGTGTCTATCAAACACAATCCGACTTACATAGCATATATGGTGAAGAACCACCACTTAAACCAGTCAAATAACAAAATTGGAAAATAAAAAATCAAAATTGAAAAGTAAAACTGGAAAATAGAATCTGAAAACTAAAACTGGAACCTAAAACTAATAATAAAAACTTAAAACTGAAAAGTAAAAAAAGAAGCGAAAAATCGATAATCAAAGCCGAAAAATAAAAAATTGGAAACTAAAATTGGAAAATCAAAAAGCTGGAAAATAAAAAAACAAACAAACAAAAAACCAAAATAAAAAAAAAAAATCAAATTTGGAAATCAAAAACCAAAGCTGGAAAATAAGAAATCAAAATTGAAATAAAGCGAAAAATAAAAGCGAAAACTAAAACTAGAAAATAAGAAATCAAAGCTGGATTGGTTTAAGTGGTGGTTCTTCACCATATATGCTATGTACAGAACCGGCCTTAGGATCAAGCAACTAAAGCTTGAGCTTTAGGCCCCCAAATTTGGGGGGCCTTTTTTTTTTTTTTTTTTGCCAACAATAGGTTAATTAATTAATTTTTTTTTTTTGGAAAATAATGAGTACTTTTTAAGCATAAAAGCATAATTTTTAAAATGAATATCAAAAATAGATTTTAACTTTTAATTGTCCACTTTCGCTTATTTAGATAAAAATAATTTATTTTTCCTGTTATACCCTTATCATTAATAGTCATTTCAAATCATTTTTCAAGTCCAATAAGACTATATACCAATTAATATGAGCATTTTGGTAAAATATGCACTTCATTTATTATTTCTTTGTACAAAATCTATAATGGACAAGTAAAAGTGAACGGATGAAATACATTTTTATTCTATGCTCTTTCTTGATTTGTCCAGAATGTCGATCTCTTATATACTCTCTCCGTTCACTTTTACTTGTCCACTATTCATAAATAAATTTTCACTTTTACTTGTCCACTTTCGCATATCAAGAGAAAACTAATTTATTTTTCCTGTTTTGCCCTTAGCATTAATTACTCATTCCAAATTATTTTCCAAATCCAATGCAATTATACATCAATTAATATGGATATCACGGTAAAATATGCACTTCATTGGTAAATGGGACTAAGGTTGTGGTTCCAATGGAAAATAATGCGCTTGGGTATCAATTCAACTTATTCATATGCCTAGATGCATTAAACCAAGGGTCACGCGAATCTTGCTAAAAGTTTTCCAACCAAATTAGCAAATTTCATCTTAGGCTTTTCCAAGCCCTAGAATGTTTTATAAGAGAACACCCGTTTAGCCTCAACTAGCTTTCCTATTCCTAGCTCAAGCAATTGGATGGATTTAATGAACCAAATTGTTGCTATTAACTCTTTTAACAATCTCTACTTTCTTTTCCAAGCAAAGTAATGGTATTAAGGCGCAAGTAATGTTGTACACCATCACAAGACATTAACGCTTGAAGAGTTAATAGAAAACACCATTAGCATATAAATGAAGTATGAATATGAAACCCAATCACATAACTAACACATTTGGTCTCACAACCTTAGCTAAAAAAATTAGCTACTAATATTCATTAAAGGTAAAGCAATAATGTAAAGTGTATTCATAAAGCTTACAAAAGTATTGAATGGAGAAGATGACAAAAGCAAAAGGAATCTCTTAAAAGCTTCACCAACCAATAATAAATGAGCTCCACAAAAAGACAACTAAAAATCTGTAGAATAAATGAGTCCAAAACCCTAGAAAATCTATTTATAGAATGTCCAAAACGGGAACAATTTCTAGACAAAAATACCCCTGCGCATCTGGTGTGAATCGCACTTGGTGTCGCATACCAAATCTTCGCAGGTACTGCATCTTCAATCAGCTGTGGTGCAGCATTTGCCGCATCAGGTGCGACTCGCATGTGGTGCTCGCATGTGTTGCACCACTGTCTTCCTTTTTAGCCATCTTTGTCAATAGATGCTGCAGCACCTGCGACTCGCATGCAGTACATGCGATTCGCAGGTGATGTTCTAGTTCATTTCAGCTGATTTTTGCTTCATTTTGCCTCAAGTCGCTTCTGACACATGTTATTCTACAAATTAAGACAAAAACACGAGAAACGACATCAAAAGTACTTGGGGATTTACAAAAGACTAAGCAGTTGGCGTCGAATGTGTCGTACTTTCACGGCACATCAGGAGGCACACATGCATTAAGCCTTTAAAGATATTAGTTTGGAAAATCATGACGTCCTATTCTCATTCCACATTCGATCCCTACATATATTTCCTTATAACATAAGCAGGTATAATTTTATGAGAAAAATTAAACTAGTATCCTAAAATTAAACTAGTATCCTATGTGTAGACGTTCCAAACAATGCATAAAGCAATGCCGAATTTGTGTAATAAACCCTCCAAGCAGCCTACCAAACGGTCCGATAAATAAAAGGGAGAAAGAAAAGATGGGATAAAGTTACTAGAAATGGGGAAATAAATGTTAATCCAATTGTGTTACTGCCAAGGGACGTTGGTAATGCAGTAGAAGGTTACTGTAGATATTTGAATTAATGTTAGAGGTAGAGAATGGAAGAGAAAACTAATCAATTGATCAAGCAACGGGTTCTGAGATAGAAGGAGATTGGGAAGCCATATATGAGTCGATAAAGAAGGAAAACTGTTGGCTAACTGTTATGACATTATTTGACTGGAAACAGAAATTTTTAGAAAGAAAGACGTTCAAATTTTATAGTCTAAAATTGGTCATAAACATAACTATATTAATAAAACGGAAAAGGCTCAAATATGCTATCGAACTATTGGAAATGACTCATTTATGCCACTAGTCAATAGTTTGGCTTATTTATGCTATCAAACTATCGAAAGTGGCTCATTTATGCCACTCATCAATAGTTTGGCTCATTTATGTTATCGCCGTTACCAAAATGACTCATCCATGTCATTATTCATTAACGCTGGTTTTACAATACCAGATTTGATACGTGACCTCCAACTAGATGGTTGTGGGTGGGTTGAGTGTATGGGTCAGACTTTTTATTAATTTGGGATTTAAAATTTGGCTGATTTAATTAAATGATGTAGACCTCTAATTGGAGGCCAAGTGTCATATTTGGTATATAAAACCGGCGTTAATGAAAATGGCATGGATGAGTTATTTTGGTAACGGCGATGGCATAAATGAGCCAAACTATTAATGAGTGGCATAAATGAGCCATTAGCCATAGTTTGATAGCATTAATGAGCCAAACTATTGATGAGTGACATAAATGAGCAATTTCCGATAGTTTGATGGCATATTTGAGCCTTTTCCGTTAAAAAAAAAATGGAACCGAAGAAGTAGTACATTGTTTTTGGAAGAACTTCGAGAGCGGAAGTAGAAGGCTATAAATTGACATCTAATACCATAAGAATACTTTGTGAAAGGTTCAATTCTGGAGCCTGTTGTATTCCAATTTATTATAATGAGAAGAACAAGTATGAGATAAGCATAACTAGTACAACATTGTGACTCTCTCTGGAATCACTAGGCTGGAACAGAAGAATCTAACCGATGATTTCAAATTTTTTCCATTTTTCTTTTGTGGAGCTTCAATATTTCTCTTGGAAAGCAAGCAAGACAACAAGGGAGGTTTTAGGCAACTCGCTGGTTTCGAGATAGATTTCCTTGCGGGTGTGTCCACTTGTTTTCCTATTCAAGTTCTGGTTCCAATTTCAGAAAGTTCATATTCTTATTGCCACTACTTCGCATACACCGGTTAAAAGGTTAAATGGTTCATTTTTCTGAACTTCAAATGAGTTAGGTTCTTTACGCAAAGAAGCTTAAAAACATAGTTAAGTATATGAGTTGGGGTAAAAAGTGAGTTTCCGAAAATAGTGTGTGAAAATTCAAGTTTCCTTTCTCAATTTTGAGTTTATCCAATTTTAATTTATAGTGAAGGGATTTCTCACGATTGGATCAACATGGTAGATTAAGTTATGGACAGATCCAAACAAACATCAAATCAAAGTGATACACTACTCTCTCTCTCTCTCTCTCTGCTTCTGTTGGAACTTGGAAGTGCCTAGTCGTGTGCTGTGATTAGCCATAATCATAGTCATAATTAGTTAGTCTAGCTCTGTTTAGCTTTAAAAGTTTTTTTCTTTTTCCCTTAAACAAGAAAGCGAGAAATATATGCAGGGTTTCCTGTAAAAAAGAACTTTTTTTTAGAATGCTTTCAATTTGTAAGGGAAAAGCAATAGATTAATATGATTTCTGATTGGTCTAACAATTTGCGAAACAGAAACAAAATGGAACAATATACTGCTATTACTTTGCCAATACAAAGGCTTTCCAAGTACATAGAATTGATCAAACTTTTAAGTACTGAAAACATGAGTCCACAACTTAAATGACCTAAAAAGTGGGATTTGAGACCAAAATAACCCATTAAAAAAAAAAAAGTTACGCATAAGTACCTTTGTACGCTTAAATAAATAAATTGTAAGGTATAAAAAAAAGTCATGCTTCCCCGGCACCTGATCGGTCCCCGCCATTTAAAAAAAAAAAAAAAAAAAAACGATCAACAACGAAAAAACAATGGTCCCCACATTAAAAAAAAACACCGTTATCGTGTTATTTTTAACCCAAAAGTCAATATTCTTGGTATATTCAAGGCAAGGAACAAGTTGCAAAGCTTGAATTTCGGAAGAAAGCAGCGTAGAACTCGATTCAAAAACTCAAAAACTCAAAAACATCCAGGTAATTTACTATGAATTTTCTATTACATTGTTAAATATATTATTATCCTAAGCATGATTATTGCGTAATAGTTGTGGATTTCGAAAAAAAAACTTTTACGCAATTTTTCTTGCTTAATTGAAGGGCCATCCTTGCCTTTTCGTTATTTTTTTTATTAATTAATTTTTAATTGTTAGTTAACTAATTGTTTATTTGTTAATTTTTTATTAATTAATTATTAATTTTTTGTTAGCTAATTGTTTATTTGTTAATTATTTATTTAGTATTTGTTAATTGTTTGTTACCTAATTGTTTATTTGTTAATTATTTATTTAGTATTTTTTTATTTAGTATTTGTTAATTGTTTGATTAGCTAATTATTTATTAATTGTTTGATTAGCTAATTGTTTATTTGTTAATTACTTATTAGTTATTTGCTAATTGTTTGATAGCTAATTGTTAATTTGTTAATTACTTATTAGTTATTTGCTAATTGTTTGATAGCTAATTGTTAATTATTTGATAGTGAATTGTTAATCTTTATATTTTTATTTGTGAAGGATTTGTTAATTGTTTGATTAGCTAATTGTTTATTGTTTTATAACAAATTGTTAATCTTTATATCTTTATTTAATTAAAAATTTGTTTATTTAGTTGTTAATTCTTTGATTAGTAGGTCTAAGTTGGGATGAGGAATTGAACATCCTTAGTTTAGGATTGAACACCCCGAGTGTCGCGTCTTAGATATACTAGGTTTGAACATCCTTAGTTTAGGATTGAAAATCCTTAGTTTTGTGACTCCTGAACATTTTGTTGTTAGTGTTTTTATGGATTGAACATCAAAACGGACCAAACTAGAGCAAAAATAGAACAAATCAACGTTTACGGCACATCCGTAGTATAATTTTTCGATAAAAGATTACATAATTAATTCGATAAAAGATTACATAATTAATATTACATGTTAATGATTAATTAAAAATTTGTAATAGACATCTTTGACATTTTCATCAAGTTTGGAGACTAGTTTTTACACCACGCTTTGGGGTTGAAGATTTGAAGATTTGGTTGAGTATTTCCCTTTAATTCTTTCTTCAATTCCTTGCTTTGTATTGTATATCTAAGTGTGTAACTTTCTATTCCATGACTTGAATCTTGTTTATGAAAATATTCTTGATTAAAGTTTGGTTTGAAAGTCTTGTTATGCAATTGAATGATTCTTATTGCTATTGAAGTGGGTCTTTGTTGATTTAATTAATCTCGTTCTTGAATGTTTCCAAGGGATTAGCTAACCTTTAGGACTCTTTACTTAGATTGAGCTCGGAAGAGGAAATCTAGGTTGGGATGAGGATGTGGGTAATAAAACCAATGCCTAGGAATAGGAAAGTTACTTGAGATTCAATTGGTTGTGCTAGATATCACACTCTAAGGCTTGGAAAAGCTTAGGAACAATTTGGTTGGAAGACTTTCGGTGAGATTGTAGAAACCATTATCTATTAACATAAACCCGCTCTTAGTTGTAAAATCATAAAATACGTTGGATCGTTACTTGAGTGTAATATCCTTTGTATCCAAACTTGTAGCCATTGATCGCTTGCTTTCTAGGTTAGTTTACATTTCACAGTTATAATATTTTCCAAAAACTAAAATATTTTCTATCGTTTGGCTTTAGCTTAGTTAGTGAAAATTTCATACTTTTCTTAATCGCCTATATATTGTTCTCTGTCGACCCGACTCATAGTTGGGTAAATATATTGCGGACCGTGTACACTTTCTCTTTGAGGAGTGTATTTGGACGTTATCATACAGCATGATAGGGCTCTTGTGACGGCCATGATTGAGCGATGGCGACCGGAGATCCATACATTTCATCTCCGCACTGGTGAGGCCACCATCACCCTTCAGGATTTGGAGGTCATTTACGGTCTACAAGTAGATGAACGCGCATTGTATATTGAGGAGCCTCAACAGATGCCGTCGTATCGGGATGAGTTGACTAGGCTCACTGGTTTCGCTCCTCAGGAGGGTGATATATGGGGACAGAGTCGGGTGTCGATACATTCCCTCTCTACTCACTTGTGCCTCGTAGACGTGGAGCATCCAATTACATAGGACACACCTCAGGTGGATGTTGACCGACGTGCTCCTCTTTTCATATTCGAGGGCATCTTATTCCCGAACACATCAGGTTCCCATGTAAACTTGAGGTATCTGCATTTATGGAGCATCTGGAGGATTTAGGATGTTACAGTTGGGGCGCTGCTATTCTAGCTTATATGTATCGAGGATTCTGTAGAGCGTCTATTGGCTCGAGGACCGATGTCGCTGCATTTTGCCCGCTTCTCCAGGTAATATATTTAAGTGTGTGTAATTTTATTCTAAATATAGCTTTTTGAAACGACGACTAATAAAATATTTTTTTAATGACCTTTTCAGATATGGGTGTGGACTAGGATGAGGCCTTTTCAGCCCATAGTTGCTCAACCTCTGCTTGACTATATTATTGATATGGTGCCATACGCCCGGAGATGGACGGCAGGCGTAATTCGAGATGTGGATACGCACCATAGAGTTCTCCCGTTCAGGGATCAGCTAGATCCTATGACGGTGGACACGGTAAGTTTTTATTTATTTAACATTAGTATGTTATTTTTTTTTTACTATTTTAGTCTTTTATTGTTAACTAATTCAATTCTTTTTACAGGCTTTTATATGGACGCCGTATGATCAGATTTTGGATCAGCTGCCAGTGTTTTGTAGGGCTGGTGAGCCTACGTAGAGGTTGCGGTGTCCGTTGATACATATAGATATCGTTGAGGATCACGCGCCCGATCGCGTCTTACGACAGTTCGGCCATGTACAGAATGTACCTGAGCGGGTTACTTGGGAGCACGATCATTATTTGCAGGATGAGCGTGCGACCGTCACTGATGCATGGCGGGCCTTTATGCAGCTCCAAGCCCAACGTTGAGATCAAAAGATGGGAACGCTAGCGGTGGTCAGACATGCGACTCTGGTCCAGAGGTACATGGAGTGGTACACGCGGATCACTCGTAGCTTGATTGGTAACCCTGCGAGGCCTCGTACAGATGGACGAGGATATGCAACACTCACAGGATAGTATGAGGCGTTGGTAAGTTTTATTAGGATTAAACTTAATTAATCGTCTTATGTATTATGTTACAAATTTATTCAATCATTAATATTTGCAAACAAATGCAGCTACGGACTATACAGAGGATGCGCTGGAGAGATTGGACCATATGGAGGCCCCCGAGACAGCGGGATATGCAGCGCGGATAGTTTAGCTAGCCGAGGGTGGTATGCTACAGGCACAGGAGCTGGGACATCTCAACGAGCGTGTTCCATAGGTCCCACATCAAACAGCGAGTGGTTGTGGTCATGCTGGAAGTGGTGGTGGCAGAAGTGAGGGGGAGGGGGGTGACAGAGGGGGGGCGGCCGGCGCCGAGGTGGTAAGACAGAAGGGGCGGGTCACGGAGGGGTGGGGCTAGAGGGGTTGGTGGTCTATTAGATGAGCCCTCGAGCATGCTCTAGTTTCAGCTCTAGTCCAGCAGCCTTATTCGACTTCAGAGATCCCGTCGACTTCTTACCGATCGTCGACTTCAGGGCGACTGTCGACACCTCTATATACATCAGATTTATTTTCAGATCACATGTTCTGACCATCGTCTGTACAGCCGCCAGTTCGTCATCCACAGGGTGAGCGGCCAGTTCGTGATCTACATAGTGGCACAGAGCTGGACTTCGAGTACTTATTCGAGGACTTCGATATGTTTCCGAGCCAAGATGTAAGTGTTTAAAATAATTACTTTAACAAATTAAAATATTTATACTAATTATTATATAATTTTTCATTTCTTAGGTTCCAGCTCCAGCTCCGGCACCATCTACATCTCGGCCTCGGGAACTGCTCGGGAGACCACCGAGGAGCCGGCTCGGGCTCCTAAGGAGCCTGCCGACCATCTCGGGGAGCCGTCGACACACGATTTAATTTTTTACAATAAAATAATATATTAATTAATTGTTTATATGTTATTTCATGTTTAATTTAGAATAAATCTAAACTAAATTGTTTATATGTTATTTCAGGTTTATTCTTCTGCACTGAGATTGAGTCATCTCCAGAAGCGGAAGACATTTCGGCCACCATCATCTCCCATAGGAAGCATTTTTTGAACAAGCCCCGATGGAAGGGAAGGCAAGATGATCATGCCATAGAGCATGTACGGATTAAGAGGAAGAACGGGGATGGAGATGATGGTGAGGGTGGTGGAGTTCGCCTTAGGCCTAAGGTTATTCTAAAGGCTCCCACATGTGGGACCTAGTATTTACATGGCATGACAAACTTATACTAGACATTTAGTTTGTCATTAGGCAAACTATACTAGATATTTTTATATGGCATGACAAACTTATACTAGATATTTTTACATGGCATGAAACATGTAAAAATAGCTTTAGGCCTAAGGCTATTTTTACATGGCATGACAAACTTATACTAGATAATTATATTTAGTAGCTATAGTTTGTTTTAATTACTTTCCATAGCAAACATCAATATGCTAATCACATTTAATAGCGACACGGTAAAACAAGGTAAAAGAAATACGTATCCCATTTCACACTTTTCAAACCGTTTTTCTCTCTCATCCTGTGAATCTTCTCCGAATTTTTCTCCATTTCCTTCTACACTATCCTCACCCGATTCACTCATCCTAAATTTTAGCCATGCACTAATAGGTAAGTTATTGGGTAGTTTTTTAGTTTTCTATTGTGTATTTTGTTCTCTACAATCTTTCCCTCTATAATTTTAATGAACAAATTTTACTTCATTGCCAGGGTTTTTGCGTTTTTTATTCCAAAAGTGGCCGCCATTGTTAGGGTTTTTTGAAGAAGCTTCGAATTTGGGGTTAATGGCGGACGGAAGCACTCCAAGCAGAATAACTAGAGGTATACCCAATAATGTGCAGTATTTTGATGATGCTCCATCCTTTGATTTGTGTATCTCTCAAGATGAACAAGAAATTGCAGGCTCTATTGCTAGAATGGCTGCCCAGAGTAGTAGTATCAAACGAAAAGGTGTAGTTCAGACTCCATCAAATTCGAAAGCATCCGTACCTAGTACTGATAAGCGGAGAAAACTCATCGATGACGCTTCAGGGAGCAAGGGAAAAAATATTGTTGTAGATGCGCCTCAAAAGACAGTGGAGGTACTGTATTTCTTTTCATGAAGTTATGAATACAATGTATCTGTGTATTTTTAGTTTTTCAATGTTTGATACAATTTTTCCCCTTTTTATTGATAGGGTATGTTAATTTGATTTTAGTCGTGAAATACAATGTCATATTACGTATGTGATTGTATATGATTTTACCGGTGAAAATACAATGCTAATAGATACATTGTATAAATTGAGTATTTTAGTTTTGATACAATATATTGTATACATTATGCACCTTGCCATTTACCTTTTTATAGAGTTATTGTATTTTACTTTGTAGTGGGGGTGAATACAACATAGCTGTGAACGCAGTCCAAAAAATGGATACACTGTATAAATGTCTGTATTTAGATTTGATACAATATAATTTGTAATGAGTATTCTACATTATGCACCTTGCCATTTACCTTTTTTAGTGTTTTTGTATTTGTATTTTACTTTGTAGTGGGTGTGAATACAACATAGCTGTGAACACAGTGCAAAAAATAGATATATTTGTATATATACTTGTATTTAGATTTGATATCTTGTATCATTGATCGTGTTTTATTGATATTGTATTTAAAGCAGTTCTTTGTGAAAGATCCTCCTACACATTCGGTGCACATGAGTTGTTACACAAATACGGAGGTATTTAAACAGCTTAAGGACAAACTAACCGATGAGCAGTACAAATTATTCGGGGATACTTGCTTTGGTGTATTCCTCCAGATGCAGCACTGTGAGGTCCAAGCACAGATTTTGAGGTGCTGCATGGTGAGAGAGCTCACGGATAGTTCTACCGATGCTTTTTTGATGGACATAAATGGCGAGGGGAGCTGCTTTTCTATTAGGGAATTCGCACTCATTACTGGTTTGAAGTGTATTGGCGATGAAGACGATTTTAAAGTCAACCGAAAACGGAAAAATAGGATATTGGAACAATATTTTGGTGGTTCTAAAAAATTGCCAAAAAAGGCAGATTTGGTTGATTGCTTCATGGACAAAAATTGGGGCCTCAATGATGGCGATGCCGTTAAGATTGCTATATTATATTTCATACATACGTATATCTTGTCCAATGAGAAGAATGCTACAAGGATACCAAGGCTACATTTTGAATTGGTGGAGTGCGACCGGTAGATACGAGGATTTCCCGTGGGTAAGTTAGCATTCGCGATTTGATCAAAAGTATCGACGAGAAGATGACTTGTTGAGAAAAAGTTTTATAGGCTTCATGGAATGCCCCTTGCCATGCAAGTATGGTTGTACGAGTGTTGTTCATGTGTTGACAACACTCTTGCAGTTAAGTCGGGTGACAACATCCCCAGAATTCTTAATTGGAGGACCATAGAAAGCCAACCAACTTTTAAAGACCTGATGGACGGCATGTTTAAAGAAGATAACAGCCCGGTAATTTGTTGTTCCTACTCTTTGAATTTTGTATCTTAATTTCTCTATATTTATTTGTATACATACATAATCATGAATACATAAAATGGTGTATGTATATAAATTACAAATACACAACAAATTGCATTATATATTTTTATACACATACTGGCAGAATTGAAATGTTGCTTAGGAGATGCATTCATTTGACAACATAGTGCCGACCATTAATGAGGTTGCTTGTCTTCAATTGCCCCCGCTTGTCATTGGTGTGGCACAAACTATCAATGCCCCGATGCTTGTAGATGATGATTTTGATGATTTTAGTTCTACCCCACCTCACAAGAAACGTAAGGAGAGACCTGTTGGAGGTTCTTCATCCAAGAAAACAAGTCCTCGCCCCGAAACAGTTCCAACTTCCAACATTAATACCCCTGGGAAGATGCCTTTTGTACAATCTAAAATGCCAGTGCATCCAAAAACCCCATTTGTCCAGCATGACATCCCGACAACCAACAAACAAGACGAGTTGTCTCTCATAAGGCAAGAATTTGATGATTTTAAGAAGTTGGTAAGAGTAATTTATAGCTTTTAATTATTTTTATATCATGTGTTTTGAAAGTGTATGATAAGCATACTATATTGATATTTAATTCAAAATTTAGGTCAAGGACGAGTTTAATGATCTTCGCACAACGATGAATGATCTTCGCACAACGATCAATGACAACTTCACAAAGGTTCTTCAAGCTATCAAAGGGAATAATGATTCGGACAAGGTAAAACAAAACAATTAAAAACACTACTATATTCAAGTCAAATAAATATACATTTTTTTTTCCTTACAGGGGGCTGCCAGCGAATCTCCATTTCAGCGGCATGACATTGGAATACATCGCTCAGTTGATGACAACATCTTTGATACACCACCAAATCAAAATGAGACTTGCACAGCTCATATTCCAACTGAGGTAATTTGTCTCTATCAGCATTTTTATCAGTATTACTCAACTTTTGAAACTTGACTTAAGTTCCAATAGACTTTGTGGGGGAATACCTGAAAGTTTGAAATGTTTAAAGAGTTTGGAGTTTTTGGATTTGAGTTATAACAGTTTTTCCAATTCTGGGATTCCATTGTTCCTGGGAGAGATGTCTAGTTTGAGGGAAGTGTATCTAAGTGGAAAATGTGCAACAATGTTGTTGTTCAAAAGTCTGTCCCTTTTTCTGGGGCATATTCACTGTTACCAGCTTCCCATATTGTCATTTTTCTTGGATTTTTCTTTATTTATATTTCATTGTATTTCAATTTTGTTGATGTCTAATTATGTGCAACATGAATATAAATGAATACAACTGCACTGTCTGTATACATGAATACAACTCCATTTAGATATGTACTCTGTATACATGAATACAACCTGAGAACACAAGTGGCTGCATACCCTGTATTTGTATACATGATTGTATATTTGAATGTAATTTACTGTGTATATATGACTGTATATGAATAAATCTGCAAAACGAATAGAATATTTCTTGATTATCAAACTGGCTGTATACATGAATACAACTTAAACTACATATGTACTGTCTGTGTATACGAATACCAATATGTTGATACAACTGACTGTATGTGTATACATGAATATAAGTATCTTTATGTGTATATATATACATATATAATTAAATCTGCAAACAAATACAACTTAATGTAGTCACTACTAACAACATGTATATATAGATACAGTTGACAATTTTTTGAACATCGATACAATGTTAATACTGTATTTCCTTACACATAGGGCTTAATGGGGGATGCTTGTGTCACCAAGGGTAATTCTAGTGGAGATACAGTAAGGGCTGATACAGAGGAGATTCACGAAGGAGGTGTCATTTTTGGACAACACATTGAATCAGAGGTATTAAACCATATTTAATCCTGTTTTATAACTCTTTTGTTCAAAGTTTTGGTAACTGTTTTATAGTTTGCTTAATTCCGTTAAAAACTGTCATCTAATGTTATCGTAGGGCTTCGGATCTCAGATCCTAATTGAGACATCTCAAAGAACAGTTGATGTTGTCCACATTGCTCTTGATGTCATGCATAGCAATGAAGGGAGTCCCATGTCAGTTGGTGACAAAACTGTCCATTTACGCCCTGATGAAGGTGTATCGTCTACTACAGTTTGTGATGGTGCAGCTGATCCAAAACTAGAGAAAAAGCAGAACATCGGTGATGACAAACAGATTGTTCAGGGACTACAACATGTGGCTCAGTTTGAGTTGGCGGACGAATTGCTTCCATCTCAAAATACCATATCAAGAATTGTGATGACATTGCGAAAAGATAGACGTCCCGGGCCATTGCAAATATCCCCCTATATGACAAATTTTGGCTCAACTTCGGGTTTGTGTTATTGCATATTTCATTTTTGTATGCTTGTATTCCATTTTTTCTTGTATTTTAATTTGATTTAACTGAATTCAAGCAGGTAGTTCAGTTAAGCTGACTGAGATATTAGACAAAAAACACCCATTCGAGAATAATTCCATCACGGGGCGACATGATGAAAAGCTCTTTGCTGAATTCTCAAAATGGTTGAGGGAGGGGTTGCTTGTTAGACATGATACCAAGTAAGTTATTTTATCTACCACACTTAGCTGTTTTAATAGATTGTTTTCAATAATTTTGTTACATGTATTTTGTATCTACTTTATAGAAAGAACAAAGAGGACCATTACAAAAAAGGAAAGGCAACACTGCCAAATTTTATGGACTTTGGTATTCAGAAAATCAATGACAAAAATTGGTTCTACCTTTTGTCGATGGATGGACAGATGTGGAATGATGAGGTGCGATGTATCTTTATTTTTCAAATACAGTATATATTAGTATGTCTTCCACGCTTACTGTTTGTATACTTTTTTTATGCAGCACATTGATGTCATCTTTTACTACTTCCGAAAGAAAGCAAAGTATGACACAAGTAGCAAATTCAAGTTTACCACTGTCGACTGTGTTTTCATGACAAAAATTGATGCAATAAACAAAGTGTATGCTGATCCGAATGGTGCAACAAGCGGTGGAAAACAGGAAGATATTTTATGTGAATACGTGAAAGGCCACCGGTTGCAATGCACTGTCCCGTGGCATTTTGTTGACTATGTATTTATCCCAGTCAACATGAAAGATAAAAACCATTGGCTGTTGGCAGTCTTATCATTTATGGACAGACGTTTATATGTTTATGACTCCTACCGATCAGCGGGTCATGATGCAGCTGTTAAGGCGGAAATAGACAAACTGGCCTCACTGTTGCCTCTGTACTTACATCTCACTGACTTCTATGTTGAAAAAAAAGGAATTGATTTTACTCATCACCCGGCATACAAAGACAAAGCAGGGCTGATAAGTTTGAAGTTGTGTTTGTTGACAATGCCACAAAAAGTCCCGTGCTTTGTACGTACGTTTCTTTATTCTCTATACTTACATATACGCAGATAAATTATTGTTTTAAAATACATATCTTTTTCATATTTGTAGGGACTGCGGGATATATGTTGTTGCATTTGCGGAGTATTTGAGTTACGGAGAAGCTATTCCACCCAAAGATCTTGACGCCGAGTTACTTCGAAGGAGATATGGTGCACTTTTGTGGGTTTACGCTCAGAAGAAGATTGAAGTCGATGCCGTAAGCGACAATGAGGCTCCTCCAAAGCCAGTTAGAGCAGCGATAGATTTTGATCAAGTTGAATTAAACATAGTTAATTAGATTCAAGTTTCTTGACTGTAAAACAGATTATGATGATGTTTTCATCCTTTATGTTGTTGACTTTTTGATGACTAAAAGGCAATTGTTAGTATGAATACTCAATGTTCAGTTACTCTTTTAATGAATACATTCTGATTTTTTACAATATATTCATGTTTTGTTATATCTCATAGTTGTATTCAGAGTTGAATCATTTTCGTGTGATACAAAATATGTTGGATACAGTGTTGTATCTCATAGTATGAATACACAATACACAATTTTGATGGTTATTTGAATAAAATGAGGACACACACCTTGTAGTTAAGAAACTTTTGGTCGTGCATTTTATCGAATGAAGCAGCAATTATTTTGCATTCACAGTAATATTCACACATAGTTGTATCCGTAATCAGCATATGTTAAATACACACCACACAAAATTGTATCTGCACTCAGTAATGTATTCACTTAAAGGTTGTATTCACACAAAATTATATTTTGGGATTCAGAATATCTTGGATACAAGTTAATGCAAATAGTTGTATACGTATTCAGGGTTGTATTCACACGTTGCTATATCTAGTATCAGCAGATGTTGAATACATCCACAGACAGAATTTGCATCTGCACTCAGTAATGTATCCACACAAAGCTGTATTCACACAAAAGGTGTATTTTGGATTCAAAATATACTGGATACAAGTTAATGCAACTAGCTATTTTTTGTATGCAGAGTTGTATTTAAACATAGTTGTATATGAAATCAGCATATGTTGAATACATCCAAACAAGATTTTGTATATCTGCAATCAGTAATGTATCCACTAAAAAAATCGTATCCACATAAAATTGTATTACGGTTTTAGGATATTTTGGATACAAATCATTCAAATAATATACGTAGAACATAGTTGATACATATCATTCCTTCAAACAATCGGTTTATAACTTTCGGATCTTTAGTATTGTTTAAGTACTAAACTTTAGTATTGGTACGATTTTAAACCATGAACAAAATACACCACAAACACTTCAATGCTTTCATATAAAATCGTTTCCTTTATTCAGTGTTCCAAACAAACATACAGGACCAAAAATCAGGGAACGTAAACAACAATAGTCCTTTGAAGTTGATTTGGTCCAATATCGAAAAACATTAGAAAGCAAGATTTAGAACGGAAACACCAACTACTTTCTTCGAGGCTCATTTGTACAAGAACGCCTATTGTGTCCAACATGTCCACACCTACTACACGAATTTGTACGTTTAGTTGAAAACCATTCAGATAAAGAATTATCACGCTTCTTCTTTGGCCTTCCAGGAGGTCTCTTGTATCTCGGTGGAAAAAGCTACTCTTCCAAAATGTATCCGGGTATTTTCCATTCACTCTCATCGGGTAGAGGATAAACTAGGATAGTATAAGTCTTAATCACGGTTTCGGTTTGTATATTTTTGAGCAATAGTTGTCGGTGTCGATTTTTTTCTTAAGAACGACCCGGGCATGTGGGCGGGGAATCTCCTCCATCGAAACTCTTTGCAACTGCATGTCTTCTTTTCAATACAAACTATGAAACGCCGCCCCTCATCAATTACCGTGTGCACGTATTCGGTTGATGGTATTACCTAAGAAACCATACAAAAACATATTAGCATGTTACAGGCGTATTTCGACTAATATATAAATATAAGAACCATACAGACCATGAAATATACCAAAGAAATTAAATACACAAACGGATACACGAAAACTAACCAAAGCGTGCGTGCGATTTACGCTCATTAATGGAAAGCATTTCATTGAATTTCTTCCCAAGTGTTGTGAATGTATATGAACCATTTTGTCGATTAGTGAAATTCAGTAGCCCAAACATAATCCTAACTTCTTCAAGAAAATCAAATATTGGCAATTCTCTTGCTTGTACGAGAGCTGAATTGATAGACTCAGCAATATTAGACGTCATTGTCCATGCTCGGTTGACTGGAGCATACAGCCTAGACCACTTTTCCCTTCCGGCTAACTCCAAGTAATCCTTTACACGAATATCCACCGTCGCAACCTTTTCCATTAGCATGTCAAACTCATCCTGTGTATACGCTTTTGCCATTGCATAGTACACCCCACTCGACCTTTGTGACTCTTTCTATATTTATTGTATACATTCTTCCAAAGATGCCATATGCGTGCAAAATGGGGAACATTAGGATATACTTTGGATACGGCCTTGATGATGGATTCATGCCTATCGAGATACAACACACATGCTCTCCCGTAGCCCATAAGCTTCCTTGAACTGTTCGAAGAACCATGTCCAAGACTTATCATTTTCTGAATCAATCACGCCATACGCCAAAGGTAGTATATTTCCTGCAAAATCAGTTGAATACATAATTTTTTTTTTGAGTTCTATGAGCTTTTTATATAACTAAAATGATCGATTTTGAAATACCTGCACCATCCATCGTGCTCGGCCCGAAACAAATGTCCCATTGTATCTTTGTTTTGATGTGGCTGCCATCTACAACCACGATGGGTCGACAACATTCAAACCCCTTTATAAAGGCATACAATGCTACAAAAATATACAAGAACTCATTTTCAGATGTTTTCTTCATTCTTATGTGAGAACCTGGGTATGTTTTATCCAAAATGTATACGTATCCCGGCAATTTCTTGTATGACTCGGTGCTCGCCCTTAACTCCGTCATAGCCTTTTCTTTAGCACGCCATGCTTTCATGTATGGCACATCCACTCCAAAATCATTTTTAACATCATCTACTATATCACTAGGCACATACTTCCTCTTATAATTTCTAAATTTTGGCTTAATAATGCATGCTATAAAACCACTACTTGCTTGATGTTGTGTATACACCTTATCCTTCAATGGACATGTATGTTTCTCCACGAACTCTCTGATTTTGAACATAGCTGATCTGTTGATACTTGAAGCTTTCAATTTCCACTCACATTGTCTAGAAAGACATGCAAGGGTGTAGCTGCAATACCGGATATGTATATATACATATACAGTCGAAAAATACACATCATATGATTATTCAAAATAGTGAATTTAGAAAATATATAATAATCAAAACACACATATAATCATGTATTCAAATTTAGTAGACATACATGTAAGCAGTTTAACACACTACCCTAACATAACTGTATTGAATTTATAGAAACATACAAATACATCAAAAAAATCAGTAACTAACTAACCTTACGAAATTTGACCTCTCTGTTCGGAATTGAAATCTATTGTCAATAGCATACTTCGTCATCACAGCTTTCAAAGTTTCCTTATCATTGTATACCTGATTTACCATGACTTCTTTCTGATTACGGTTTGAAATTATCAAATCGTTCTCTCCTCCGAATATAACTATTTCATTACTAGAAGTTGATGCCGCCAGTGCTATCGAATCATTAGCATCCATTTCTTGTATACCATTTGTATACGCTATTGCTAGGCTACCTTGAATAACAATTTCGCCCGATAGACTGTATTCACGCGTCCTATCAGTTGTTGTGATACACAACGGATACATCCCGAACTGCCTATTCTCTTTCTTCAGTTCAACATACACCCGGACACTCATGTCGTTGTGTATTTCCATAGGCATGGAATTACCGTCGATCATATATTTGATACTTGATTTTTTTGATACTTGTATCGATTCGCACCGTTTTCGCTATTGCATCAACTAACTCATCATACGAGGCATACTCTTTGAAAACTACGCATCTATAGAGTAATTAACGAAACAATTGTCATCGTTCCAAAAACCGAATGTCGAATTACATTTGTTATATTAGACATTACTTCAATTTAGAACGGTAAATTCGGATCGCAAAAAATTAGCAACAAAATCATCCGTAAGATCTTGTATCATCTATATCTGTATAAATTGGTCATGAACATTAATTGAACTATTAAATACCTTTTACTGTATATAATGGCGACGAGATGAATCCAACAATGGCTGTATACGTCAACAAAAAGGATTTACGTAGAAACCGATACATACAACATCAAATTTGTTGTATACAAACGCAAAGAGATTCGCAATTTAATTACGAGATAGTTTTATGCATGGAATTGGTAGAATTGAATTCTAAATTTTGGTAAAATTGCTCGTTTTCGGCTATTGATGATGCGAATTTGAATTCAAATTTGAATGTATGGAGGAATAAAGAGCCGTGTTAATTTTTGGAAAATATATCATTAAGCATGATTTTAGGAAGATTTTATTTTTGTTTGCCATGTTTAAAAAGATTTGGTTCCAAGGTTTCAGCAAATTTTTAACTAACTGTATTCCTGAATACAGCATTAAGCCGATTTGGATACACGCGGAAGGTGGGTTGGATTTGCTACAATACGTAAATAATGAAAGTGTTGCTACGCTGAATCTTTAACCCTCAAATGTTAGTCATTTGTGAAATTTTCCCTTTTTTTATACCCCCATTGCGCACTAACTTAAATTTAGTGCGCAATCGGACTAAACTATAACTTTACAGTTTAGTCCTATTGCGCACTAAATTAGTGTGCAAAGGGTACTTATGTAACTTTTTTTTTTTAATGGGTTATTTTGGTCTCACATGTCACTTTTTGGGTCATTTAAGTTGCAGACCATAGGCCTTTATCTTATTCCTGGCTACGCTGTAGGATCCTTAGACTAGTAGGGGTTTTTGCATTGTATATCTACGCATCAAAGTAATAGCCGACAAAATGTATAATTTTTATATGTAAGTGTAAAAATTTGCATAAAATATATACATAACAACATAGTTTTTTTTTTGTTTTTATTTTTTTGTATATTTAAAGTAACCACTCTTATTTCCCAACGCCTAATTATACACTAAATATACAATAAATAAAAGGTTCACAAATTATTTCCCAACACCTAATTACCCGTAAAAGTACAAAATCTCTGTTTCTAACATATGACTCAAGAATGAGATTATTCATGAATAAAGGAGGGATCCCGTGAAATCCTCTGTTATTTGCTGCAGCACTCATTTCGTTAAATTAAACCATGCGTGTTTTATAAGTGAATTAATGACATAGCATAAATCTTCCAAAGATGCTAGCAACTAGACAAAACAAAAATGAGACGAAATAATTAAAACATCACAATCCTATTGTGTGCATATCTATAATCTTTTGCCAATTCTTTGAATCGATACATCATACATCGAAACATAAGTAAATACAAAGATTAAGAAAACGAAGTAGTGGTAATATTGGAAAATTATCTAATCCCTATGGAGGAAACAATTGATGTGTTGGTGCCTATGCTGTATATAGAGTTATATACACATTAATTCTCTAGGGTGTTAAGTTGACGTGGTAAACTTCAGTCATATCGGGGTAGAATAAACCAAAATTTTCCTCGGTACCAGCGGGCTTTTGGTTCTCGTTGAAGAGAGCAAAAATGTATGTCTCCAAAACTTTGCCAGGCCTCCTAGGAGTTCCTTGTCCAGAAGAAACATGTGCAATCAAATTGTTTGCATATGTTTGAGCATTGTCTTTAGTTGCATAAACATCACCAGCACTCGGCCACCCTGTCTCTGTAACCACAACATCTACCGCTGGTTGTCCAACTTTCTCTAATGCAGCATATAGAGAGTCCACCATTGCATCAAACATGTTGCTGTATTGGAATTGGCCATCACTTGAAATTGGAGCAGTGTTTTTTAAAAGTGCATAGTCTAATTGAATTTGAGCAGAATTTCCCGAATAGGCAAAATAAGGATAGACGTTAGCAAGTAACGGATATTTCTTTGTAGCTAAAAATTGTGCAATTGGTTTAAGGAATTGAATGGAATCCTCGGAGAATGCTCCGTTCGAAGGAGGATACGAGGTTCCTAACACTTGTAATGGGACTGCCGTTGAAACGGGTATGTTAAGGTTGTTGGCTTTCAGTGCCGAGTCTAGATTTTGCATGGCTCCTAGTACAAAAGTTGCTAATGGTCCAGGTATGACTTCATTACCTGCTGATATGCATGTGAATTTGACATTTGAAGTATGTGGAATAATGTTAGTGACTACCCAATTTGTTGCAAAAGTTGGATCACTTGCAAGTGCTTGCAAGTCTTCGTTTCGGGTACCAAGAATTATGGAAATGCCAGAACCCTCTAGGGCCTTTAGCACGTCTTGGTTTGGATCGAAAATTCGTATGTTTTGGATGTTTTTGGACTTTACGAGATTAATTACTTGGGCCGGTGGTGGCAGATTATTTCCCAAGAGCCCATAGTTCACACCAATTCCTTCAACACCTTTTACCAAAAATAAAAATAATAATTAAAAAAAAAAAAGGATCAGTAATTCAATTTAACAAATAAGGTAATCTCACAAGTGGGGTCAATAAACAAATACCAAGACATAAATTGGGAAAATTATACTATGTCTATTTTTGAAAATATTCACGCCATGCAGCCCATACTTTGCGTATAAACACCCAATTTTTAATATATTTGTGTAAAGCAACTTTTATACACTATTATACAGTTTATACAAGGTTGATACATTATGCATGATATTGTATATTGGGCTATATGATGTAAATATTTTCAAATAACAGAGTTATTAATGAATAATGATTTCAAGAAGTTATGGAAACTTACCAGAGCTTAAGGTCACACATGCAAAGACAAATAACAAGACGCAAAGCCGCTGCATGATTGATAAATAATTAGAACTCTTTAGTTTTGATAGGGATATGATTCACAAACCACGAGTGGGGAATGGTCATATTTATATGTGTGAATCTTGTTAATTACCAGAGTTACTAGTACGTAGCCCTAAAATATTTTACCATCAATGCTGGATCTTTATTCAATTATTTTACCTTTTTTGGCATGAGATGGTGGATCTTTTTTGACTTAATAATTTTCCTTTTTTGGCATGAGATGGTGGATCTTTATTTATTAATTTTGCTCTTTTCACATGAGATGCTGGATCTTAATTGATTTATGTTACCTCATTTGGCATGAGTATTAGTTATAACAATTTAATGCATGCATAAATAAGGACTGACTACCTATGTCAATGCAGTTGGTTAATTATTGCACACCCATTTATGACCGGCGGGATCTCCAAAGTTGATCCTGATCATAGTGATAATTTACTGTCCAGAAGGACAAGGCTAATTCATTTTATTGCGTTTACAGTAAAAAGTAGTTAATTACCATTAGTATCCATATTTACAAATGAATTTCCTTCTCTTAATAAAGGAAAATAAATTTTAGACTTAGTATATTCTTTAACTTAAGCACCAAAACACAACTTTTCATAAAGCCAGCACAACCATGACAAGAAAGAATAACAACTAAAGATTAATGAATGGCATGCAAAGTGATTAAACTGCACTTATAAAGAAGGCAAAAGACATAAATTGACCTTTAAACTATATTCCAAAAGTCATTTTCACACTTAAACTATCTTGGCGATCCATTACACACCTAATATATTTAAAAGTGATATTTTTTATCCCTCCAGAGCTGATGTGGCATAAAAAAAAATTATATTTAAATAATAGGAGAGTGAGGTCAATTTTTCTTTTAAATCCTTATAAAAAAAAAAAATTACAACTTCTTCTTCCTTATTCAACCACCCCACTAACCCCTCCTCCTTCTCCTCCACATTCCCGACACCCCCAATCCCACCCCCTTCTCCTCCACCTTCCCGCCACCCCCCAAAACCCTTCTTCTTCTTCCTCTCTGCCACCCCACCCCTCTCTTGCCACTTTCACGCCACTGCCACCCCCACCCCCACTTCCCAAACCTTTTTTCTCACCTGAGATGGACCTTTACCGTGTCATTTAGACACTTTTTGCTGAATCAGCCAAATATGTAATGTGTGTGTAACACACTCGTCGATGACATGGCAAAATAACAAATTAAATTATGACATGTGTCATTTGATTCCGTAATAATATAAAAATAATTTTGAGTAAAACAAATATTTCAAAAAAGATTTAAAAAATCTATTTTCTAAACCCTAAACATTATTAACAACACACACACACACAAAAAAAATTATTGAAGAAAGAAATTTTTTGAAATCATGTTCTTGGTGTTCTTCACCATTTTCATGTGTGTTTTTGTTCCAACCACGATTTTAATCCAAAATTTTAAGAAAAACTCCTCCAAATTTGTTATAACTTCAGCTAAAGATTCCCCACGAAGACCCGAAGACAACCCCAACATTAACTTTTCAAAATTTTCATCAAATAAAGTAACCCATTTTAAACCTTCAAGCTTTCTAAAAAGCCCTTTAATTGTGTTTCGATGAGTTCCTTTGATTTTTTTTTCTTTTTACTAGGAGAGAAAGCAAGAAATTGAGTTGAATTAAAAATGTAACTGATTTTTTTTTTCCTGTAGTGATAGCGGCGGCAGTAATGTCCATGATGGTAGGAAGATGGTAGAAAAAAGAATGAAGGAGAAGAAGAAGAGAAGGAAATTAAATTAAAAAAATGATTTTTGGCCTTTCCACGCGCCTGTTTGGTGTGAAATTCACACAACTTGCCAAGTCAGCGAAAAGTGTTTAAATGACACAGTAAGGATCCATCTCAGGTGTCTAAATGGAACAAGCTATAATTGAGATATTTAAGTGAAAGATCTTGATGACCACAAGGGGTCGCCGATGGATTTGGCCAAGAAAGAAATAATGATGAGTTGGGGCACATGACATGGACTGTTGCAATTAGAGTCCATATGTATAGTATTAGTCATTAGAACGTGCGTATATAGAAGATTGTTGACTGTTATTAATTTAGCAAAATTGGCTAAGACCGCATCTTCATCCACGGGTTCATCTATATGGTGCTCCTTGTTAGCTTATGAGTCACAAATTGAAATTTATTTTTCATTATTTCATATAGTATATATGTATATATATTTATTTTATTTAGGAAAATAAATATTATTTTCCCACACATTACACATATATAAGAAATATACTTTGTGAAGTGTCATCAAAGGAGTATGATAAGATGGATGAAATCCCTCCAATTTTAACTAGATGTATCAGGTTTGAGCTATGAGAATGAAAAAGCTCATGGTAAGGAGAGATTTCCCTTATTGTCATACATAACGTTATTTGAATTAGTCGGATCAGTGGATTCCGAATATCAGATAGTTATATAAAAAGAAATATTTTGTAGTGTCGGGTTATAATCTTCGCCGGTGGGTAGTGTTGGGTGTGCGAATAAATTACCACATTGGTAGCTGAAAAGAAAAAGGAGTCACTTATAAGGTGCTGAATACTCTTAATAATATGAGGCCTTTTGGGGAAAACCATGCGGGCTTGGCCCAAAGCGGACAATATCACATCATGTTAAGAATATTTTTGGACCATTTAGCCCAACAACTGGTATCAGAGCCAATGATTTGGCAGGACGAGTATGAAGATGGCGGAGTGTGGCGTAGGGTCTGGCTTAGTGCCTTTGCCCGTCTATGGGCCAGTTTATGACCTTTACCCGTAGCTTTAAAGACGCATACACAGCCTTTGAACTTCGGTGACCTTAGTTACTCTAAGGATATGGGTGGCACACAGATAGAGACGGAGCCAAGATTTGACGTTTATGGGTTCAGAATTTTAGTTTTTAAAGTTACTGGGTTCTAAATTAATAATTTCTATATGTTCAATGGATCTTTAATACAAATATAAGGTTCGGACCAAAGCTACTGGGTTCGACCGAACCCTCACCCGATGAACTAGCTCCCCCCCTGCACACAGACATGTTGAATCTCTGACCCGTGAGTTATGGTAATGAGCCATGTGAAACTTAGTTCGAGGGAGAGATTGTTGGATGTGGAACAAATTACCACATTGGTAGGCTGAAAAGAAAATGAGCTATTTATATAAGGTGTTGACTCTAATGATGACGGCTTTTTGGGAAAAACCGTGTAGAAGCTTTGGCCCAAAGCGGACAATATCACATCATATTAAGAAAGTATCTTTGGATCGTTTTAGCTCACCAATGGTAGCCTCTTATATGTGATTTAGTCATGATGGTCAAAAAACATGTCGAAGTCACTATGTTACGGCCATGGACAAGTTCCTTTCTAAATTCTCCGACCTCTCAAATCTCAGCTCCGCAATCCTTTGTTTCCGACCCACATTTCTCAAAAACAGTCAGGCTAATATTGTTCATTTTTTCTGAAAGTATTGTCAGGTAAGTTTATGTAGATGATATATGAACAAAAAGTCACTTAGTTTAGGTCCAATTTATCTCTTTATATATAGGGAAATCGCAACGTTACTTTGATATGGACACGCTTCTAGAAACACTTTGATACGGGAATAAAAAATATCAGAAACTCTAGACACCTAAATGGGAATTAACACCTAAATGGGAATTAATAAATTGACTTAAAAAACGTAATAGCATGCATGATAATATGTAGATACCTCTATAGCAAAAACAACCAAACAAAAAAAAAAGCCGTCCCAAAGTTTAGTAAAAAAAAAAAAAAAAAAAAAGATTCATTTTCGCTAAAGGAGTATGTTAAATAAAAGAGGAGAAGAAATGGTTTGTGACCACTTACAATTTAAATAGAAGAAAATGATTTTTTCAAATCTTCTGTGTGTTATTTTCGAATGTATATATGTAAAATAAAAATATCTTGTCAAAAAAAAAAATCGTAAAGAACTACAAAATTAATTGACCCAGATAAAAACGTGGATGGCGCATCCTAATATAAGAATTTAGTGGACACGTAATAACAGAAAAAAAAATGAACAATTAAATACTAGGAAAAGACCACTTAATCTTTTTGAAAAGCGATTGTTAAAAAGACACTCGACAAGAGGATTATTTATGGGACAACAAATTGTAAAGACATGTATAGTTCAAAGTGACTATAGAACTCTGAATAAGTTAGCTATGTAGTTATATATCCTTCTCAAAATGAGGAGGGCAATCTCAACAACTAGGTAAGAAGGAAACTGGAATATACGTTTTTCTATGGAAGTAATACTCCAATTATTCAACAGCAATGAAGAGCACGAACTAAAAAGAGAAAAATGCAATGCAGCAATCCCAAAAGCTGTTAGAATTATTCATTTTTTTGGGCATTGTTTTTTTTGTTTTAAAAATGCAAAGAATAAAAAATTCCTGTGAGTCCATTTCTTCTTTGTCTGATGTAAATACAAAATGTCGTCATTGATTAATAGAAGAGTTCTTTTCTTCTCCCTATATTGAATTGTTTTTTATTTGGCAATTATTCATTTTTTGGTATTGTTTTTCTTAAAAAAAATGCAAAGAATCAAGAATTCTTGTGATATTCCATTTCTTCTTTGTCTGATGTAAAATACAAAATGTCTTCATTGATTAGGAAGAGTTTTTTTCTTCTCTCTATATTGAATTTCTTTTTGTTGGGCTTGTACAGAGCTAGTAAGCGGGAGCAGCCTCGCACACATGACAAATTGGACTTGAAGGCAAAATTTGTCGATTTACCCACAACACCCCACCCCACCCCCCCCCCCACCCCCGGCGGGAGATACACATGATGCCTAATTCTTTGAAAAGATTATTTTTTATATTTTGAGCTTATCCGAAATATGTCCAAATACATACTTACCGGATTACTGTCCAGGTTAATTTCCTGAAATTAAAAGGCAGTCAAGGTTCATTCCAATAATTAGGCAGTCATATTTTTCCTAATGTTAAAATTCGTTCAATACAATTTAGCGTTACAACTGTTTTGAACTTGACTTTTACTACCCAACATTGTCATCTTACCTATTTATACAAGTTCAGATTTCTCTTATCAACACAAAAAAAACTATTCTTTTTATTTTTCTCTTTACAATAGAACTAGTGAACTTGTCTGCGTTGTCTTAAAAAATATATTCAAGGCGATCTTCTTATAAATTAGTCCATATTATGACCAATACTCATATTAACTTAAAAGTATTATCCCCTCTAATCGAGTTTATAATATATCATTTCCTTATTATTTCATGCAAAGAAAAATGACATGTTTTTATATTTGGAAAAAAAAAATAACTTCAATATTTCATCTACGTAAGCTTTCAATTCATCATTGACCATCAAATGAAATGGGAATAATTCGTCTTCCTCCCCCCCCCCCCCCCCCCGGGATTCTTCCGGTTTTGCGGTGTTTGAAATAATTTTGTCTTCTCCATATTATTATATCTCTAAAGTCAATAATTATATTTGAGGAACTACTGAACTCAAACCTTTTTTGATTGTTCCTCGACATGATCCATTTAACAAAAGATCATACATTTTAGGCACGTAGTCTTTTTAAAAAGTTTTCATCTCTTTCTTAAATTGTTTGCAAGTTAAAGTATGAAAAATAACAAAAACATGCCAATAGTAATACAAAGGAGAGAACAACTAACTATGTTCTAATCAGATAGAAAATGAACCTACAAACTCGTATAATAAAATTGAAAAGCATAGATATCAATATTTCAATATACAACTTGATACAAAATCATGTAGCCATTTCTGTATTAGTCTAGATATCGAAGAATATGTAGAGTAATATCTGATGAACACAAATAAGAGGGAAGTAAATTTTCATATCAAGATATTCTTTTTTAAAAGAGCCATTTTTGCATTGCTTTGAGCTTTTACCTCAAACTCTTGGATAAAGGGAATGCATCCCATAATCTCTCTCGCGTGCGCTCAAATTAAGTAATATGACTACAAGTATGAAATCTGCAGGAAAAAAAAAAAAGGAAAAAAAAAGAAGGAATTAACAAAACAATAATACTCCCTAATTAAAATGAAAAGAAAACAGCACCACTACAAGAAGTTAGGCAGCAGGCATAAGCATTACTGTATATTAATTATTCTATTTAATTGGAGATTAAATGGTTGTTAATATATAAACAGTTACAATGAGCAAAAACGATATTCCGTAGTAATATAGAAGATGAAAAGTATAGCCATTACTACATATTAATTGTTCTGCTTAATGAAAAATGATTATGGAGGGAAGAGGTTTTTTTAATATTTAATAAGTTAAACTAATAGGATGGAGGAGGAAAAAAATGCAAAAAAAGAAGAAAAAAATATAAATAAGATCATTGAAAAGTACTTTTTAGAAAAATACATGAACATTTTTAAAACGGA
>NC_081346.1:24332777-24373822 GCF_029784015.1 Lycium ferocissimum | reverse complement strand
TGAATAGGACCCACATACGGACGATGTTTCCTAATACCTGTAGTATTTTGGCTTGTATGAACAATGGAGAATCTAGGTAGAACTTATATTTACAAATAAGAAAATAACTTGACTGAACGATATTCACGAGCAGATGACAAGCATGAGTGGGAATAACATCAACACATCTATTGATACTAGATAATTAATTTTCTCTTCGTTTCATAATAAGTAGTGTTTTTACTTTTTTATTTTATTTCAAAATAAGTGGTGTTTCACAAAATTAAGAAGAGGTTAATTTTTTTTCTTCCAATTTTATCCTTATTTAAATAAATGGAGTTTTGCATAATCAAAAAATAATTAAAGAGCTATTTCTGTTTCTAGGCATTTAATTAAAGATAAGTTAGTAAAAACACTTTGTACTTTATGGGAATGAGTAATTTTCTTAAAAGTGTGCAGTATCTAAACTAAAAACACCCACTCATTATGAAATGAAGGGAGTAACATATTATGTCATCTTTCATAAAATAAAATTAAAAACCTGACCATCAAAGGTCAAAGTGTAGGCTTACAAATATGGCATGACATATTCTCAGATGCAAATAATATAGATGAACAAAACTTAAGTACACTTTTCACGAATAATGTGAATCAAAATCCATAAATCGTTGTACAGTAAAGAAATGAGGAGAAAATGTCCAAAAATAATGAGGAGAAATTGGCAAATAATTATGTTAGACCGCTAATTAAGTTTTCCTTAACATTTTAAGAGTATTAGTGTTTAGCTACTTTTTAATGTGAAAATAATTTGATAAAAATATTTCTAGTTAAAATACAAAAAAATTCTATGAAGTTTTTATTGGAATAATTTGAATATTTATTGGCTTAAACATAGGAGTCGTTCCTGGAGTATGGACTAATAAAAGGTTTCAACACCATAAATCGTTCATGGAATTAGAAACTCTAGCAAATTTTTACACTTAATTATATTGTGAAAGTCTAAACTCCGTGAATCATTTTTGGAGTTGAATTGATAAATGTCTGAACTCCATGCAGAGTCTTTCATGAAAATACGTTTTGCACTTAGATTGTGAAGTTTGAACTCTCTGAATCGTTCATCGAGTTTGAAACTCCAGCAAATTTGCGAACTCTACTACATTAATTATGTTGGAGTTCAACTTGTTGGAATTATTTATTCCTATTTTAGAATTCCTATATTGATAATGCAATGCTTTCAATAAAATGTCTCGATTCATTCTTTGACATCAAGTGTGACTTTATTTTATATAACGTGACATTATTTGATGCTTGTAACCGACTCTTCAATTCTCTTTTAATGGCTGATTTATTGGCTGGCTTAAATGGCCAGGTTAATGGTCATTAAGTCCTTCTTTGACCCTTCAGATTTTTGGCCTATATAACCACTTTTCTTAGTGAAGTGTTAGTTTTTCTCCAATGTACTTGTTTGAACTGCTCTACACCTATTTTGAGTCTTCAGTGGCTCATCTGAAAAGAAATCATGTCCTATATGTAAAAATGGCCATTTATGCTCTTGTACCCCTCTCTTTTGCCTAAGATTAGCCTATGTATGCTATAAATGTTCAGATCTGAGTAAATCATCTTATTTTTAGTGAAAACTGAATTTGTTTGCTTGCAATATCGGTTTGAAAAAGAGTTTAAAAGTAGCATGACCCTTTTTTTTTTTGGATTTGAAATGATGTTGAAGTAATATAAGGGACCCAGTTTTGCTTTTTAAAATCCTATATGCATATCTTGAGCCTGGTTTGATCTTATTACCTTTCGAAGCTTACTTTCAGGTGGTTTTTCACCTTTCCTATGACCCGTAAGTTTGTTCATTCATGTAGGTTGCCTTTGTCTATTTCAATTTTAAAGTCAGTTTCAATATGCTGTAAACCCCTTTGTGTTCTGCCATAAACTCTTTGTCTGTGTTGGAATGACTAGATTCTGCAGTTTGCTCACTACATGAATATGTACTTGATGTTTTGATTAAGGACCCAAGCATGTTAATCCCTCAGAAATGGCCCTTTTTCTATATTTAAAATGGACAACTCTAAGACCCTTGTGAAGCTTACCTTGCAATATTATTTCAAATACCTCAAAGTGCATGTCTTGCTTCAAACACAATATAATTTTACATTTTATAATAAGTTGGAATATCTGAAAATGTATTATATGTTTAGTTGTGATGTTGCTTTGACTTAAACTGTCTATGTGACTTCATGTTTAATGCTAAGACATGGTTAAGACACTTCGTATCAACGCTTTCCCTTTTTCCCTTTGGATTTGAGTAGTAGAAGGCTAGTTATGAACCTGTGCCATCCTTTTCCTTTCCTCTGTGCATGGAATTTCACAACGTGGGCCGCTCGGGTCAATTTCTCCATAGCCCACCGTTGGGCTTCCGTTTGACAACACCTTTGTTCGAGTCCGTGCTAAATGAAGGCCCATTTCATGAATAAAAATGGCAATTAGTGGGCTAGGTAGGCCCACCAGCCTAACTCTCCTCTTTATTTCATATTGTTGTGTATCTATATATGTGAAGAATGCTTGAATAAATATTGGAACCTCAAACGGATAGAACTTTGGAATTTCGTATAGAAGAGTTGGGAAAAGATTTTCAAGTTAAAAAACAACGATTGGGATAATGATGCTTGAAATTGGTAAATAGCTTTGACAAAATCTTTGAGAAAAACTGGAAACAATGTGGGACGCAAATGTATATAACTGTTTTGATTTTGAAAAATATAAACGTTTTTTTTACACGGTTTTGAACTGGAACTAAATCTGCATTTGAAAGAAAAATAAGGTTGATCTCAAAGAAAAAGGAGAAAAATTATACTTGTTGCGAAAATTGAAACCTCAAAACTTGAGGTCATTTTTTAAACCTTTTGGGCCTAAGCCCAAACCTTAAGGCATAAAAACAAGAGGGAATACATTTGGACTATGATTTGAAATAAGATGGCTTTGGAGTAGAGTGTGGTTGACCTTAAATGAGCTAAAAATGGAATGAAATAGGTAAAAACATTTTTCTATTTTTGCCAAAAAAGATGGATTTATGATATTAATATGACAATTTTGCGTGAAAGAACCATTTTAGCAAATAATTACAAATAATCACTCTCTCTCCAATCGTATTCTACGGATCTCTCTTGGTGGTTAGAACCTCTCTCTGTCTGTCACTTAACGTCTCTCTCTCTCTCTCAAATGAATTTTTTTTCTTGTTTGATAAATCTCTTCCTTAGTTTTCTCTCCTTTCCTTTATAAAAATTAGGTGGCACCAAAAATATAAATCGAATAAAATCACAACCATACCTCGACTTTTATGCACCCGCGTAAAAGTGAACCGTAACAACGCTGTTGGGAGTTTTGTGAGAGATTTGAAGAAAGCAGGAGCAGGTAGCATAATCAGAGATCAAGATGAAAAGATGATCCTAGCTTACTCTGAATCCATTGAATACTGCAGAAACATTGTAGAAGAAATCAAGGCTGCTCAAGTTGGGCTTCATTATTGCTCAAGTCTGGGGCTGAAAAACATCATTCTAGAGATGGAATCAAAGCTAATGGTGGGCATAATCTAAGGGCATCAACAAACCATCATGGGGATTTCAATAGATGATAGAAGATATTCAAGAAATATTGAACAAGCTAGCTAGAAGGCTCAGCTCAACATTGCTACGGAGAAGCAAATTCAGTAGCAAACATTCTATCAAAGCATGGTTCAGTCAAGGGTCTGAATAGTATCTTCCAAGACCCTCATCATTTACCTACAACTGCTACTGGGGCCTATAGATTGAATAGATATGGCATGATCAATTTCGGGATTAGGAAAAAGAAAGTAGGCATTGGCTAAAGTGTATAGAACGAATGGTGAATCTCTTAAATTTGCAGATTCAACTTTTGTTCTAAATTCCTTTTGAGATCTTATAAGTTAAGATGAAACCCCTCTGCATAGTGCAAGAATGGTCTGTCATTTTTGCAGGATTGTTACTTTGTAACTATCCTTTTTTGCTCACTAGTCATCAATAAAATGAAAAAACAAAATACGATTTGATTTTTTTTTTTTTTTAAAAAAAAAAGAGAATTAGCTGTGTTTACGCAGCCATGCTGTGAGCACATAGAGAATTGTTCTCGTCATTTACTAAAGAATATTGTGTACTTGCTGCAACTGGTGACATGTGCTATTTTTTTTAACATCAATTTCACGTGGAAAAAACTTGGAAAAAGTATGAAGATTTTGTTAGTGAAAACTTGAAATGTACACCTCAGACCTCTGCTTTACAACCTTTAAGTAGGCATCTGGACATAAATTGCTTGATATTTACTCCGCCGTCCTAATTTAGAGTCCGGAACCAAAATGACCCAAAAAAAAAAAAAAAAAAAAAAAAAATTTGAACCAAAATACCCCAACAAAAAAAAAAAGTGACAAAACTACCTTTAGCGCAAAGAAT
This sequence comes from Lycium ferocissimum, assembly GCF_029784015.1. Lineage (NCBI taxonomy): Eukaryota > Viridiplantae > Streptophyta > Magnoliopsida > Solanales > Solanaceae > Lycium > Lycium ferocissimum. The sequence goes on along the minus strand of NC_081346.1, from coordinate 24,369,377 downwards.
TTATCGAGCTAAAAGACTTAACCGTAAATATCCTTTAACGCAAAATACGCGCTAAAGGTACCCAATAGGCAAAATCTATAACGCAAAGAAAATAATGCGTCATAGAAACGTAAAAATTGGCCAACTTTATTTTTTGCAACACTTAATATTTTTTTTTCCATACTAAGCCCATTAGTCGATGTGTCAAGACCCGAAACGTCAAAATAAGATGTAGAACCCGATACATTTTGGTAGGCTAATGATTTGAAGGATACGTAAACGCTTTGGAGTTGAAAAGTGTGGTAAGTTTTGTTTGACCTTTAGTTTTAAGTGATATACATAAAAATGGAATGAAATTAGTTTAAAACATTTTTTATTTTTAGGTTTAGATTTAAGTATGTTATTTTTTATGATATTAATATGACGTGATTTTGCGTGAAAGATCCGATTTAAGCAACATAATTACAAATAATCACTTAAAAAAATAACACACTTGGAACACTTAGTGTTTTTTTTTCATAAAAAGATCGCAACATCTTATTTTAATAAATCTTTTCTTTGCAACACTTAGTGTTTTTTTCATACTTTGACCAATGATTAAAAGACTCGAAACATCAATATTTTATATAGAACGATACTTTTTTTTACGTACCACAATGTAAGCTCACATTATGGATATGTAAACGTTCGGATCGTCGTTTCTCTTGTTTGATAAAAGTTTTGTTTGGAAACTTAAAGTATTTTATTTTTTAATGTTTAATTTAAAAGCGTGTTATTTTTTAATCAAGACATAACTTTATTTTGAATATAAATCTAATTCTAAAAAATATAAGGTGAAAAAGTAGTTGTAAAGTCAAACTTTAGAGGTCTAACTCGAGATGTCCGTTTTACGCGATTTTTTTTTCGATATTGCGTAATTTTTGGCCGAGCCGATTTTTAAAAAAACACTTGTTATCCTATTCAATTTCAATTTCCCCCCAATTGGCTTGAAGTTTTTAGTTTTCTTTACTTATAATATGATGAGAGATTTGAACGTAAAAATTCAGGGCAATGTAGCAATGTTAATTTCACTTTTGTGGTTTCAATTTTTCAAAATAAAAACTAATTTTCTCGACATTTAAAGTTGACTAAAATACACTTAAATCTAAAGTTTTCAAACAAAACTACTGCAGCACCTTTTCAGAAAAATCAAGACGATCAAGTTTACGTATCCTTGATGTATTGAGATTACATTAGTTTTTTGTCATTTTGGCTGAAAATTTACATCATTCTAGGAGATGGAAAATGAAAACTAATGGTGGGCATAATCTAAACCTTAGCATATATGTAACAAACATCATCTCATGGAAATCGTTCAATTTTTAAATATAAAAAATAATATTCAAGAAATATTGAACAAGCTAGCTAGAAGGCTCATGCCCATCATTATGGGGAAGCAAATTCTAGGTACTGCTCATATATGTTAAAAAAAAAAAAAAAAAAAAAAAACGTGCAGTTTTAAAATGAAGGAGGGGAATCGTTGATGAATTGAAAAATCAAATCATTCCAAGACCCTCATCATTTACCAACAACTGCTACTGGGGCCTATAGATTGAATAGATATGGCATGATCAATTTCGGGATTAGGAAAAAGAAACTGATAACATTGTCTAAAGTGTATAGAACGAATGGTGATATCTCTTAAATTTGCAGATTCAACTTTTGTTTAAAAATAAATTAGAAACCGCCATTGAAGAGAAAACTTACATCCAAAAACGTTATTTTCTATTAAATTTCCCTCTGCATTAGATTCTCAGATGCAAGAATGGTTCTAAGTCATTTTTGCAGGATTGTTACTTTGTAACTATCCTTTTTTGCTCACTAAGTCATCAATTTTGTTATTATTTTGTTATAAAAACAAAATACGATTTGATTTTTTTTTTTCAAAAAAAAAATCAATTTTTTTTGTTCTTGTTCCCGGGCTTTTGCCAACGTTCGATTTTTTTTTTTTTTGGTTTAATTCATTATTTGTTAAATGTTTATGAATTGTTAATCGTCGTTTATGAATTGTTAATTTGTTATATGTTTATGAGTTGTTAATTTGTTAATTATTTATGAATTGTTAATGAATTATTATTTTTTAAATATTGATTATGAATTTATTAGTTGTTAAATATTGTTTATGAATTGAAAGAAATTGATTGGTAATGAATTATTGTTGTTAACACTTTGTTTGGATGATTGTTATGTATTGTTTTGACATTTTTTGTATTGTGTCGTATTTATAGGCAAATTAGTGGACATAAAATTGCTTGATACATAAAAATAATATTAAAGTAACAATCAAAACAAACATTGTATTTAAATTAACAACATAATATAATACAATAGGTAACAACCATCCGACAAGTTATAAATGATTATGAATTGTTATCTATATAATTTTAAAAGCGTGAATATATATATGTTAAATAAAAAAGATTATCTTTTAAAAAAATAGTTAAAGTTCTTCTTTTCATAAATACATAAGCGCAAAAAAATGTAAAGTTTGTAGGAAAAAATGTGATTAATATCCTTTTTTAGTTTAATTTTATCGTAGTTGTGTTGGCTTTTTGGTCAACTAAAAATATATCACATACTCAAAATAGAGTTCTAAACAAATAATGCGAATTTCGATTCTCAAACTAATTAACTTAACAAAAAATTTGCCATCACATAATTCAAAAGTAATTAACTTAAAAGCAATCACATACGTGTCCTTTATCACATATTAAATTTATCGATATCCCATGTTAATTATTCACAAGATGTAATACTACATAATTCACACATTCCCTACAAATTATTAATTAGTTCATATAATTTATCTTTCATTTCAAGAATAATGACTAATTTAGTTTTGTACGCATGACTCTTTCATGGATCCGAATGTTCGTAATGTTCCCCGAGATGCTCACGCGGGGCCCGATGATTACCCGGGGCCCTCTGCTCACCCGGACCCTCTAAGTTTTGTCTTTACAAGACAATCATAGGTCTTTAGGGTTTTAATAGTATATCTACTAGGCTCCGCACCCGTCCGCCGAGCTCGGACTTTTACGCGAGCACCCCCCACACCCTCGTCGTTGGGAGTCATTAGTTTAAAGTTTTTTATTTTTAGGGTTTAGATTTAAGTGTGTTATATTTTAAAGCGAGACACTTTCCATTTCGAATATACACTTCAGCGATTTTTTTTGATAGAGAGCTCGGACGGTCCAGTTTACGCGATTTTTTTTTTTTTTTTTTTTTTCATATTCGAAATAAATTTACGCATTAAAAAATAACACACCGGGCTTAAAGGAACACTTAGGATTTTTTTTTTTTCATAAAAAGATCGCAACATCTTATTTTAATAAATCATTTCTTTGCAAAGGACGCCGTGCGTGTTTTTTAGAGGCGCTTTTTGTCACAGAGGACCCCGATTGGAGGACACCATCGTGTCGAAGACTGCGGGCGCCACGGTCTAGTCCATCAATATTTTATATAAGAACTTTGGGATATTTTTTTTACTTGGCCGAGATACTATAATGTAGGCCGAGCCGTAATACCGTCATGGATACGTAAACGTTCGGATCGCGCTTCATTAGCTGACGAGGTTGAAATTTAGAGGGACCCGGCACTTGACTTCGATGAGTTTTTTATCCCGCTAGTATTTAAAATACTTATTTGTTCATTTAAATTATTTATTTAAATACATATATGTTACTCATTATTTATAATATTTTATATTTTAGGATTCGGCGCCGGGATCCACCGTAGCCACCCACTCGTGCGTTTAAGGTCCGCGTGTTATTTTTAATGACTAAACATGTAAGCTTTTTTTAAAATTTCTTTTATTCAATATCTAATATATATATATATATATATATATATATATATATATTTGATTATTTAAATTACTTATTTTAAATATGTATGTTACTTATTATTTCGTTATTTTGATATTTTAGGATGTCGCCGTGGTCCACCAGCGACCCATTCAGGAGCATTTTTGAGAGAGGTATTGCATGTAAGTTTTTTAGTTAAAACTACTTTTATTCAATATAAGGTAAATATTTAAAATTTTTTATAATCTTTACTTGTTATCGAACAAGATCTCAATTTCAGACTTATTCACCACCACAATTGAGCTTGAAGTTTTCTCGAGCCTTTCTTTACACATAATTTGATTAAATAAATAACGTTAATGTATTCAATATAAATAAGAAATAGTACTAATTATTATATACTTTTCGTGTTCATTCTTCTGCCGTCAATTTCACTTTTGGAAGAGGTCAGTTTTTCAAAATAAAGAGGTTCGAGCGTGTTCGGGATCGATCCCCAAAAGTTGACTAAAATACACTTAAATCTAAAGTTTTCAAACAAAAGGACGATGGGCACCTGGCATGAGCCCCTAAAATGATGATACTACATGTGGGACCCATCCTCGATAGTATATATATATTAGTGTTATACGATTTATCGTAAATATTATATATTTTTTGTATATTTATACATATTATCTCAGTTTTATTATAGTTTCAGTTTCACATCCTAAATTGATAAAATAAAAAATAAAAAAAATAAAAAAAGGTGACACATTCGAAATAAAGTTAAGCATTAATTTAAAAATATACGAAACCCTAAAAGATAAATAACGTAAAGCTAATGACTACAAGTCTTCAAACAAAAAAGGACTTTAATTTTTAAATATAAAACGACAATCCAAAGTATTGCGTATTTTTATGTATCGAGCCTATCTTATTAATTGTATAAATATAAGTAGGGTTCTATGTAAAATATTGAAGTTCTTAGTCTCAAAAATGATTAATATACGGCTAAACTACGTAAAAGGAGGAAATGGAATAAGAGTTACTGCTCATATATGTTATTTCAAAAAAAAAAAAAAAAGGCAATTGCAGTTTTAAAATGAAGGAAAGGTCATTCGTTGATGAATTGAAAAATCAAATCATATTTTGCGATTTCTCCCAATACTTTTAACTTTTTTTTTTTTTGTCGGGGTATTTTAGTTCAAAATAATTTTTTTGAGGGCATTTTTGTTCCGGACTCAATAACCCTCTGTCCCCATTTATACACAATTATTTATAGGGCCCCACATTATATTTATTCTTTTATTACCTTTATCTTCTTACTTGTATACATCACTTTTATTTTTACATTTCAACTTTCACTTTGATGTTTCTCAATTCTCACATTCCAAATCTGCTAAGTTTTTTATTTTTTTTCTCAAGTTATAGAGCTGCATCAAAAGTACTCAAACGGTGAAAATAATACGCAAGTTTCTCTTTATCAAACTAGATTTTATTGTTTTATATTTTATTGTTCTGCATTTAAATTTTATTATTTTTTCTTCATAGTATATATTGTCTTTTTAGTTATTTCTTAGAATTTTAATATGTCAACTAGAAAGTATGAATTCAAATTTTTAAAACTCAAAAAAGTAAAAAAAAAAAAATCGAAACTTTAATATACTCTTAGAAAGGAGCCCTTGATAAATTTTTAATAAAAAATAAATATTAAGAATCATTAAATGTGGGAGAATTTATTGTAGATGAACAAATCATTGATATATTGAGTTGGACAATAATAAAATCCAAGAAGAAGAAGTAGTTTGTGAGAAACCGGACATATATCCTCAAGAGAATTAAGAAAGTCTAAATGAATTGAAATATTGCATTCCTTAAAACATATATTATCAATCGAAAAAAATCTATTAGAAGAAATCGACTATAAAATATTATTAATAATTTTGCATCTCAAAAAGCTAAATTTTATTTTGTCAAATAAAATTAAGTATGATTTTTTTAATGAAAAGCTTAAGGCCTCTCTTTGAAGTTTCGCTTTAGGCCACAAATATCATTGAGCCGCCCCTGAAAAAGTGTGTCACATAAATTGGGATAGAGGGAGTAATGAAAAATAGTGTTTGAAGTTGAGTTGAAAAAAATAATTTGAAAGTTAAAGTTATATTTGCACGTAAAAATACAATTAAAATAAATTTGAAATCTTTTGAAATACTCCCAAAATTTATTTTTCGAATTTCAATTTAGTTCTAGTTTGAGTTGAAATAATGGACTACATAATAAATGCAAATACTTATTTGAAATAATCTACAAATATTTGAAACTAATAAATTTATGATCAAAATATTATAATCCCAATAAGATACAGGTCAGGATTCGCATCTCAATTAGCGGACAAGAAACAATTGTACTCCCTCCGTCCGTGTCATACTTCTTTATTTAAAAAAAATTTAACTTTAAACTTTAATTTTCGCGTTATTCTTAATAAAATGATTTATAATCACATAAATTTTTATCACATATTTTAGATTGTGAATTTTAAAATCTTTCTTTTTAACAATTCCGTGCCCAATTAAACATCCCCACATAAAGTGGGACGGAGGAATAACATTCTACAAGTCTCACAAAGTAAAATCATTTTCTAGCTATCCCATCGATCAAAGTTGACAAATGGATTGTCCCAAACATGGTCCAATAATGCATAGACATAGATGCAAGAGTGACGGTGTTGATGGACGAATCAAAAACATCGATGAAAGAAAGAAATAATAATGAGTTGGGGCACATGACCTGGACTGTTGCAATAAGAGTCCATATGCATAGTATCAGCCATTAGAACGTGCTTATATAAAAGATTGTTAGACTGCTATTTCATTTAGCAAAATTGGCTAAGACCGCATCTTCATCCACGGGTTCATCTATATGGTGCTCCTTGTTAGCTTATGAGTCACAAATTGAAATTTATTTTTCATTATTTCATATAATATATATGTATACCTATTTATTTTATTTAGGAAAATAAATATTATTTTCCCACGCATATATAAGAACTAGGTGGTTATGGCCCATGCCAGCACGGGCCCAATACGGTGAAAGTTGGCACCTCTCTGTGTGTAGTCATAATTTGATTTTAAGCTTTTAATTTTACTTTAATGAGATGATTTATAGTTATACCAATATTTATAACTTGTTTTGGACCACAAATTTTAAAAATCTTCATTCTATTCTTAAATTTTATACCCAATCAAACACCTTCACATAAAAATAAAGACAGAGAGAGTCTTATATTTGCTTTCACATGAAAATGTACGTAAATAGAGAAAATAAAAACATGACATATGTGACAATTTTCCCATATAAGTGAGTATAATAGATACTTTTATGTACAATATATGTCCAAAAGGACATTAGTACACCATCTAGTAACACCATTCTAACGTTATATACATAATACCCATAAAAAGAGGTAAATAAAGTAGAACACTATTCACATGGTGTCTTGATTTTGGTCTTTGTGTAAACTTGTTTGCCTCTAAGCAAATGGTATTGATCTAAAGTAGCTTATTTATGAAAGGATGACATTTGTCTGTTATTATGTGTGTGTTAAAGGATATATGAAACCTATTGATGTATGTGCAAAAAAGAGAGATCCAATAATATTTTCCGTAAAAATCTGCTATTCAATATTGAGCTTTAGCATATGTAATAATCAATAAATCATAGAGTAATAGACTTAATTAAATATTGGCTGATTGTTTTGCATGTAGAAGAATAGCAAATTGTTACACATTATCTAAGTGTGAATTTTGTCTACCCATCACAAATGTAAAATGTCATCCGTGTTCGGTATTTACATCAAGTTAATAAATACTCCTTCCGTTCCTTTTTACTTGGCCCATGTTGACTTGATATTTCCCTTAAGAATTTATTAGGGGTATATTTTACTAAATTAACATTATTAATTATATTTTAAAAGTATAAGTTTGACTATTAGTACTTTATGTAGTTACTTAATGAGAAGGGTAATATTGAAATAATAAATCTCTCTTGATTTCCTAAAATAGACAAATAAAGGATGATCTATTTTGGTATAAGAAAAGTAAAAAGAATATATAACATGTATTTATACATATACTTTTACTATTAAATGGTGATTAATTAATATGAATTATCACCTTATTAAATTACTTAATTATAATAGATTTGAAAAAATGTTTAATGTAAACATGGTATAGATAATTATACCTGGTCCTTGTTCCGAGTAGGTTCAAATGGGACACATATGGAGGAAATTAGACTTAGGTTTTACCATTAAAATTGGGGCTTTTGGGGGTGAAAGTTTTTGGTGTTGGTTTGCTCAGCACGTGTTGTGTTATACGTGTCAATGAAACAAGGGTGACTTGAAAATTTCGCTGACCTCGCCATATTTAATGACTTTTCTACATAGGGCATAATATGCAATTTAATATGAAAGAATGGACCTTTTATGAGGTTGATGATGAGGTATAAATAACAAAGCATAGAAGACAACCTTTCCAAGCAAGCTAATCTTGCAAAATGCGTAAGAGGTGCGGGTCAATGACCAAAGTACCCTCGATCTTTTCTTAAAATGGCACTAAGCAGCCATGTTGAAACTAACCTTTATTATATATAGAAAAATATACTTTGTGAAGTGTGATCAAAAGAGTATGATGAAATGGATGAAATTTTTTCACTCTTAACTAAATGTATCAGGTTTAAGCTATGAGAATGAAATAACTCATGGTAAGCAATTTCCCTTATAGTCATGCGCAACGTTATTTGAATTAGTCAGATCAATGAATTCTGAATATCAAATAGTTATATAAAAAGAAATATTTTGTAGTGTCGGGTTATAATCTTCGCCGGTGAGTAGTTCGGTATATGTGATTTGGTCATGATGGTCAAAGAACATGTCGAAGTCACTATGTTACGGCCATGGACAAGTTCCTTTCTAAATTCTCCTACCTCTCAAATCTAAGCTCCGCAATCCTTTGTTTCCGACCCACATTTCTCAAAAACAGTCAGGCTAATATTGTTCATTTTTTCTGGAAGTATTGTCAGGTAAGTTTATGTGGATGATATATGAACAAAAAGTCACTTAGTTTAGGTCCCATTTATCTCTTTATGATATATGAACAAAAAGTCACTTAAGGTCCCATTTGATGCGGACACGCTTCTAGAAACACTTTGATACGGACACACTTCTAGAAACACTTTGATACGGGAATATAGATATGAGAAACTATAGACCACTAAATGGGAATTAATAAATTGACTTAAAAAACGCAATAGCATGCATGATAATATGTAGATACCTCTATAGCAAAAATAACCAAACAAAAAAAAGTCGTCCCAAGGTTTAGTAAAAAAGAAGAAGAAAAAAAAAAAACATGATTCATTTTCTCTAAAGGAGAATGTTAAATAAAAGAGGAGAAGAAATGGTTTGTGACCACTTACAATTTGAATAGAAGAAAATAGCTTTTTTAAAATTTTTTGTGTGTTATTTTCAAATGTATATATGTAAAAATAAAATTACTTGTAAAAAAAACATAAAATTAAAAACAAATTTGTAAAGAGCTACAAAATCAACTGACCCAAATAAAAACGTAGATGGTGCATCCTAATATAAGAATTTAGTGAACACGTAATAACAGAAAAAAAGAAAATGAATAATTAAATACTAGAAAAAGACCACTTAATCTTTTTGAAAAGCGATTGTTAAAAGACACTCGACAAGAGGATTATTAATGGGACAACAAATTGTAAAGACATGTATAGTTCAAAGTGACTATAGAACTCTGAATAAGTTAGCTATGTAGTTATATATCCTTCTCAAAATGAGGAGGGCAATCTCCACAACTGGATAAGAAGGAAACTGGAATATACGTTTTTTTATGGAAGTAATACTCCAATTATTCATCAGCAATGAAGAGCAGGAAGCAAACAGAGAAAAATGCAATGCAGCAATCCCAAAAGCTGTTAGAATTATTCATTTTTTTGGCATTGTTTTTTGTTTTTTTTTTTAAATGCAAAGAATAAGAATTCCTGTGAGTCCATTTCTTCTTTGTCTGATGTAAAATACAAAATGTCGTCATTGATTTAGAAGAGTTCTTTTCTTCTCCCAATAGTGAATTGTCTTTTATTTGGCAATTATTCATTTTTTGGCATTGTTTTTTTTGTTTTAAAAATGTAAAGAATAAAGAATTCTTGTGATATTTCATTTCTTCTTTGTCTGATGTAAAATACAAAATGTCTTCATTGATTAGGAAGAGTTCTTTTCTTCTCCCTATATTGAATTGTCTTTTATTAGACTTGTAAAGAGCTAGTAAGCGGGAGCAGCCTCACGCACATGACAAATTGGACTTGAAGGCAAAATTTGTCGATTTAACACGCCCTCACCCCTCCCCCCGTACGTGAGATATACATGATGCCTAATTCAAATGTGATTTTGAAAAGATTATTTTTTATATTTTGAGCGAGAAAATCGTCAAATGCCCTCTCAACATTTAGTCGGATTAATTATGACGCATCCAACCTTTACGCGTGACCTATTACCCCCTGACTATTTTTTAAACGAAATTATTACCCCCCTGAAAGGTGAGGTGTCACAGAGAGTGTAGTTCACTCTCTTTGAGAGAGTGAGAAGCAAATAAAAATGTTTTAAAAAAAAAATTATAAGCATTATTTAATTTTTTTTTCATTCTCTCTCTTCTTTTTTCCTTTTATTCCCTTATTCTTCACCGTCCACCGCTGTCCACCACCCTCCACTGCCGCCACTTAATTTTTAAAAAATTAACCCATGACTTCCCCCACCTTTTTTTACCTAAACCCAACTCCAAAACTTGCCCACCCACTGTCCTAATTTTTTTTTTTCATTCTCTCTCTCTCTTCTTTTTTCCTCTTATTCCCTTATTCTTCACCGCCCGCCACCGTCCACCACCCTCCACCGCCGCCAGTTAATTTTCTAAAAATTAACCCATTACTTCCCCCACCTTCTTTTACCCAAACCCAACTCCAAAACTTGCCCACCCACCGTCCTAATCCTAACACTATCCTCAACTTCCTCTCCTTCCCCACTATCATCTTCCTCATCATCCTCCATTAGAGGGTACCCCATCATTACCGGTAAAGCTCAATCATTTCATTATTGGGGGAATTCTCTATTACATCCAATTCAACATCCCCAAACACTTCATTATACTTCAACATTCACAAATACATATATACCTAAAAAGTGAGCAAAGACATAAAAGATGAAAAAAAAAAATCAAAGAAAAACCAAAATTTCAGTACCATTTGACAGAAATAGAAAAAAAATGTCCATTTAGCCTTGTTTGTTGGTATTGTTTAGTATAGCATTCTTGATTTGGTGAAAAATGACTTCATTTGGTGATGGATTGGCTTTATTTGGTGTAGAAATTTCGAAATTAGAAGTAAAAGATGAAAAAATACACGTCGATTTCTCTTTCTATGACTTTTTAGGCTCTAGAAAAGAAAGTCTCACTACTCAATGGCTAATTCGATCTTCTTTCCCCCATATAGATATTGTCAAAATACATGCTTATTGGATTAAAGTCCAGGTTAATTTCCTGAAATTAAAAGGGATCAAGTTAGATTAGGCAGGCATATTTTTTGGTGTATGTTAAATTTCAATACAGTTTAGCATTAAAAGATGAACTTGAAATACAAACATTGTCATCTTACCTATTTATACAAGTTCATATTCACCAACACACAAATATACAATAGAACTAGTTAACTTGCGTTTTAGGTGGGGTCTTAAAAAATATATTCGAGGCGATCTTCTTATAAATTAGTCCATATTAAAAATATATCAACTTAAAAGTATTGTCCCCTCATGATTGAGTTTATAATATACCATTTCCTTATTATTTCAAAAGTTGAGGGGGCATTTGACTATTTTCTCTATTTTGAGCTTATCCAAAATATGTCAAAATACATACTTATTGGATTAAAGTCCAGGTTAATTTCCTGAAATTAAAAGGCAGTCAAGGTTCATTCCCAATTATTAGGCAGTCATAATTTTCCTAATGTTAAAAGTCGTTCAATGGTTACAACCGTTTTGAACTTGACTTTTAATACCCAAACATTGTCATCTTACCTATTTATACAAGTTCACTTATCAACACACAAAAACTTTTCTTTTTATTTTTCTCTTTACAATAGAACTAGTTAAGAGCGTGAGTACCTTTTGCTCGCGCTTATAACCTTTAAAAAACGCATACGACGTGTTTTGGAGAGCCAAATGGACGGTCTTAAAAAATATATTCGAGGCGATCTTCTTATAAATTAGTCCATATTATATCCAATACTTATATTAACTTAAAAGTATTATCCCCTCTGATCTAGTTTATAATATACCATTTCCTTATTATTTCATGCAAAGAAAAATGACATGTTTTTATATTTGAAAAAAAAAAAAAAAACTTTGCAATATTTCATCTATGAAGAACACCAAGTGGGTTTCAAATTCTTGATTGACCATCAAATGAAATGTGAATAATTCATCACATTTGGGTTTTTTCCCAAATCAAATTCAAAAAAAAAAGTCACTCTTGAAAATCTATCTCTATCTTAAAGGAGGGATGCTTCCGGTTTTGCGGTGTTTGAAACAATTTTGTCTTCTCCATATTATTATACCTCTAAAGTCATTAATTATATGATTGTTTGAACTAATTAATGGAAACCTTTTTGATTGTTCCTCACATATTGTCCATTTAACAAAATGAAGAAGATCATACATGTTGAGATGTTGATGAAGATGAGTCTTTTTTAAAATCTTCATCCTTTCTTAAATTGTTTGCCAGTTAAACTATGAAAAATAAAAAAAACATGCCAATAGTAATACAAAGGAGATAACAACTAACTATTTTCTAATCGGATAGAAAATGAACCTACAAACTCGTAATAATAAAATTGAAAACCATAGATAGCAATATTTCAATAAACATTATGATAACGTAGTCTAGGCATTCTTTATGATCCATGTACAAGTAATACAGTGACATTGATCAACCACGATATCAAAACAAGAATAATCAACCAAAAGTCTAGTAATAGACTATAATGCATTTGCAAAAATCAAAAACAAAAGAAGGAGGATCGAAACAAGCAAAATAAGTATAAATAACGCATTAGCAAAAATAGAAAAAGAATGATCGAAACAAACGGCTAAACTTCCAAAATTTTGAATAAAAATCGAAACTTTATTAAATCATGAATCAGAAACAGTTAACAACTTTCAAGGTAATATGGAACTCAAAATGCTCCGACAGAGTTGCAAAATTAAAGAAAATACCTGGGGACAACAATTGAACAATATCGAAGCTTGGGGGAGAGGAAGAGTAGGTTGGAAGCTTGAGAGAGTTCAAATTTGGGAAAGTTAAAGGGACTGAAGAGAGAGACAGGCTTTGTATATTTTAATACAAGTCAAAGGGATTGAAGTGTATAAGATAAAAGCTCCAAACCTTTTTAAATTATGCAATGTACCCCATTCCCCTTTTGTAAACCCTAATCTCTAAAAATAAATGAAAAAGATATTGAGTGGCCTTCCACTAAATTCAAGACTTGAAATGGCCCTCTTGCCAAATCTTCTCAAGTAACCACCCAAAAAGAAAAGACATTTGGTAATATTCTTTAAGTGTAAATTACTTGCTTCTTTTTTATTTTTCACCTTTTAGGTTGTTCTTGTAGAAAACACAGTACAGAAAGGGAAAAGAGAAGCCTTGTACATATTTCAAGTGATAATCTACAATGTGTACATGAAGCCTTCTTATATAGGCTCGAGATCACTAATGGATATGCATGTAGGTAAGATGAGTCCTACTTAACTTCTACTACATGTGTGTATCCTAATCATACTCATGTACATCTGATACACTAAGGATATACACAGATATACCACTGATATACACAAGATATACATAGTCTCTATTATATCTAATGAGGAGTTTTATTGCTACTGACTAAGAGTTCTACTCTTAGTCTCTAACACTTCCCCTCAAGCTATTGAGAGGTGGATCATCCACTCCTAGCTTGCTTTTAAATCCTGCAAACTACTGCTTTGTCAGTGCCTTGGAATGAATATCAGCAAGCTGGTCTTGTGATCTCACAAAATATGTTATAAGTTGTCCTCTAGCCACCTTCTCCCTGACAAAATGATAATACATTTCTATATGCTTGGTTCTAGCATGAAGAACTGGATTCACAGTTATGTAAAATGCCCTGATGTTATCACAAAACAATGTTGGAGCTGTTGACAGTGTGACACCAATATCTCGAAGTATTTATGTTATCCATGTGATTTCAGCTGCAGCTGAAGCTAGTGCCCTGTACTCAGCCTCTGCACTTGATCTTGCAACTGTATGATGCTTCTTAGAAGCCCATGAAATGCAATTAGCACCCAAATAGACTGAGTATCCCGTGGTTGATCTCCTAGTGGTAGTACATCCTCCCCAGTCTGCATCAGAAAAACCATACAATCTAAGAGGTGATTTAGCAATGAGTCTAAGTCCAAGCTGAACTGTTTCTTTCATATATCTGAAAATCCTTTTGACAGCCTGAAAGTGCTCACTATTTGGAGTTTGCATGAATTGACTTGCTAGATTGACTGCATGAGTTATGTTAGGCTTGGTTAGAGTGAGATACTGGAGACTGCCTACAATACTTCTATAAACTGAGGTGTTAGCAGGACTTCCCTGAGCTTCATGTAACCCATGCTTTTGTGCAAGAGGAGTGTTTACTGCCCTAGCCATGATCATATCAGTTTTCTTGAGCAATTCTGTGGCATACTTACTTTGATTTAGATGAATACCTCCATCAAAGTAAGTGACTTCTATTCCAAGAAAGAAATGCAGTGGACCAAGGTCCTTCATTGCAAATTCCTTACCAAGTGCTGTGATTATTTCCTGAACATGTGAAGGAGAGCTGCCAATGATCACTATATCATCAACATACATGAGGAGTAGGATAGTACCTTTAGTGCAATGCAGAACAAACAATGATGAGTCTGCCCTACTACACTTGAAACCAAGGTGAAGTAAGTACAGACTAAACCTGTCAAACCATGATCTAGGTGCTTGTTTAAGACCATACAAAGCCTTCATCAATGAGCAGACATGGTTGGGATACTCAGAGTCAATAAAACCTGGTGGTTGTGCCACGTAGACTTCTTCTTGCAGATATCCATGCAAGAATGCATTTTTGACATCAAGTTGTCTAATATACCATTACAGACTGACAGCAAATGATAGAACCACTCTTATAGTACTTTCCTTGACCACAGGACTAAAGGTTTCTTCAAAATCAATTCCTTCAAGCTGAGAGTACCCCTTATCAACCAGCCTGGCTTTGTATCTATCTATAGAACCATCTGACTTAAGTTTGGTCTTGCACACCCATCTTGATCCAACCACATTCATCTCTGAAGTTCTAGGTACCAAGGTCTATGTTTTATTCTGGTGCAGTGCATCAAATTCCTCCTTCATAGCAGCATACCAATTTGGATTTTTGAGTGCTTGAGCCACATTTTTTATTTCACTACATGCTGCTAATAGTGTTGTGTGAGTAATTGGCACCTTCTGTGTCTTCAACCTTGTCATCATGTGATGGCCTGTCGTAGCATCAAGAGGCTGTGCCTCCTCTTCTATAATGTCATTGAGAGATTGAGAACTCTGAGAATTCTCAATATGAGAACTTTGAGAGATCTCAACATTAAACCACTTTGACAGATCCACCTCCAACTGTATGCCTTGTGAATTAGCTACAGAAATGTGATCAGTTTCCTGCAAAGCATGTGAACCAACCTCCTGATCATCAACAGTACTTTCACTTGCATCAGATTCTGCATCACCATGACTTGCATCATGAACAGGTGAGTCTGCTGCATGATCATCAGCACCTGGTAAGTCTGCTTCATGGTTAACATCAGGATCAACATCAGCAACATCAATGGTGTTAGAAGTGGTGTCTAACACTTCCCCTGAGATGGTAGCATCACTGCTTGGCTGAGATTTATCCTGCATATTAGAGAAAAACTCAAAGAAAGTAGCTAAGTGAGTGGAATCATTTTGAGAGGTCTGTGCACTGTGGTCCTTCTACACATATGGTAAATTGTGCTCATCAAATATCATATGGCTGGACACAAAAACTCTTCTAGTTGATGGTTGATAACACCTGTAACCTTTATGTAGATTGCTGTAACTAATAAACACACAAGGGTAGGTCTTTGGAGCAAACTTTGTCTGACCCTTAATATAAGGATATCACCTACAAACAAAGACTTTGAGACTATTGTAATCAGGAGATGCTCCATGAAGCTTGACAAAGGGAATTTCATTCTTGAGAACTGAAGATGGTAGTCTATTTATCAAGAATACAGCAGTGAGGAAAGCTTCTACCCATAGGAATAGGGGAAGTTTTGCATGAAAAAGCAGTGTCAAGCTAGTTTCCACTATATGCCTAGGTTTTCTCTCAGAAATCCCATTTTGTTCGGGAGTGTTAGGGCATGACATTTTCCTGATAATTCCATAATTTTCCAAGTGTTTAATGAATTCATTACTGATGAACTCATCTCCTCCATCACTTTGAATTTTTTTTTATTGGTTTGGAAAACTGTTTTTCCACCATTTTCTGAAACTTGACAAACTGTCCAAAGAATTCAGACTTCTTCCTTATGGGATATATCCAACTATATCTTGTATGATCATCAACAAACAAAATGTAATATTTCATATGCTGAGAAGATTCAACAGGAGAGTCGGACCCCAGAGGTCATAATGAATTTTAAGCAAAGGTTCATTCTCAATCTTATTTCTCAATGCAAAAGGAAGTTTACAACTCTTTCCTAACTGGCAGCCAACACAGATAGTAGGCATTTTATTCCAAGTCTTGACATTTATGAAACTATTTCTATTCAAAAACTGTAATGACTTTAAGCTAGGATGTCCTAATCTAGCATGCCAAATCCAATCTGTCTTATTCCAGTCTGGTGTTGCTGTCAAGGCAAAGATATTGTTATCTTCCAACGCATAGAGTCCTCCTTTCTTAGTCCCCTTGGCCATGTGTTTCCCTGACTTCTTGTCCTTAATAACAAAATCAGATTCATCAAACTCAAGAGTACATGAATTGTCTTTTGCAAGCTTACTAACAGATAGGAGATTCTTATTTATCTTAGGCACAACTAGGACCTCCTTAATTTTAAATCCAGACTTAGTGGTATTTCCAATATGTGTGATATTCAGATATGATCCATTACCAACAATTATCTTATCAGTGCCATTATAAGCCTTAACATCAGATAGGGTACTTGTATTGTTGGTCAGGTGATTTGTTGCTCCAGAGTCAACATACATGGCATTGTCCTCAACTGTTGTGCCTTGTAAGTTAACTGATGCTAAGGCTTGTGGGAGGTCTTATGTTGCCTGATATGAATAGTCCCATCTGTAAAAGCACTTGAGAGCAGTATGATTGTTCCTACCACAAATTTGACAAGCATCATCCTTGTCCTTGGCTTGATTGGAACCTTGAGCACTTTGATTGTTCTGAGTGTAGTTTTGTCCAGCAGGTTTGAAACCTCTTCCCCTTGAACTATAGTTAGAGTTTCCTCTATTCTGATTATGATTTGCTCTGCTTCTACCTCTACCTCTTTGTGCAGAGAAAGCCATGTTGTGGTTTTCCTGAGGCATTTCTTCATCTTCTCTCATGTTAAAGCCTCTAAGTGCATTGACAAACTGGTTGAGAGTGGGATATGGTGCTTTTCCAAGCATGACAGTTCTAAAAGTCCTATATTTAGGACCTAGACCTCTAGCAAAGTTAATCACCTTGCTATCCTCATCAACATGTTTGTGTATGGCAGCAAAACCATCACATATTCCCTTAAACTCCTTTTGATATTCATCAAGTTTCTTAGATCCTAACTTGATGTTTTGCAGTTACTGTTTCAGTTGAAACTCCTTGTCCTTTGTTGCTTGAAGATATGCTTCTTCTAAGCATTCCCACATCTCCTTAGTTGTAGAACAACCAACAATGAGATACATCCTCAGTCATAGTACCTGAGATCCATGTTCTCAATAGCTTATCTTTCTCCTCGCAATCACTATCTTGTTTTCCTTCTCCTTATCCGCAGCATTTTCCTTTCCATCTGTGACAGATGATTTTTCGTCACTTGGTTTCTCCTCCTTAATCCAGTCGAGTACTTTCAGAACTTGCATGAGTTGCATGATCTGAGTCCTCCAAATCAAATAGTTAGTAGGTTTAAGTTTGATAGGACAAGCAGCAATCAAATGGTGTAAAGAAGAAGTTGATAGTGACAGAGGAAATGAGGTTGAGGCCATTGTGGGAAGTTTTTGAGTGTGATTTGATACGAAGCTTTGGCTTTCTTTAATGCTCTGATACCATGTAGAAAACACAGTATATAAAGGGAAAAGAGAAGCCTTGTATATATTTCAAGTGATAATTTACAAAGTGTACATGAAGCCTTCTTATATAGGCTCGAGATCACTGATGGATATGCATGCATGTAAGATGAGTCCTAATTAACTTCAACTACATGTGTGTATCCTAATCATGCTCATGTACATCTGATACACTATGGATATACACGGGTATACCATTGATATACACAAGATATACATAGTCTCTATTCTATCTAATGAAGAGTTATTCTATCTAATGAAGAGTTCTATTGCTACTAGATGCTACTGACTAAGAGTTAGTGCTATTAGAAATTTCTCTCCTGTTTAATTGAAAATTCTTATCACAATTTATTGACTCTTTGAAACCGTATGCAAGAAAGTCAATAACTTCATTCGAATTGACAAAATCTCAACTTACTGACTTTCTTCCTTTTGATGATATTAGCAATTAAACAAAAACTGAAAAATCTTTAAAATGGGGGGGGGGGGGGGGGGATAACATAACTAAAAAATGAAAAACTAACCCACGATTTTTTTTTTTTTTTTTTTTTTGCTGAACCCCCAAAATGTTAAACTAAACTATGTTTTTTCTTTTTAGTACGAATTGGATTGTATTTTTTCAAATCCGAAACTGAATGCACACCCTATAGGGCTCTCAGATCCATCCTAAAGAAAATGTACCTAGTAAATAATTAATCCGCGTTAATCCTCATTCTGCTGTCTCTTGAGGAATAATGTCTGAAAAATTCCAACGTGTATCATCTGACCTGAATATTATTTAATAAACAATTAATGTTCACATGAGCTTATCTTTGGAAATTTTCCAGATTACGAAATTTCTTGCTTAGTGTGTCAGCACCAAGCAGTACTTCTCAGACGAATGCTTGATTATAATAGGAAAAATCATTCTAAAAATACTCTCTTCAACAGATACATGTTCCTCGTGATACAACCAAAAAAAAAAGAAAGAAAAAAACAATAAACACTTCGTACACCGAGAAGACTATACTCGCTGCATAGCAAGAGTGCGTTGGAACATAGCACAAGGTCGTTTTTTCTTTTACTGTCACAAGGTCAAGCTGTGAGCAAGTAAAAATTTATATTTACCAGATAAAGAAAACTAAACACAGAAAATGCCACTACTATTAGTATTTATCATTTCCACTACAACAGGAGTTCCCACTAGTGTGTCAGTGTCACATAAATTAGAACAAAAGAAGTACTCTAGTATTTATCGTTTCCAACAGAACATGAGTTCCCACTTTCTTCTAGAGTTTAAATTTTATTTATTAATAGTACAAAACATATTTATATTATCAAATCACTTAAAAGATAAAGATAAATAATTTTATTTAATAACATTGATCAATATAATAAGTAAATTAAATTAATAATATATAAAAATAAATAAATGATCAATACATATAAATTAAATCCTTCTAAGAAATTGAGGAAAAGTACGTGCTATAGGACTATCCACAGGTATTGGACACTGGAAGAATGCTTAGCATGTTGCCCAACATTAGGCTGAGAAAACTTATTCAAACTTCTGAGATTTGAATGCACATTTACTAATTAATAAAAACTCTTATTTATGTTCTCGAGATCTGAATGTATTAAAAATTATTTAAGAATTATTAAGTATAAAACACAAATTAATCTAATCTTATATCAATTAAATATTTAAACAAATTATATGATGGTTGGTGGTGGCGACGGCTAACAATGGTTGCCGTGCATGCCGACTGGGTAGTGGTGGTGTTGGCTAATGACATTGTTGTAGTTACATAGTAGCTAGTGGTGATAGTGGTGGTGGATGCTAGCAGTGCTTGGTGATGGTGGTTGATGGAGGTCGTTGGTGGTAGACTGGGAGCATCTGATTATTTTGATGGATGATTGTGATTGCCTATGGTGATAGTTATGACTGACAGCGGTGGTTGATAATATATTGTCGATAGTAATTAATGGTTGTCGTGATAATAGTGATTGATAACAATGATTATAAATGATGGCCTGTGGTGACAATGGTTAATTATTGGGATTTACAAGGGTAATTGTGGACACATATGAAACCCCTCAAAAAGTACATTACATGACGAAATGATAAGAGTAAATAAATAATGCACTTTCTCCAAGTATCTAGAGTCCGAAACGTGATTCGTGAAGATCTGTTTTTCATGTCACGTGCAACATCTTCTTAGAAATACATAGTGAGGGGAGACAGAATTAATAGAAAGATGAAAGAGAAGTAACCATAAATGGAATGGAATTGTGCAGAATTTGATTATTTTCACAGCATGCAAGCTAAAATGACCATACAACATAAGGAGTAATTTAATTTCTTGTAATATTCTTTCTTTGGTCTTTGAGAAAATTCCATTCTCGTACGTGTTTGGGTTGCATGTGATTCTAAAATCTTGACCAAGAGATTAATTCAAGGAATATAACCAAACAAATGCTTAGAATTTAGAAACACGGAGTAAGTTGTCGCGGACAAAATGTGGAAAAGAATATTTTGAAATGAAAACACAAACGGGTTGCGAGAAGAATTACAACCAGTCAAAGAAAAACATCGCTATATTACGTGAAAGGGTTATATCATTTTTTAAAGTAAAATACTAAAGTAATCGCAGCTCTTTTTTTTTTTATGTTAAGTTGACAACTAAACTTTTGGATATCTTACCTACTTTTTTCCAGCTGTAATTTGCACGGATAATTCTACCAACAATCAAAAAAAGAATTGTATGATTTCGTTGGATTGAACTTTCTTTTTACTCTAGTTGACGGCTGAATTAACTTTAGTTCAACCTAAACAGTAAATAGGAATGTGAGCAAACTACGAGCAAAAGGAAATTAGTTAGACGACTGGCAACAGAGATTTAAATAGGGGTGGCAAGTAGGCCATTTGGGCTAAAGTTGGGCGGGTTAAGATGAGCTAATCTTGTAGATGGACCAAAGCCTAACCCCGGTCAAAGCTTGTTTGGCTAAGATGGGCTGGGTTAAGACGGGTTAAATGAAGGGTCATAATCCAATCCGCCCAACTTAACCCACCTTTTTAACATTTTGAGAAAAAGGAAAAATGACATATGCTACATTTCATATAGTTTACATACACTAACTTCTGAGCGAACTTTTTGAGCTTTGAGCGAGATGTACACATTTCATTCCATTTTTCATACACAAAGTTTGAGCGATTTTTTTAAGCCTTGAGCAGAAAAAAAAAATTAAAAAAAAAATAAAAAATGTTTTTTAAAAAATAATATTTTTTAAATTTTATTTTTTTTAAAAAAACTTGAGCGAAGATTTCGTATATATTTTGTAAGAAATCTATTGCTCTGTTTTGTAAATTGAAAAGTTTAGTTATATTTCGTAATACTTTTCTTATTATGTATATATAGGTCAATCTCCCTTTGAGAAATTAAAAATATCGATATTCTTTGATTGAAAATATGCTCTCGCTCATGCTTTTCTAAATAAATGAGGTTTTGAAAATCAAATTTAAATATATTTTTTGGATATGAAAAAAATTCAAACATATGCTTTTACTCAAAAAAATAAAGATATTCACTGTAAATATTTCCTCATCAGTTATCCTAGCTAGTACATAAATTATATTCGAAATTATTCCAAAAATAAATCAAAATAAAATTAAATGTTAATTGACGTAATGAATATTTATTTTGTCAGATTCCTCTCTTTTACCCCTTATCTTATTTATATATTTTTAAGGTTGTCTTGTACATAACTAAGAGTGGCAAATAGGTTAAACAAAAACGGATAAGCATAGACCCTCAGGAAAAAAAAATTAAAAACTTAAAATAAAAAGTTACTAGTAAAAAAATTTAAATAAGGAAATAAAAAATATAAAAAAAATAAAAATATTTTTTTTCTAAAAAATTTAAAATAAAAATAATTACAAAAAATAAATTTAAATAATAATTAAAAAGCAGTTAATCATGTTTTGTAGCTTTTATCTTATAAATGGAGGACATTTGATGGGTCAATTTGAGTTCATTTGATGGGTCATTTGGGCTAATGATTTGTGATGGCCAACTTGGGCTAAGCCCAAATCAGCCCATCTTCAAAATCACTCTAGCCCAAACCCATTAAAGCTTGGGCTGGTTGAGCGGGTCAAATGGGTTTGGGCTAGTTTTGCCACTCCTAGATTTAATCAATCGGATAAATTTTTTTATAACTTGTCCGTAAATTTACAATAAGTTTTAAGCTGTTTTATTACTTTGTATTAGAATGTGCGTGCTTCAATAATTATACGTCTGGATAGTCCATAACTCCATGTGCACATAGAGTACGTTGTAAAATCTAAATTATGATTTCAAAACGCGCGCACGTATGTACACACACACATACTGTTAATTTATATTAGTGTAATTCATTTGAATATGTTATAAGATATGCTATTTACTTACGGAGTACTATTTAGTAGATCAAATTAGACTTTCCATATAGATCTTAGTTACATGTTGTAAATCACCTTAATATGGTGATCTTCAGGGGTCGTTTGGTACGCGTGATAAGATGGGATATTCCAGGATTAAATTTAAGATTAAATTATACTGTATTTAGTTGACGGTATAATTTTATCTTCGTCCCAGACTTAATTCTGAATATATCACCTTATTCTATCAAACTTGCATTCACTTCTCATGTGGGATAAATTAATCTAAGGATTATAATTTTAAAATTATATTTCCGGAATAATTTGTTCGCAAACCAAACTGCTATCAGTGTACGTATGTTAAGCTCTTCTAGATAATGGAGTAGAACATAAGAAACATAAAAATGTATACCATTTCACAATTAATCGATGGTACAAATAATAGTCGAGACAACATTAAAATTTGCAATGTAAAACTCCCAATTTATTAATTTGTAGGTGAATATCTGACCTCAATATTGGCCATAAAGAATGCCTCGTGGGAGTAATCTTGGCCGGCATTGTCCAAAAAAGGATGTGTACTCATTTTAGAGCCGCAATATTTAGCTGATGACCAACTTCTACTTTGACAAATCAAAATAAAAAATAATATCATAAGAGTAAAGTAACATGGAACACAGACATGGATGCAATAAATAAATTAATACTACGAAAGACTAGCATTTTTATATCATACGTATAACCAGAAAGATATATATATATATATATATATTCATGTTCAAATTAAATACGTCTAAACTGGTTATTTAATTTCTCACATTGGTCAATTGTCAACCTTTGACTTCCTTGAGGGCTCGTCAAACTTGTCCTTCTATAAATACGTCCATTCTTTAATTCTCTCATTCATCAACACAATTTCTGTACTTTCCATTACTTTAGGAATCCATTTACTAATCAAGCTCGACAACTCTTCTATTGAGAGAAAGATCAATAAAGTGAGAAAAAAATGGAATTCATCCAATTTTCTCAAGTTGCTAGCCTGTTAGGCATGGTCACCATTTTCTCTTTGTTATGCAAAATTTTATATTCTTGGTGGATTCTGCCTAAGCTGACATATCGGAAGCTAAAGGCAAATGGGTTTGAAGGACCAACACCAACTTTTCCTCTTGGAAATATTAATGACGTGAAGAAGGAGCTAATGAAGATAGCTTCTGCTACTTCTTCCTCTGCTCTTTCTTCTTTAAGCAGTATTAGTCACAATATTCATTCGTTGGCATTTCCTTACTTCGCTAGGTGGCAGAAATTGCATGGTAATTAAACTCTGCATTATTACTATATATAGTGCAATGCATGTTTCTTCTTTTAATTCTTTATTCATAAGTTTTTTCTGAATAATAAAACCGTTGCTTTATTTTAAACATAAAAACTCTCACAAACATGAAAATAAAACTCATGGTTCTAAGAGGTGGATTTAACATTTGAACTTTGTTGATTCAGGACCGATCATTTGAGTTATTGAGTTTGAAATTTAATATGTACTTGTACATATTTAGTACGTAAATCTCCTAGCATATGTATAGTATCTGAGCTAAGGCTACTGGGTTCAGTTGAACCCATAGCTGAATTCTTTCATGACTTTCCTAGAGCTCCATTTATATATGCATGGTATCTGCAGTGTAAATGAAACAGTGTGCATATTATTTTATTGTAGGAAAAGTATTTATATACTGGCTTGGAACAGAACCATTTCTCTACATTGCGGACCCTGAATTCATCAAGAAAATGTCAGCGGGAGTAATGGGGAAAAGTTGGGGAAAACCAACAGTGTTTAAGAGGGATAGAAAGGCCATGTTTGGAAAAGGACTTATTATGGTTGAAGGAGATGAATGGGTCAGACATAGACATGTTATTACTCCTGCTTTTACCACAGCCAACTTGAAGGTATCTCTCTTCGTACACCTAAACTTTCTATTTTCTTCTCATTTGAAACTCAATCTTATCTGTAGGAGTATTAATCAGGAAACTCCACATGTTAGACAGAAATCAATTTTCATATCCGGCTCCACGCAAAGTAACATGACCTTATAACTCAAATTGGCAAAATGTGATATGACTCATCCATCATAAGAGAAGGATTTAACTTATATACAAGACACAAATAGTGCAAATAACTTTTGCCCTTTTATTAATATATTTTTAACCAATTATAGCAGATGATCTATTTTATTTTTCTGGTTTTTAATCCCAACGATTGATTCTCTGTCGTCTTTTCGATGCATGACATGATAATATATAAAAAAATTACAGTACTATCATTATATAAAAATTAAACTCCGGAGTCTCTCCAATTAACGTACTAGGAAATTATATATAGGTGCTACTTTTAGTGGAATAACATCCAATATTTACACTTTGTATATACTTGCAGATGTTATATTAATTCCCCATTTTCATCAACCATACAGACTGTACTAATTATAATTTGGTTGACAGGGCATGGTAAGTTTAATGGCGGATTCCGCCACACATATGCTAGACCGGTGGGCTGCACTCGTCAACTCCGGGAACCCAGAAATCGATGCCGAGTCTGAAATCATAAGTACCGCTGGAGAAATAATTGCAAGGACAAGCTTTGGCATCAGCTACGAAAATGGAGAAAAAGTGTTTGAAAAATTAAGAAGCATGCAAGTCACACTATTCAAGTCTACACGTTATGTCGGGGTACCATACGGTAACCAAATCATGTGTCCTAAAGAGACCATGAAAGCCAATAATCTAGGCAAGGAGATCGATTTGCTACTAATGTCCATCATTGAAAATCGAAAAAAGATGAACAAAGATGTTGATCGTGCAGAGCACGATCTTTTGAGCCTTTTGCTGGCTGGTAATGGGAGGACATTGAGCACGAGGGAAATGGTGGATGAGTGTAAAACGTTTTTCTTTGGAGGACATGAGACCACTGCGCTTGCACTCACGTGGACTTTGTTGCTGCTGGCACAGCATCCACAGTGGCAAACTCAGCTCAGAGAGGAAATCAAACAAGTGATGAATGATGGTGAAATAGATCCCACTAAGCTTGCTAGTCTAAGGAAGGTAATTATTTTCTTTGCCAGTAAAATATTACAGTACTACTATAGTATATCCTTAATAAATTTTCCGACTTCAATTTGTTAGCGCAAAAAACTTGAACTTTTCATTCATTTGTTTGTGACAAAATTAATAAGATTGGGGGGCGGGGGCGGGGGTGGGCGGTTAGAGCCTGGCGGGGCCCTGATGTCGGGGTCAACTTGTCAACTTGAAGTTCAAAAGAGAAAATATATCAGTAAACACAACAATCCAAACGCACAGAAGCGTGGCACTCGGATGGCAATTCCAGGGATTTGGGAGTGGGACCATTACGTGACGGAATCAAAACATATAGGCGATAATGCGACTTCGTACTTTCGTAGTTGATTTTACAGGTGTCAACACCCTACAGCTAAATGTGGCTTTGACCTATGCAATACTATGGCCACCTTATTTGGCCGGTCCAGCTAGTTAACAATTAATCAATCACCGGCCACACCTCAATTCCATGTGTCATATTTTTTCTTTTTAATTTAAACAAAAAATAATATTTTCTAATAGATAACTTAACTCTAATTTTTTATTTATTTTTATAAGATGATTTATAGCCACACAAATCTTTATGATTTATCTAAACAATAAATTTTAACAGTTTTTCTTTCTTTCTTAAATTTCATGTCCAATCGAATGATGTCACGTGAATTAGGACCAGAGGAGACCTACGTACTCCATTGTACTCAGTTTATCATGGATTTTCTTTTGACCCCAAGAAAAAACAAAGATTCAAGATTTATTTTTCTGAACTTATAATTTGTATTGGTACTGAGAATTTTGAAATATATGTATAATGCAGATGGGATGGGTGATGAATGAAGTATTAAGACTATACTCTCCAGCACCAAATGTACAAAGGCAAGCTAGAGAAGACATTAAAGTGGATGACCTAGTCATTCCTAAAGGAACAAATATGTGGATTGATGTGGTGTCCATGCATCACGACAAGCAATTTTGGGGTGAAGATGTGGATGAATTCAAACCAGAAAGGTTTAAGGATGACATACATGGTGGATGCAAACACAAAATGGGTTATTTGCCCTTTGGTTTTGGAGGGAGAATGTGCATTGGTAGGAACTTGACTATGATGGAGTACAAGATTGTCTTGTCATTAATCTTGACAAGGTTCTCCTTTTCCATTTCACCTAACTATAGACACTGTCCCTCTATCATGCTCTCTCTTAGGCCCTCCAAAGGATTGCCTTTAATACTCCAACCACTCTAAATTGGCATTGTAGAATAATGTTCCTCCTCAACGTTGTAAGGAACACTAGTACCTAGTTAAGCTCTGAGAGGCAGCTAAATCTGTCTGAATTTTGTTTTTGTCCTCTGCTTTTTCCTCTTGGTTTTTTTCTTTACAAGGGAGAATAAGGAGCAATGTGTTACCATCTCTCATTTTAAAAAAACGAACTCGTGCATTGATTATATAATCAAAAGTGAAATGCATAACAGTTTAATCCCAACTCATGACAAGAGATACTGTGATCTATTAAGCATGGAATTAGGCCCAAGGGCATTACGGTCATTTTATACATTTTCAGATTATTAGTTAATTAGTTAGTTACTTTGAGTTGTTAAGTGTAACTAACTCACTCAATATAAAGAGTGAGGTTCTGTACTTTTCCACTAAGTTTGCATAACAAAGATTTCTATTCTTCTTCTCCACTCTCTCTCTACAAATTCATCTCTCTAGATTTCTTTCATTGAATCACTAGATTCAACATCCTACTATCCTTTAGTCATATACAAATGATTTTTTTCTTTTTGGGCAAAGAATATAAGTTTGGGCAGTTAAAAACTCAGCGTAATAAATAAATGATTGTGCCTGGCCTGGATTCCTCTATTTATATATTAATCTCGTTTGGGAATGTTATAATGGACAAGCTTAGCTGGAATTTTTTTCATAGGCTGCTCTCGAGGGGTGGCTAGATTGAAACTAGTCTCACGCACACGAACATGCCTTGTAGCCTAATGGTATATCTATACTAGAAAATCGCTATTTTCCCACTGAAAAATATTCAGTGGCTATTATCACAGATATTTTGATTGAATCGGTGAGACAATGAATCGGTGAGACAAGAAAAAATAGTAGTGATTTCACACAAAAAAATCAACAAGTTTACCAGCTTTTCAATGGAAATTTGTTTCTCACCATGCGTTTTCCAGTCATGAGCTGGTTTGGTAGGAATGAAGTGGGAAAATCATGTTTTTGTTTCTAATAGTGAATCAAGTGGGAGAAGAACCACTAGATCTCAAGTCCAAATTCGAACAACGACGAAAAAACACCAAGTTCGCCAAAAAAGAAAGTACCAAAACAAACGTGAAAAAAAGAAGAAAAACAAAGTAGGTCAAAAACAGCAAACCTAACTGCTAGCAGTTAATGATGGATTCCCCAAATCCAGCAGTTTCCGGCCTTTTGTTTAATTTCCCATGAGTCAAATTCTCATCAGTACAAGTCTAAGGGTATGGACCCTTTGCTTCGGATGTCCATATATATAAAGAACACGATGAGCATAAATACCGTCTTTAATTTTATTCTAATGAACTTCATATCTTTTACTATAAGAAACTAGAAGAATATACGACGATTTTCTCCCGGAAATCCCTAACAAAACATATTCCTTAATTCCCATCGGATGAATCATAAATAAGCACGGCCTACATTCCATGAAATTATGCACCACAATAAAAGCTAATAAAAAGACCCGCAATTTCACAAAAAGACATCATGATTCCTTGTGAATAAAAGAAAATTATAATTTGTTGGGCGGGGAAAAAAATTGTACTTCTATCAAAATAACTAAAAGTTCCAACTAATAGCCCTAATGAACCTATAAAGGTATAAAGACCTAGCAAAAATTACTTATATCTCGAGACCCCACTATACATTCTATCATACATGCTCTGATCGCCTAATGATACTTTACCCAATTGCATTTTATTGGAATTTAGATAATAACCCAAAAAAATCTGACTTTACTTTTTTATTTACGAAGTAACTCTCATTATTCTTTTTCTACTAGTAAAATCAAGTGGTTAGGCTATTATATTTAACCCCCCGTTTAAGTCGCCAAATGAGGATCTATCTGGGCAAAAGAATAATCCACTCAAAGAAATATAACCAATTGCTCAAGTTCGTTAAATGACTTGTAAAGGAGCAACCCTTGAAAGAAATTACTAAAGCCCCTATGCTTTGCGCTCCAAAACTCTGTTTGCACGACTTAAGTTCTACATTCAGAGATGAAGGTACTGATATGAATTCAAAACCGAACTCAGTGCAAATCCGATTATATAGCCATATTCTGATTGCTGTGGTTGAATGTCCATGGTAACCATAAACACTTTCGAGCATGACACGCTTGCAACTCAAGTCAAAATAAGCCAAGTTCTGTCCATATCTTCACATTATCTTAGATGTTTCTGTTAGCCAATTCCAGCCACAACACTCCTCTATGTTCCTGCCTCGCTATTCGAATGTATAGGATCCCACGGTAGCACTGTACAAAATGCAGATATGCAACAAAGTTATTGCACACGGTGCCAGACTTTATAAATACACAAATTAGATTTTAAATTACATAGTTTAGACATGTGATCCTGCTTCTTAGTGACTGAAGAAAACAAACTAAAAGAAGATTGGAAAGAAAGAGTGTTTTTATTCAACATTGGACTGTGCCATAAATATCCAGTTTTTTATGCAGATTTCCAGTCACATCCTATCTTTGTGTGGTATTCTACTAAATATGGTGTGTTCACTGAACAAAAACTAAAGAAGAGGTAGAGACTATGGAAATCGTACTTGCATCCACTGTTTCTCATATACCAACAAGTGGCTCCATCCTATCTGATCGAGCAAAGAGAGCTTAAGTTCACAAAGCTTCTTCTTGGGTGGGTTTCCATCATTATCTTGTATCATGCCATCTAGAACCTGTTGTAACAAGCCAGCAAATAATTTCAAAATAAGATCTTGTAATTACATGAGCAAATCAGTGTGAGCAATTAATAACTGTTATAAAAATGCATGCATTTCAAGTTCAAGGTGTGAAATACTGTTAAAGCGAGCAAGAACGACAAAGAAGTTCAACCATCTACCCGAGAAAATAATAAAATACAGTGTACTAATGCACCAATTAAAATTTGCTACATTGACAAAATGCTCAAAAGTAGTACCCCTCTGTCCCCATTTATGTGATATAGTTCGGATTTCAAGAGTCAAACTTCTTTGTTTTGACCGTGAACTTGGACAGACAATCTTTCAGTTTTTTGAAAAATAATTTACATAGTTAGAAACTACATAAAAAGTTACTATAAGTCACAATAACTAACAATGTAAAATATTTAAAGGGCATACGAATAAACAGCAGTCAAAGATTTGCTTGTTTGACTGTTGAAATCCGAACTGTATCACATTAATTGGGACGGAGGAGTCGTACCTTAAGTGCTGTTCCAAGTCTTCCATGATGCTTTCACGAAGAACCGAAATGATACCATATTTAGAAGACTTCAAATCCACCCATTTATGTAGCTCTTTGAAGTTCTCTTCAAACATATCTGACCGGACATCAGACTCTGGTGCAGCGTGGCTATCTGCCTTATCCGCAGTGCTCCCACTCAGTAGCGGAGCCAGGAATTTGGTGAAGGGTGTGCAAATTTTCTTCTTACTTGTATTAAGGGTGTGCAAAATTAAATTTATACTCATTGTAGCTAACATTTAACCTATGGACACCGCTTAATTTTTCGACGAAGGGTGTGCACCTGACCACCCTTCGCCGAAGGTGGCTCCGCCCTTGCTCCCACTCTGACAAAATCATTATCACCCCATTAGGCACTCAAAAAACAAAATATAAAATTAAAAAAACTAAAGAAGAGGAATCCCAGGGTACTTCATGCAGCAGTTCTTGTGCATAATCAATGATAACTGAATGCAGAATGTACAACAGAAGATGAATACCAACTCATAATCTAACTGCACCAGGTGATCATCCCTGTCAAACTGACTTAAATATAATAACATAAGCAAGAACTATCTAATCACACTCTGACCCAGGAAATATAGAAACAAGAAATTCAATTTGCCAGCTACAGGGTTGTCTTGTTTTTTTTTCCTGTGAAGTTATAGCTTTCATCCTATCAATGCTCGTTCCTTCATTTATCCTGTTTTGGTAGAATCAACTTACCTATTTCTTAGGTCCCGGAGTTAGGGACCTCTTAAGAAATTTCCAACACCCAAAGAAATTGCCAGCTACAGTCTACTTACCCATTCCTACCGGCTCAAATAGAAGGAGAAGATGGAATCATGGAATCACATACAACCTAAGTGGTAGCATAGACTTTAACGCCTTGTACAAGTATCAACAGCTATTCTATTTGTTTTCAAATCAACTAATAGGGCAATTGTATAGCCCAGACCAGACCAGAACAGATGTTACTAGTTAAATTGTCAAACAGATAGCATCTTCAGACTAAGCTCCATCACTTCCTTTTTGCTTTTTTGTTTTTTTGGGAGGCGGGATGTTACAAGATCTTTTTAAGCACATTCAGATCATAGCCATATAATACAGCGAACAAGTTATTTTCCTGAAAGATGCCTATAACATAGTTCCAAGTTAAAATTGTTCTTCCAAGTTTCCTAACAGGTATGATGGAAAATATTTTGCGGAATAAAAGTGATTTTCTGATAAACAATTTCTGGTGATTTGCAGTTTTTTGTTTGTTGTTTAAGTTAAAAATAATTTCCTGAAAATAAGTTGTCGAAGCTTAATTAAAATATCTGCAAATCAGATGATTAATGAAATATTTTACTCCTCCTGTTTTATCTAATATATGGCGGGGTGTAACTGGAAACAGAGTTAAAATATAGACACAATGATATTTATATAACTATAAAAGCATCTCATTGACGGAAAAATGAAAAAATTCGAAGTTACAGCGTTTCCAAGTATAAAAAAGTATCATTATTGAATTTAAGACATCAAGCTATAACAATGAGTAATTTTAAAATCTCTAAATGCCAGTTCCAAAACAGGAACTTCAACATTAAAAAAGTGTATTAGTAAAAATATGTGGTAAGGGATATTGTTTTCTATACAGAAGCTACACAATGGCTGGACCGGAGGATCCACAGAGCTAAAGAGAAGGGATCGGAAGTATGAGGATCCAAAAACGTAGGATAAAAGATATTTAATGGAGTAATGTTTAATTGTTGGTTGGAGCAAGGATAATAAGTTAAAGAGTTGAGATCTTCAGAAGGAAAAAAAAAAAAAATTTGTGAGTTGAAAGAGTGTAAAATAAAAACCACTGCTGCTCATAAGCCCTTGTGGAAATGCTTTCCTTGGAATTTTTTTTTTTTTTTTTTTTAACAACAAATACAAAAACATTGATTTATTACACATAAGATACATGAAAAATCAAAAAGAACAAGGTTACGCTCTCGATAGTTCAATCACAACCATTTATATACTAAACAAATCTACATTGTTTAACAAGTCACATGGCCCCAGAAAGAGCAAATTGAGGTGTATACTTCAAAAATATGTTTACCTCTGTGAAATGATGGATTTTGTAATCGATATTGCTCTGAGAAAGCATGCCTTCCAATATTTTAGCAAGCAAAGGAGTGTATTCGGGATACTCTTGACTGCAAAGTAATTGATACGAACCAAAATAAAAAGGAAAACATGGAAACATGATCATACATGATGGGCAGTATAAATAGACAGAGCAAGAAATCAGCGCAAAAGGAATGCGACAAGGGAAATTCTAAAGAAGTCTAGAAAGAACACGAAAAAGAGCAAACAGTCACATTGTAACAGCAAATACTCTTTCTATTATGGGAGAAATAAAACTAAGAGATTCCTGTTAAAAAGAAGAGGCAGTACAAAATTGACCCAAAAAAAAAAAAAACCTATAAATCAGACTCCTGACACGATGTTGTTTACCAATAAATTTGTAACTTAGGACAACAATTGAATTTGTATAAAAGAGGGTTAAAGACAAGTAAACTCTCGATCAAACTCCTTTTTCTTATGACTAAATCGATAATGTAAGTGAGAACAAAAATGTAAATCGCATAAATAAAGAAAATAAGAACAAGAAGTACGTGGCATCCAAAAAAAAAAAAGTATGTGGAATGCTTTAAGTTGCTTATATGAATCAACAATGGTGTTTCTTACAATAGAATGTGGATCCCTTCCCTTCTAGGAGAAGGTATACTTATAATTCCAAAGAAAAGACTATGTAATAGTGTGAAAATACTATGCAATAGCGTGAAAAGACTACTCAACAGTGTAAAAGTACTATCAGAGTATGTTAGTGTTGGTGCTAGCTGGGCTCAAGGTTGATTGACATCGGACTTGAGAACGTCATGCCTGAAAGTTGTTGTGAGTGCGCTCCAGCTGGAAAGTGTTTCATGCCCGGGGAGAAAAGATCCTACGTGTTACACCTCGTGAATTTTCGCGTTGTCGTAAGCAAACTAACGTGAGTTCAGAGAGGCCATGATACCCCTATGAGGTCAAGAAAGACTTTTAATAAGTGTTAGACAAGTATCTAAAGGTTTACGGACCAAGCGAATCGAAGAAATTAGGTTCGTTGAAAATTTGGAAAAAACTTGGCTAAATTTTGGACGGAAATATTGGTTCAAATTGTGAGGGGCATATCTCCTAGAATATGAGGAGTTACGGAATCCGTAACCTATGTAAATTGAAGTTCAGCGAGTCTTCTTTCCAATGCAACTGACAGATCGCATTTGTGTGATGTACGGAGGAAAATACGGCCCGTACAAGAAATCACGTCCCGCACTTTTTGGGCGTATGTTGCAAAAATTTCCAAAAACTTAAAATTTTTGCCCCCCAAAGTACGTGATGAACAGTAACACGTACTATTCCCGAGATTTCTAGAAATTGAGGCGGTGGAATTTTTTTTTCCCAACTTTTACATACCCATTTCCACGACTTGGGCCTCATTTTTCACCCAAAATCAAACCCTAATTTCTCTCTAAGCTCCCCTTAACACCCATAAACACACCAAATCATTCCAAATCAAATCAAGAGAAGATCAACCTTGAAAACCTAGTTTAATTTATGGAAGTTGGGTGTTCTTGCTTTCACTTGGAGTTGTGGGGATTAAGTATTGGAGCAAGTTGTGTGAGTTGAAATTCTTCAAATACAAGGTATGTTCTTCATCTCATCTCTTGTGTTAAGTGGATGTGAAGGTTTAGCAAGTCTAAAAAGTGGAAAGAGTTATGGGAAAAAGTTCAAATATGAATATTGATGATATTTAGAGTGTAAATTAACTTGAGCTATAATTGTTAGCATATTATGAGTATAATCTTGTTATGAGGGTAGTAACGATGTTGAGAAAGTGTTGTATACAAGAGTACAAGGGGTTGTATTGAATTTGTTGTTATGGATTGTTTATGGAAAGAAGTTTTGGGATGGAATTGAGTATAATTTGAATATAATCTTTTGATTATGGAATTGTTGATATTGTGATTTTGGGAGTTGTTTATCATATGGAGGAAGTCGTTGGAATAAAGGAAATGCTGCCCAATTTTTGTTAGCTCATTTATTAATTTAGTTTGACCATGACGAGCGTTTCAATGACTTACTTTTTTAGCGCGAATCATCTCGAATGTAGAATCGTGAGCTTGGAGGGAAGCGGTTAGTCGATAAAGTTAAAGAGACGCAAAGGTATGTAAGGCTAGTCCCCCTTTCTTTCAAAAGACATGAATCGTTTATTACTATCTCTATTTACGATTTCCATGACTTTCCTTCATTCCAAAATTTACAAGTCTATAATTATTAAGAGTCTTCTTATGAGCCAGAGATGGGATATGTTCTATGATAATGATGATGATTCCATAGTTGTTAAACTACATACGACACTCATAATGCTCCTAAGTCCCGTAAACACTCAGAGGTTCACAATTTCCACGATTCTTGCGACATAATCGATAATGATCCTTATGATGGTAATTCTTACGTTATGACTCCACACACGATTTTCATATTGCCCTTACTCCTAAAATGTTGATTTCCATGACTCTTAAGGCCCTCATGATGAAGTTGATGAGTGTTCTTCATGGCAATGATTACGATGATAATTCCCCTCCTAGAGATACCAGAGCCTAAAGTTTTAAATGTCCTCGTGAGATGACTTAGCTTACTATATAAGTTTTGACTATATTCATGATAGTTGGCCCCATCTTATACTATTGTTTCTTCAAAAGTGAGACTTGATAGTGATGATGATCATGATAGTGATAATGAAGTGAGATAGAATAACGATGATGAACATGATGATGATTTCAATTCTAGAAAGGCCCAAGGTTTAAAGTTCTTAACGTTCTCATGATATCATTGAGCTTGCCGCAAGATAGTATTAATTGTTATTGATTTCATCTTATGTGATTGTTCCTTCAAGGTGATATAGAGGCGTAATCCCCGTATTGCGAATTCATCTAAGATGTCTAAAATATCCTACTCCTGAGAAAAGCTAGAATTTATGACTTCCAAGACTCTTAAGATAATGGTGATAAAATACTTCCGTAGTGATGGCAATGATGATGATGAGATATACCGAGCCTTGTTATGGCCGGGTACGGATGACTTGTATATGACACTGTCGAGCCAATATGGCCGGGGTACGGATGACTTGTATACAACACTATCGAGCCAATATGGCCGAATACGGATACTCTCGAGCTAATATGGCCGAATACGGATACTGTCGAGCCACCATGTGGCCGAATAAGGATACTGTCGAGCCACCATGTGGCCGAATACGGATAATGTCTAATGTGTAAGAGTGGATACGGTATCGTTACATGTAGATGCATGTGCATTCCACGATTCCTGAGGAAGGTAAAGTAAGTATGACGAACACCTCAAAAGGTATACTTGGGCTTTTATTTCATGTCGCCCTTCACGTTTTATTTATGTTACTACTCATGCCTTACATACTCAGTACATATTTCGTACTGACGTCCTTTTTCTTTGGACGCTGTGTTCATGCCCACAGGTAGACAGGGAGGTGATCCAGATTCGTAGGAGCTATCAGCAAACTTTGAGAGCACTCCATTGTTCCGGAGGTGCCATTGATTATTATTTTGCGTATATATATCTTGGGCACGACGGGTCCCCGTCCCGTCCATATGTCAGTACTCTAGTAGAGGCTTGTAGATACGTATGTGTGGGTAGTATGGTCTCACAATTTCCCATTTGTATATATGTATGTATTATTTTGATAGCCAAAGGGCTTATGTATATAAAAGTAATTATGTTTCAAGTGAAAAATGGTTTCCCTATGAATAGAAGCATGAGATTAATGAATGAACGCAGGATGAGTATGATGAATAGTAGAATGAGCGGTGCTCGGTGGTTAGCCCCGAGTACCCGTCATGGCCCCTAGTCGGGTCGTGACACTACGATAACGGTACAACCGGTTGCCCGGCCCAGCACCAGTCCAAGATACAGCGAGGATGTTGGTTCGAGGATGTTCCCGGGCCATGATCGGGAGCGCCACTGTAGGTTCGGATCTAGCCGAGCTAAAAACTTCCACGTGTTGGATTCTGATTAGTAGTCCACCTGCTAGGCCTGAATTTCACCCCATGCACACATGCTGGTTCGATCTATTGTCAATAGGCTAGCGCCACATATCCAACAAAAAGATAGTCAAATTCGGCAATGAACCAAATTCATATATCCGACCTCTAGAGGCTTAGAAAAAGGTTTTGGGTTTTGGGTTAATCCGGTTGGGTCGGGTTATTTATGAGTCAATGTGGAGCAGTAAATAAGTGCCACCTATATAATTAAAAGCCACACACATGTCATAGTTT
>NC_081346.1:24328893-24332677 GCF_029784015.1 Lycium ferocissimum | reverse complement strand
ATCGGAAATAGGGGATCGGAGTCAATGATATGAAAATGATGGACCGATAATCGGATGGCAGGAATTTCGCCCAAACGGAATCGGAAAGATAGGAGACGGCAAATGTTCGGAAGGATAAGATATCGGCGATAGCATCCACAGACAAGTACCCCATTTATCTTCTTCACCTTTCTCTTTCTCCATGGGTGTTTAGTCCGTTACACTTCCCGCTTTTCCTTTTTTAAAACTTAATTGCTTAGGGGTTAAGTTTAGTTCAGATATTAATGAACTGAATCTCAGAAGGAAATTACTGAAATCCTATATAAAATTAATTACTCATTTACTATTTGGATTAGATTTGTAGTACCAATCTAACACAACTCCTTTTAATTTTTTTTTTTTCAATTGAATTTTTTTTCAATATTCAATATTTATATTGAAAAACAATGTTTCAAACAAATAAAATTCATTGTGATAAATGAAGTAGATCTATTTAGTTTTATCTTATGTTTTAAATTAATTAGAAAGTAGATGTTAGAATGAATTCAATTCCGATTTCTATTTTAGAATTATGTATTTAAGGGACTCTTCTTTTAAGATTTTATGATATTTTCAACCTTGAGCATCTCTTAATCTTAGTTTTTTTTTATTCAAATTAAAACGCTTAAGATGGCAAAGTTTAGCGATAATAAAAAGTGAAAAGTGAAAACTACATAGCTCAAGTATTATGTCCGACCCATTTTCACTAAGTCGTGCGGAACCTCCTTTCTCACCTCGGTTGGCGAACCCTTATCCCAACAATCATATAAACATAAAAAAAAGCGGAAGAAGATAGAATAACGTAAGTCTTAAGATCATAATATAAGAAAATGGGGAAGTAAATGAAATACACCTAGTGTACGGTTTGGTCATCAAAAAGCATCAAAGCTAAATACTACAAGTCGGAATAATAGTAAATCATCAATAGTCTAAAAAATCATGTCTTAAGATAGAAATAAAGACATAATAAAAGAAGAGTCTTCCGGAGCGTGACGTCCTCGTGCTTTTCCCTGGAGACTCGAATAAACAATCCTCAAATACCGGCCATGAGAGTAGACTTCGATCCCAGTACTCTGCATTCATAAAAGAATGCGGCAAGTGCGAATCGTGCAAACAAAAAGTCTTGGTAGGTATCATAAAGGGGGACTAAGATTAGCTAACGTATATAAAGGCAACAAAGCAAGATAAACACATAAACCAGCAAGTACCGGTCATACAATGTTATGCATCCCAAACCTTCTTAAATCTCGGTATAATCATCCGAACAGGGGTATACAATCATATCATAACAATCATCCCATGTTATAACATCTAAGCAAGGTGCCTGTCTCGCTAATCATCGAACCGGTATATCACGATAGTATCCGACATTTCTAGAAACGAGCGGTAATGCAAAACAATAATGTATGAATGATGAATGAAAAAGCGTATGCACCTTTATACAACATGTTCGGACGGAATAACTCCCGTTTCGACGATCATGAGCCATGGGGGACCAGCAATCCATGTACCACTCTCACGATCCCGGCAAAGACTTCGGGAATCAGACACTCAATCGTTCCTGGCAAGAAACCTCGAGCAACGTTCAACATCTACATTTCGCTATAGGTAAAGACCTCGGAGGCTACGCTCTCTTCAACCGCATTCATTGATGCCATAACACGCCTGCAATATCCCAATGAATCATGGAAATGAGTATGATTACGATGCAATGTAATATCAACAACCAATTCAATCCCAAACGGTACCACCCCGAGCCTTGAAGTAGTATCAATAACAAGGCTACACGATAAGCCACAATGGATCACAATCTCCTCTGATACCCGATCAAGTAAAGAACCGCAATACCATAGTCATAAGATATCACTAGTCACAATTACACCAATGTCTCCAACGTTCGCCATTGAGCCAACAAGTAAATAGAACAAGATAAGTAAATCAACACAACGGGGTGGCTAGCCCCCAAATCATACAACAAGGCCCAACCTAAGACAATATCAACCCAACTTCACACGAAGGTTTACATGCATTCTTTGACAATATCGTCTAAACATACGCTTCGCTAATCGAAGTCTCACCCATAAGGTAAACCATAACCTACAGAGCCAAAGAACAAAGTCTCTAATAATCAAACCTTAGTATTTCCCTTCCTTTGAGCCTCGAGATAATGGAAGTATAAACATAACCAAATCATGAAATTAGAATCAAGAAGAACATTATTCAAACCTAATTACTATTCAAGACCCAAATCCCCAACTTATGGAATGGGTTTTTTGTGAACTAGAAAATGAAATTAGGAATCTATAGGCTAGGAAAACTAATAAATCACTTCAATTGATTCTAGGCAAAACCCCCAAATTTGGATATGAACCTAACTTCGATTCCATAAATTAGCCACTAATTAGGAAGGAATCATGCAATAATAGATTCTAATCATCAATTTCATGCTTAATAAATCTAATCGAATCAATAAATCAAGATTTAATAGCCTAAAATGAAGAACCCATTGACCCCTTTTTAATCCTCCAAGCTCTTAATGAATCTAACATGATGATGGATTTCTAAGGTAATAATGTAATCATGGAATGAAAAAGGAGAGTGAAGGACTTACCACGATGAATTTTCCTCAAGAAATGCCTCGAATGCTCCCGATAACTTCGAGTTTTTGGAATAGTAATGAATGAGAAACTCGGGACTTTTAACACTCGTTTAATGAACCCTATTTGCCGATGTCCAGGTTGCGATAACGAGACCGCTGCGGTGGTCCCGCTTTAGCGTTCCCTTAGACCGCTG
Source organism: Lycium ferocissimum (assembly GCF_029784015.1). Classification (NCBI taxonomy): domain Eukaryota; kingdom Viridiplantae; phylum Streptophyta; class Magnoliopsida; order Solanales; family Solanaceae; genus Lycium; species Lycium ferocissimum. The sequence goes on along the minus strand of NC_081346.1, from coordinate 24,329,866 downwards.
CGGCGGTCAGCTAGTGAATGCACTAGGCCGCTTTTGCGGCATGGCCACCGCTATAGCGGTGCCACCATTGCGATTCGAATGCGCCACGGCGGGAGCACCGGTTTCTGAGAAAATCCCCAAGTTTCACAATCTTAACCAAAAATCCGACTATCACCGGGCCATACGCTCACATACCATATATGTAGACATACATAAAAACACGCGATGGCGCTCTCGTGGCCTCGAAATTTTCAACGGAGGTCTCGTTACAGTCGGCCCAGATACCTCAAATCAACTTCTGACCCAAGTCCCAAAATGTACCGGTGCGTTAGAGGAATCGAACCAAATATACACATAGATTCTAAAAGACCATCAGGACCTCTCAAAATCGTGATTCTGAAAAAGATTAAGTCAACTTTGAGTCAACTCTTTTTTTTTTTTTGCTTTAAGCCCAAATTTCCCAAAAAGTCACCCAAATCATATCCAAACACCTTGGGAAAGCGTTTCAACGGTCCCCTCGGGTCAAATGTATCTAAACAAGCTCGGAGAAGGGTCAAAAAAATACCGAAAAGACTATAATGGCCAAGCAGGTCGTTACATATTATAACAAACGCATTCTATGAGTAGATTAGTTGACTAACTAATTAGAGTACTGATCTTCTTATAACACCAATCACCTAATTAAAGAAACTCACAAGAACCATAAAAGAGAAAATAAAGTTCACTGAAGGTTGGAAAATAAATTCTCCCGATCGAGCTCAAGTTGGGAGAAATTATATTAGATTTAATATAACGAACGCATTTCACAAGTGAATACATGTTATAGGAAGAGAAATTACGTTTGATTAATTACTATAACAAACGAAGAGTACATGTTGGGGAGAGAAATTACACGTGATTTATTACTGTAATAAGCGCGATCCATAATGAATTAGTTAACTAGCGAGAGTATCAATTTTCTTACTACCGTAATCATTTAGCTAAAGAAATTCAC
>NC_081346.1:24308893-24326393 GCF_029784015.1 Lycium ferocissimum | reverse complement strand
TCATTTTAATCATAATATTTATTTTCTTTATGAAACAAATTGCTCAATCAATTCTTTGTTAATGGGTTCTTTAGTTACAATTCCCTCATCCCCATTTTGTAACACTTTTAGCTTATCGAGAGTTAATTTTGAATTTTTTTACATTAAATTAGATTAAATTAACTTAATATATTAAAGTAAAGAATTTAGATAGTAAAATAATGTCGAAAACAACTACAAGAAGCAATTCTTCTCATGACTTTGATGAAAAATACATTTTAAGATATTGATCAAAATTCACATGATTTGAATTCAAAAAAACCAAAAAGTATCATAGAAATTGAACCAGATGAAGTACTAACATTTTCTACTTTACTAAAATCAAGGATGACCATCATATATAAAATAGAAGCGACGGAGACTATATTTGAGGCCTTAGCTAGAGTCAGAAGATAAAGGCTTCATGCTTCCTTAATTAATCTCTATTCTCCAAAAGTTAAAGTCCACATCACATTAATTATGTTGAATGATGAAATCTCATCTCATAAATATCTTTTGATCTCCATATTAGAACAAAATTAAATTAAATTTAAGGTGGAAGTCAAATATTAGTCCATTCAAGTAATGTTAGATTTAGGTCGAGTATATTCTTTATTCAACTTTGGATTGAATATAAAATATAGTTACAATATAATATATATGACACACACACATAACCTTATAACTATTACATGCTGAGCATTATTTTTGCAACATTAGACACTGAATTCCTAAACTAGCTAGTTTAGGTGATAGAAATTTTGTGAACGGTTTCATCTGAAAATTTAAACTTATGAGTGAAAGAAAACATTATATTAATGTACTTTTATCTTTCGATAACTTGCATATGAGTCAGATTTTTTTTTTTTTGTTTGTTTTTTTTTGTTTTTTTTGAGAGTTTGGTTGAATGGATGTTATCCTCCATCCTTAATCAAAAGTCTTAAATTCGAGTTCTAGAATGGAAAAATTCTATCAAGGAAAACTTACACCCTTAATAGACCCACGCAGCACGTAGTCGGAATATTCAGGCCAATACATTTTAGATGATATTTACCTGGTCCACCTTGATAAAACATTATATTAATAATGAATGACAATTTGATTAGAACGTCGTCAAATTTTATTTTAATATTTATTCTTGAGTTATATGCTTCGTTTCGTCTAAATGTTTTAAAGTTTAGAGGAGATATAAATGTTCACTAAAATAATACTACTCACTTCATTTGCAAAATTTTGATTTTACTGCTTGAGTGGTATAAAAATAAGGCCTAATGCATAGTTTATCTCCTGATCTTGTGTGCCAAATTCCCTCTACACACTCCTCTTTCACGGGAATCTTTACCCATTCACCTTTACATAAGTGTAACTATTATACTTCACTTTTAGGTTTGGCTATTTTTCTTTGATAAATTTTTAAGGAAAATTTGAAGCTTAGCAAATATGAAGGAATTTGCCTTTATTTTTTTTAATTTTTGTTTCTCGATTTTCTTTGTAAATAAAAAAAGAATGATACTCGTTTAGTAGAGAAAGGGACACTATTATGCATGTTATATTATACGCTTCTTTTAGCAAATGGTTACTTGTCCCTTCTTCAAATTATTCACAACTCAAATTAAATTTTTTAAGCTAATCAAATTAAGTTCATTAATTTGTTGATATCTCTTCAATAACCACTCACCATATTATACACTCTCCATATACAAACAAAAAGAAAATTCAACAAATTCCTCTTGTGCCCCCATCCACCCTCCAAAGACCCTCCCCCTACCCCCCCACCCCCCACATACATTTTTTCCTATATATATACACCACAAATTGTAACATCATCATCAAAGTTGATTTATTCTCCCAAGTGAAAATCAATACTAAAGGCATGGCTAGTATAAAAAAGTACACTTTTAGAGAGTTTAAAGCAGAGTTGGATGCTCAAGAATAAGGGTTCTTTGAGAAACGAAGGTCTGAACAATCAGTTAATGAACGTGATCCATTTTTACCAAATCGTCCTCCTCCTATTTGTCACGACCCAACCCGCCATGACTGGTACCCACACTAACTCCTAGTGGGCGAACCAATACGTCTAACCATCTACTCATTCAAGTCCATTTTTAGTTAACCAATTCATTATAGTTAACACAAGATAAAGCAATAAATAGTCATGCCATAGAAGAATAACGTAAATGCGGAAGTCCTAACTATTACAACCCCAAAATCCAAAAGTCACCGTAGAAGGACTCTAATCCAAAACATGTCTAGGGAATGTATATTGTCTAAATAAATAACCATCAATGTCTGGCATGGAAATAGACATCAGAAAATAAGATCTTTAGGAGGTCCGGCATGGTTAGAAGCTCACCCTAAATCTATCGAAACGGCCTTAACGCTAAATATGAGGTCGGGTAACGGTCCTACGGATCACAACGCACTCAAAGAATGCGACAAGGTAGTATCGGTACAAACACTATGTACCGGTAAGAGATATCATAGGCCAACTAAGATTAGTACCATGCATAAATCATAAAATTAATAAAATAGACAAGCCAGTCAACAACACTAAATCAGATAGCTCAACAACAAGTCCACCAATGATAATAACAAGCAAGTCACTTGATGATGTCAAATCAAGTCAACGGAAGCAAACAACAGAAATAAGTCTACCAATAACGACCAAATAGACGCTGTACACACATGCTAACTGATGTTATTGTTCAGTAGTCATGACTTGCAGGGGACCCCTGGTGTCCATGTATTACTCGTTCCGGACTCACTCCTCGGACCCGAGCTACACAACTAGGCCATATCCTCACCTTCGGTCAAATGTGCCTGTTCATATCTAGGCCTCATCCTCACCCCGGCTCAAATGAGCCTTTTCATATATATTCATATTTACTGTTACATCGCTTTCAATAGTCGATTTATCATTTTGTACCTCAATTCCACCAAGAAGATCATATTAACTTCTCACCACAACATCATCAACATGTAGGTCCCAACATATCGAATAGTGGCACGAAGCCCACATAATCGCTTAATCAATAGCATATAGGAATTTCAATCACACACATTATGCTTGAAGACTAGACATGCTTTCTCCTATTAATTTCACAACACATATAATCAACTAATCAAAGTCTAACTCAAGTAGACCATAACCTACCTCAACTGTAGCGCTGGAATAATGCAGATTACTCCGCTATAGCCTTTCCCTTCCATAAAGCCTTGGAACGCTCAAAGTCTAGCAATTAAGATGCTAAATAAGTCACAATCACTCTAGTCACAAAATTAATTCAATGAACACCCTTGACTTTTCCCCTATTATAATGGGTGAATAATTTCTAGGTGTAATCAATCTAACATTGGCCTTACAACTACAAACTATCAATTTACAAGGCTATTTAATCAAATCATCTATTACAAGCAGTTTCCATGGTCAAGCTACCATTTTTATGAAACCCTAAGTCTCAATTCACTTAGTTCATGTCTCTAATGGTTCAATTCTTGATTAAAAAGTGATAACTCCAGCCCTTAGATGATAAACACACAATAACAATCATAACCCATCAACTATTGAAAGTCTATTAAGTTCTAGGGTTACTATTCCCAATTCACCATTGTAGACCCATAAAAGGGATGATAATCATAGAGATGAAAGAGTAATGATGGAAGGAATGGTTGAGAATTACCTCTCAAGGATATTATTGCCCTAGCTTGGAATTTCACCCTAGGTGCTTGTTCGGAATTGTTTTGGAGTTTTATGAATAAAGAATTCGGAACTAAGTGTTTAAAAGCCGAGATTTTGTCCCTGTCGACCGCCGCCCGTGGCTGCAGCGATCCCGCTAGAGCGGGCAAGTGTACCTGTAGCGGACCTCACTAATTTCTTCCACCCGCTGTGGCGGGCCTGATCCCTCTATAGCGCCATTGCTACAGCGGTGCAGTGCCCGCCATAGCGGACACACCAAGAGTCGGCTGACCGCTGCGGCGGTTCACCCGCCGCTACAACGGTACATCCCCTGCCGTAGCGGTACCACTGAGCCAACAAGCTCGCTAATTTCACAGTTTTTCAACTCTACCACCCAACACTTCATCCGGGGCCTCACAAACACAAACATAACATGCAAATTGATATAAAAACACCATACAGACTCAACCGCGGCCTTGGAATTCCCAACGAAATTCTAATTTCCTATGTCACCCCCCAATGGCCTAAACACAATCAAACAATAATCACAAACAAGTCAAGTTTTCAGTTCTTGGACTTATACATTCGAGTTTCTATTAGCTTGTTCTACCCCTAGAAGGGTTCTATTTGGCAGGGTGATCCTAGATTTTCCATAACGATCGGGAGGGTCGTTACACCATATATCAATTAAAACACTTGAATTCGTTAAATAGAAAGGACAAGGATGAGGAATCTAGGAGAAGTTACCTATCTCGGCGAAAAGCTAAGGATACTTGTTACGTATATCCGATTCTGTTTCCCAAGTATCTTCCTCAACCGGGCGATTCTTCCAATGAATCTTCACAGAGGCTATTTCCTTTGACCTCAACTTACGAACATTTCTATCTAAGATAGCAACAGGCTCTTCCTCATACGTTAAGTTCTCATCTAGCAAAATCGAATCCTAACGGATTATGTACGAACTATCACTATGATACCTCTTCAACATCGAAACGTGAAATACTAGATGAATGCCTGATAATCCCGGAGGTAAAGCCAACTCATAAGCTACCTCCCTCACACGCTTAAGAATCTCAAATGGCCCAATGAATCTCGGGCTAAGCTTGCCCTTCTTCCCAAACCTCATCACACCCTTCATGGGTGAGACTTTCAACAACACTTGCTCTCCCTCCCCAAACTCAACATCTCCGATCTTACGATCCGCATACTCCTTTTTCCTGCTCTGTGCTACCAGAAGCTTAGCTTGAATCACCTTCACCTTCTCTAAGGACTCTCTCAGAAGGTCCGCACTCCAAGGTTTTACCTCAAACGCATTGAACCAACCAATGTGAGACCTACATCTCCTCCCATACAATGCCTCAAATGGAGCTATGGCGATGCTCCAGTGGTAGCTATTATTATATGTGAACTTTGCCAAGGATAAGAACTGATCCCAATGACCACCAAAGTCTATCACACAAGCCCGAAATATATCTTCAAGAACCTGAATAGTCTGCTCGGATTGCCCGTTAGTCTGAGGGTGGAAAGTTGTACTAAGGTCCAACCTAGTACCTAGTTCCTTATGCAGATGCCCCCAAAATCGAGATGTGAACGTTGTGCCCCTGTCGGATATGATGGAGATAGGAATCCCATGTAGCCTAACCACCTCACGAATGTAGATCTTGGATAATTTCTCCGCGTTATAAGTTATCCGCACCGGAATAAATGGGCAAACTTAGTCACCCTGTCAACAATAACCGAGATAGAATCAAACTTCCCCAATGTTTTCGGAAGACCAACTACGAAATCTATAGCTATTCTTTCCCACATCCACTCAGGAATGGGCATCCTCTGAAGTGTACCCCTAGGTTCATGATGTTCGTACTTCACCTGCTGGCAATTCAAACACTAAGCAACAAACTCCACTATATCACGCTTCATCCTAGTCCACCAGTAGTGTTGTCTCAAATCGCGGTACATCGTAGTAGCGCCAGGATGAATGGGATACCACGAACTGTGAGCCTCTATCAAAATAGTCTTGATCAAATCACCCACACCTGGCACGCAAACTCAGCCCTTAATTCGTAACACCCCCTCTTCGTCAATCACGGCCTCCTTGGCCTCACCACGCAACATCTTGTCACAAATTTTACACAATTTAACATCCTAAACCGCTTAGCCTTGTCTGCCCGTGAAATGATAATCGAGCCTCAACACAAGCCAACACCCTCCCCGTGTTAGAAATTTTCCTGCCTCATAAAACTATTAGCCAGAGTCTTAACCTCTCTAGCTAACAAACGCTCCGAAAAATCGAACCGAAGCCGACTTCTCATACTAGGCCGACTTCTCCGCTTCCGCGCGTCGGCCACCATATTTGCAGCACCGGGATGATACAAAAATGGTGGTGATGTCATAATCCTTCGAGAATTCCATCCATCTCCACCGGCCTAGAGTTCGCATCCTTCCGAGTGAACACATGCTGCAAGCTGCGATGGTCAGTGTACACCTCACAATGGACATCATACAAGTAGTGCCTCCAGATTTTCAGCGCGAACACTACTACTGCCAATTCTAAGTCATGAGTAGGATAGTTCTTCTCATGCACTTTCAACTGTCGAGAAGCGTAAGCAATCACCTTTTTTTCCTGCATCAAAACAACGCCCAAACCAGAATGTGAAGCATCACATAAATAACAAAATCCTTGCCCTTCACGGGCAATGCTAGAATAAAGGTCGTTAATAATGTCTTGAGATTTTGAAAGCTCTCTCGCACTCGTCGGACCACTGAAACGGTACCTCTTTCTGAGTCAAACGGGTCAAATGAGAAGCAGTAGAGGCAAACCCTTTCACAAACCGATGATAATAGCTAGCTAGACCCATGAGACTACGAATTTCGATCACTGATGTTGGCCTAGCCCATTCCCTGACGGCCTGAATTTTCTGCGGATCCACCATAATACCCTCATTCGAAATTACATGCCCCAAGAAGGACACAGAAGACAACCAAAATTCACACTTGGAGAACTTAGCATACAACCTCTTCTCTCGCAATACCCCAAGAGCAATCCTTAAATGTTTCTTATGCTCCTCCTTATTTTTAGAATACACCATGATATCATAAATGAACACTATCACAAAAGAGTCTAGAAAGGGCTTAAAAACACTGTTCATCAAATCCATGAACGCAGCTGGGGCATTAGTAAGCCCGAAAGACATAACCAAGAACTCATAGTGTCCATACCTGGTTCTAAAGGCTGTCTTAGGAACATCTTTTGCCCAAATATTTAACTGGTGATACCCCGACCTTAAGTCAATTTTAGAGAATATGTGACTCTCGTAGCCGATCAAACAAGTCATCGATACGGGGATGGGATACCTTCGGATACATTCTTATTCACCGTGACGGTAATCAATACACACACACATAGATCCGTCCTTCTTTTTAACAAACAACACATGAGCACCCAAGGAGAGGCACTCGAGGCGAATAAACCCCTTACTCAAAAGATCTTACAAGCTCCGTTCTTTCAATTATTTCTGCTGGCGCCATCCTATAAGGTGGAATAGAGATAGGACAAGTCCCTGGGTCTAAATTAATCCGAAAGTCAATGTCACGGTCAGGTGGCATACCTGACAAGTCCGTGGGGAACACATCCGTAAACTCGCACATCACTGGAGCCGAATCAATAGATGGAGTATCTGCGCTGGTATACAGATATGTGTCAAATAAGCTAAACAATCCTTCTCCACTAGCTTCTTAGCACGACGAAGGATATGATTTTCTTAGGGAGGGAACTAAGGTTACCCTTCTACTCAAGTCTAGGTGCCCCGGGCATAGCTAAGGTAACGATTTTGGAGTGACAATCTAGAATTTCATAATGCGGGGACAACCAACTCATGCCCAAGATGACATCAAAATCTACCATGTCTAGGATCATTAAATCCGCCCAAGTACTATATCCAATAAATGTAATCGTGCAAGAAGGGTAGACTCTATCTACCACCACTGAATCCCCAACTAGAGTAGATACATAGATAAGGGCATCAAGAGTATCATACATCATATCCAAACCCACAGCAAAATATGAAAAAGTAGAATCCAGATCAAATAAAATAGAAGCCATCTAGTCATAGGCGAGATATTACTCCGGATGACGCATCGAAAGCCTCGGCCTTGGGTCTACCTCGGGAAAGCGTACAAGTGATCGCGCTCCCGTGCTCCTCGTGAACCATTGCGATTACTGTCCCGATCCTCGAGCCCCGCCTCGCGAGTCGCCGCTTTGTTCGTCTCTTTTCATCGAAGACCGCCTCGGTTAGGGCCGGTCACCACCCACCGCGGTGTGGCCACCACCGCCTGCCGGTGCACGGTCCTTACCTCTTCTATATGGTGCAAATGGAGCTCGGGGAGCCTGATACTAAGTCCCCTGACCACCCCGTCTGAGTTTGGGGCAAAACCTCTTTATGTATCCTACCTCACCACACTCGTAACAAGCACGGTCCAACGTAGGTCGGCCCTGAATAAGTGAATGAACGATTATAAACCCCATGCGGCCACGAAGGCCCGACAAGCGGCCACCGATGGGCCCCCCGACGGACACATAGCGGACTAAATTGGACGTCCTGAATAAACTTGTGAACTCTGACCCCTCGAGAAGGAGTTACTGAAATTCCCACCCCTTCGGGCTTTCTTCTCTACTTGTTTTGCATGACTTTCCTGTCTAATCCCCTCAACAACACAGATATGCTCTACTACCTCCTGGAATGAAGCCCTAGTGGCTACAAAAAGAGGGCGATAGGCGGGAGTCCGATCATTCAATCTTTTCGCGAAACGCATCACTCTCATCCTCGATGGCGACAGGCGAAGAGCATATCGGCACAAGAAATGGAAACGGGACTCATAAACAGCAACAGATGAGTTCCCTTGATTAACATTAGCAAACTCATCCTTCCTCCCGTCCCTCAGAGTACGCGAAACATACTTCTCTAGAAATACTGAATAAAACTGAATCAAAGTCAACGGAGGTGACCAGTGGCTTTGCCTCTCATATGCCCTCACACAACTTGGCCTTGCAGAGATCTAGAAGGTCACAAACTCAACACCATACTTGTCCATAGCCCCCCAACTTATAGAGCCTCTCATGACAATCTCCCGTTGAACTGTCATCATCGACTAGAATTGCCATAGAAAACGGAGGCTTCGTTTTAGTGAACCTCCATAACAAATCATGCTCCTCACCCGATGTAACCGTACTGTGATCAGCACTCTCGAAACCTAGAACTTCATCCGTGAAGGTGCCTTTCTTTGCGGCATCTGAACTCAGGGCTGAACTTTGTCCGGACTGAGGCAACATCACACACCACCTTTCTTTGGGCTGCAGGTATCGCCACGATCTGTGCCAATCCATGCAACCAGTTTAGCACTTGTGCTATTGCATCTAGTATACACAGGCAGTGCACGGCCACACAGTGGCCTTGCTTGCCCGATTGGTAGGCCCTGCCATTGCATCTTCACAGCGACCTCATTAGGAGCCCTTTGGAGACACGGGGTCAGCCTGTTCGCAGGACTTCGACCCCGGCAGTCTTTGCCCTCTACACTGCTCCTCTACCTCCGCCTCTGCCTTTAGGCTAACGCCCACGCGTGTTCTCGCCATCTGCGAGAGAATAAAGTATAGTCAGATACCAATTTGAATCATCCAGATAGCACTGAGCCAGCAAGCTCGCTAATTTCATAGTTTTTCAACTCTACTACCTAACACTTTATCTGAGGCCCCACAAACACAAATAAAACATGGACATTGATATAAAAACACCATACGGACTCACCCGTGGCCTCGGAATTCCCAATGGAGTTCTAATTTCCTACGTCACCCCCCAATGACCTAAACACAATCAAATAATAATCACAAATAAGTCAAGTTTTCAGTTTTTGGACTTGTACATTCGAGTTTCTATTAGCTCGTTTGTCACGGCTCTAAGCTTGGAGAGGGCCATGACGGGCACTGGAGCTAACACAGAGCACCTCTAAACATACATCTCATAAATATTTACTGGGTGGACCATAAAGATAGCTCCTGGATATCATGATGCGCAAGGACATATATCACAATATATGACACATCTCTATAATCTTCCATGATTATGTCCGTCATCACCAGTAGGCAAGGCTACTAAAATGTTTATACAATGATATGGACCGGTAGGGTTATGAAATGTCTAATTATACACATGTCTCCGAGCCTCTACATAGAATACAAATGACCATAAAGACCAATACCAATGCTAACGACTCGAGAAGTAAGTGGAGTGCTCCACGAAATCTATTTGATAAATCACCTACGGGTCAAATTCGTGTACTTTGTCTACTGCGGACATGAACGCGGCGTCCACAAGAAAGGACGTCGGTACGAACAATGTCTGCGAGTATGTAAGGCATGAATAATAACATAATAAGAAATATAGAACATAACACGAGATAAAAATAACTTTGTACGTACGGTGCCCATAAATAAAGGTGGATACCGTAAACCATGCTTAGCTTTTAAAGAAACATTTCTCATATGTCATAATAGTCTTTGCACGGAACGTGCGACGGTAAAATATATATATATATATATATATATATATATATATATATATATATATATATATATATATATATATATATATATATATATTCTTTGCGTAACATCGGCCCGATCCCTCTAAATATATTATGTTGCGGAATGTACAAATCCATACCCATATATTTCGCGTCGGGTGGACATCCCATGTCGGGACGATATCATAATATACCAAACGATCGAGGAGTGGCTATGCGTATATAATGTCTCACCCTTTTCCCGTATCATCTATATATATATATATACACACATCATATACATATATAATATAAGTATGTATGGGAGCCCGAATAAAAGTTACCACTTTATCGGGTAATGTAAGGTCGGTAACCTCAGTTATCTTATGGAATAAATCATCATCGCTTTACCTCACCTTGAAGGAGCAATGATTAAAGGTGAGATCAACAACAATGAATAAATCAAGGAAATCATGAAATAAACATCACAATCTCATCATAGCATCAGAATCATAAACTTTGAAACTTGAAACGGAATCATCATCATTTTCATCATGAAAACATAATCATCTTTAGCGTCATAAGAAAACTTCAAGAATCATGAATCTTAAGCTTTGGAAATAAGGACATTATGGAAGACATGTATGGATTCACAAGGAAGAAGTCATCATTGTCATCATGGTCCCTGAAAACATCTTGTCTTTAATATCATAAAAACCTTGAGAATCATGAACTTCTAGCTTTTCGAGAACAAGGATGTTATGGAAGACATATATGGAATCGTAACGTAGGAGTCATGCCTTTAGAAAGAAAGGGACTAGCCTTACATACTTTTTCGGTCGCCTTAACTTTAACTATTTAACGCTTATCCTCCCAAGCTCGTAAATCTATATTCAAGATAATTCATATTATCGTTAGGATTATCGTCATATGCTTGTCTTATGCCCTCAAATTAATTCCTTTTAAAATCTGCCGAAATTCGGGCAGTATCTCCCCTGTTTATATCCCTAGCCCGAAATCACAATACCAACGAACAACAAAAGCAAAATACTAATATCAACCATCATCATCAATACCAAAATATTCCATAAAACATCACCTTACGATGTTTTTCGACATACAACACCAATATACACTTCCTTTCTTCCCAATCAAGGAGCATAATCCTCATCAACACACCAACAACATTAGATACCGTACATATACATGTAAATCAGCCCAACCACATGGCCACAACATGTTCAAAGCAGGTCCATAAACACAACAACTACAACACAGACACTTTATGACCTTTCCTCCACCAACTTTTTCACTTTTAAGACTTGCTAAACCTTCAAATCAAATCAACATAAGGAAGGATGAAGAACATACCTTATACTTGAAGAACTTTGGCCATACCAACTTTCTTTTGAGGGCCAACTTACCAAACATCAAATAGAAGCAAGAGCAATCACCTTTCATGGACTAGTTTGGTGTAATCTTGTTACATCCTTGATTTAATAGGCTATAATTTTTTGGGGGATGTGTTAGGGCTTTATAGGACTTATGAGAATGTAAAATAATGAAAAAATAGGATTGGTTTTATACCCCTTGAAAGTCGGTGGAACCGACTTTCCCCAGTGGGACCCGCGGAAGCCATTTGGCAGTTTGAGGGGTTTTCCTAAAATGGCCATAACTCCTTACTCCGATGTCCTTTTGACGAGCAGTTTGTTGCGTTGGAAACTAAAGTCGACGAACTTCATTTTAGGCTTTTGAGAAACACTTAAAAAATCCTAATATACCTGGAGATATACCCTCCAAATTTGACCCAAATTCTTTTTCCAAATTAACGTTTTTTCAAAATTTTGACAAACTTATTTTCTTGATTTTGATTGGTCCGGAATCTTCCAAAACTCTCCATACATGATATTTGTCGTTAATCATACTTGATAATGGTCATGTCCTTTGGTTTCAAGGTTGCTCTTCTCGGTTACGACTTACGAGATCGTAATTCATCCTTTACTTCATTTTTACGAACTTCCCATGGCTTGTACCTTCCAAAACTTCATGGGATATCTACGATCTCCATTAATACGGTGAAGTACGTGGTATGCTCATGATGCGAAAGTGCGAGGTGTAACATCTTTTTCCCCCTTAGGAACATTCGTCCTCAGATGTTGTAGCCTTTGCGACACTTTTTTATTCGTTCCTTGAAATGGTTGTCCTCCTTTAGTTCCTGATCTCCATGCTCTTATAGTATGAGCTCATTATTCTTCTTTGATATCCTCCCAATTCTCTGTCGAACTCATTTATTAGTTCCATATCTTCATGTTCTTATGTATGTACTCAGTGGTCAGCCCGATATCTAGTTCTTGTCACTGGGGACTGTTGCCATTAAGATGGCATAACTACGTGATTGCTATGGCTCCGCATAAATGCGCAGGCACTCTTAGTGTTGTACTCTTTTGCCTTGTACGTATTTCTCTACTAGTAGACAAATTCTCTTGTTCGGATATAGCACCCTTCCTTGCTTGCTTCTTTAGTGTTATTTTAAATTATCACTTTTTGTCTTGGTCGACCTATATACATACCTTCTAAATCTCCACTTTTAATTCCTTGAGTGGACTACTTTAATTCCTTACAATATCATCCTATTCATACTTGAACTTTTCCTACAATTTCCTCTCTCGGATTTAGCATAATTGCAATATAAACTCATAAACATGGAACTATATAAATCCTACTTAATCATAACTTCCTTTTGATACGAACATGCTTTCTTCTTAAGTCCTTGATCTCTTGTCACCGGTGATCATTTAAGACTTAATTAGCCTATGTTCTTCTTTGACTCTATCGTTGTCCTTAAACCATTTTTGTGACCATTTGCATCATGACGATTGTCTATATGGTTCTATAATATATACTCTCACATTTGATATGACCGGCTGACTTATGTCTCCCGACTTGCGAGGCACTTTCTAGTCTCTGGTAACCTTTCTTCCATCTTTATCCATAGGCACACTATCTCCTTTCCTTTGGAATCATTGAACTCCCTATAATTATTCCTCTTGTTAAAACTTTCATCTCTTTTGGTGCTAGAATTCCCTTTTTGTAATCTGGGTGTCCTTTATACTTACTCCCCAGGTTGACTTCTGGAGCCACTTCTTACTCCTTTCATTACCTACTCGGAGTACGTTCTTTGCACTTAAATGTAGCTTAAAAATTTCTCCAATATGAGCGATTCGAGCCATAGTCGGAATACAATGTATCGCGTTGGCTGGAAACTTTATTCTCCTTCCTATATTTGTCCTCCATGATATGTATTTAATCCATTTTTACTTTTCTTTAGCACGTTCTTAACGCTTGTAATCGGTTCATCTCGAAAGTTGACGCCTTCCAATCAGTATGTTTCCCTCTTTTGAGCTTAAAATATTATGAATGCTACGGTGGGTGGATGTGGGCACACTAGGAGGGATAGAATTAGGAATGAAGATATCCCAGACAAGGTGGGAGTGGCATCGATGGAGGACAAGATGCGAGAAGCGGGCGAGATAGTTTGGGCATGTGAAGAGGAGAGACACGGATGCTCCGGTGAGGGGTGTGAGAGGTTGGCTATGGATGGTTTCGGGAGAGGTAAGGGAGACGAAGAAGTATTGGGGAGAGGTGATTTGACGAGGATATGGCACGATTCGACTCACAGGGACATGACCTTAGATAGGAGGTTGTGGAGGACCTCGATTAGGATAGAAGGCTAGGTGGCTTACCCTTTCACCATGGTAGTTGCGGTTTTGCTCATTTTATTTATTGTCATTTGGTTTATGCATTTGATTCTTATATTTGTTGGGCCGTTGTACTTTGATTATCTTATTTATTTATAGTAGTTAATGCTCCTTTCTTTCCAGATTTTTGTTCTACTATGACTTTCTCGCTTTAGTATTCGTTGTTATCATATTGTTTCGATATGCTTGGCCCTATACGACCGTTTGTCTTGTTTCCTCTCTTTTCCTCTCTTGAGTAGAGGTCTTTCGGAAAGCTTGAGCCCTACCTTTCAAGGTGGGGGTTAGGTCTCTTTACCTCTGCCCTGCACGGATCACATAGTGGGATTATCTTTGAGCTTCTTGTTGTTGTTGTTGAGCTTCGAAATATTGTAGCTCATCTTAGAACCCAATTTGTTCTTCCCCCTTTAAAGGATGTTCTCATATCTTAGTAACCTTTGAGTGTTAACCCTTTGATGATCATACGGAATGATCTTAGCGATCCTTGACTCCTCTATTCCTTATAATGCGAAGTTCTTTTCATGGCATAGTTTAACTTGTTTTTCCTTTTGCTAGTTGAGTTCTTATATCAAATCAAAATCTTTATACGTATCGAAACAATTCAAATGCCTTCTTTATTGTCTTTTCCTTCTACCTCTCATGACTAGTAGTCCCAAGTTAATGAATTAATGGGGACATCGAATTCATTAGGCCCTTTATGGAGTGTCGACTATACCACGCTCTTTAGCCCTAGTCTTTCTCCCGATTATCTTAGCAATATCCTTGAAATTCTCCTTACTTTGGGTTCCCATTCCGATTTATCTATGTATACCATTAAAAGTTGATATTCCACCATCCATTCCCGACTCGTCCTTTCATTAGCTTAGCTCATTTTGTCCCGTAATTCTTCTTAACTACTTGTTTGCATCACAGTTATGCATCATAGTCCTTCTAGTACTTTCTTTGGTTCTTGTTCTTATGGAAATCCTCATAAAGTACACCACTTTCCTTTCTTCTTTCGTCGAGGTCTTCTTCCTTTATGATACTACAATTTGTGCACACATATATAGATATATATGTCGAATTTTCTTGATTTTCTTCATGATTGCATCTTTGCATCTTTCA
The DNA here is from genome assembly GCF_029784015.1 of Lycium ferocissimum. Taxonomy (NCBI): domain Eukaryota; kingdom Viridiplantae; phylum Streptophyta; class Magnoliopsida; order Solanales; family Solanaceae; genus Lycium; species Lycium ferocissimum. The sequence continues at coordinate 24,311,285 of NC_081346.1, read as the reverse complement.
CACAACCATTGTCTTATAATTTCAATTTGTTTTCCCTTGGGCAGCCTACGATTCTAACCTTCTCATTGTTATCGCGGCACAATCCCTTTAACCATTTCATTGACACCTCTATCCTTCTTTTAGTCCTCATAGTTTCTTTTGTTTTCCTTTACTGCGTAAAATACTTTTTGTTTCCATTAATCATCCTTTCTTTCTTGGGTTAGGAAACCTTGGAGTGTTCCGTTACGGTGAGAATCCTTTTTGTGTGAAAAATCTCTTCTTGAGGTACTTTCTTCCCTTAAATAGGCGACTGATCATGGGTTCACATTAATTTCTAGTTAAATCTCGGGGGTTAAAATTCCCTCATCGCTCTCATAAGATACGTTTATTTCTTCTCAAGGATGCATCTTTATTTATTATTTACAACCTCCTTGGTTCTAATTATGAAGATGTATAGGTTGGTTCCGGGGTCCTGCGTTCATACCTTGTCACGTATAACATTACTCTATCTCGTTGATTTATTTAAATTTGATCTTCTAAATGCCTTTTCTACTTTCATCTAACTTTTCCTCAATATATTACACGACCCTCGGTAAGGTATACGTTTTCCTTGTCCAAGTTTCTCTCCCTTCATGATATCATAACCTTCTTTTCGTAATACTCCTTTAACACATTGTTGGTCGCGTTACCGCTATCCGGCTTTAATTCTCGAAAAACTCAATCACGATTCTCTACCTCAATTTTGACATATCAATATTTTTTACATGTCGTAACATCAATCATAAGGGTATACACTATTTTACTCGATGTCACTCGTGACTTATCCTTTTTAGCTTTTCAACACCTTTTTCTTGTGAAGATATCATTACCATTGATCTTATCTGAATGCCGTAGCTTTAATACATCTTGCCCTTTCTTTTTGTCTGTTGAGAGAATTCTAATTGTAAAAACTCATATACCTAATTTCCCTCGGGCTATTTTGGTTTCTCATATTCCTTTTCCGTATGTCTAAATTTGTAAGCCTTCCTAGCATACTTTGCTACGTCCTAGTTGTAACTCACAGCGATATAAATTTACTTAAAAATCTTTACTCATACTTGTACCTTCCTCTTTGTCTAAAAATAATCAACCTCGCATCCTTTCACTACTGTAGCAACAGATATCGATCCTTGCGATGTTTTATCTTCACTTGCACCTCCTTTCTTCTCTCCTTACATAAACCGACACGCCATTTCTCTAATTTCTCTACCGTCAAATAACCTTCATTTTGAACCCGTACGAGAAAAGAAGAAGTGAGAAAACGCTAACTAAGGATTGACCTAGAAATACACCATATATTCCTAAGGTTGATACAATCTCTACGCTCTTCAATCGACCAAACAACATCACATTTAGAAGTTGTATAAGCAATCGGAAGACAATCATAATTGCAATCAACTTACCTGGCCATTTCTCATTCTTGAGTTCAAGGTCATTATTAATACCCAGGAAGTAGCTTAGCCATAATGATTCTCGAATAGTACCAACTATCAAATACTCGGAAAACCCTTTGAAGCCGAATGACGCGTTGACTTTTGAATCCAATGTAAACTCACATCATATAGGAAAGTTCGATAAAAAACGAGTCTATGCACACTGTCATCCTTTGTCTTGGTCTTATGTATGTATAAACTCTAGGTAAAACTTCCCTACTCGTTTAACTTCCTTTCCCATATCAATATCTTTCGTTATCTCTTACTCACCAATCTATAAATCATAATACTGCATTTGAATTCTTAATGTCGACTTTCCCTATATCTCCAATAAATCTCAATTCTCCGAAATCTCGAATACACTCATTCCAACTCCTTTAATTGCTAATCATTTCCCCCTCCGGGGTCCTTCCCTTAAATTAAAATCATTCTAAAACTTCTCTTTAAAAGCGTCTCATAATGGTTCATTCAATCTTTGACTTGAAAAACATCAGATGGTCACATTTTCCCTTCATCCTTTCTATATAGCCTAACATTCAAACAATTCAATTTGTAAAATGCGACGAGTTTCTATACTTCTTCTTTGTCTCGTTCCTGCACACGACCCCGGGGAAATGTAATGACCCGTTTGGTCGTTTAGCACTTTTTTATGCCTAATATCTCTAAAACACCCTTTTTGTGGTCTAATTTTGGTATCTATAGCTTGCGATAGCAGTGATTCGGTTATTTAATTATTAAAATTTTAGACCCCGTATTTTATACGTCGAGTGATTCGTGAAAGAATCACGTGAGATAGAAACCTCGGATTACTTAGTATAAATGTTATTGGAGATTAGGAATTACTTAAGTGTGGTGTTAAGTAAAAATTGGTGACAATAATAAGCCAACAAGACCTCACATCCAAGGTAAAAAAGGGTGACTCGTCTCTAAAAAAAGGCAAA
>NC_081346.1:24185400-24308793 GCF_029784015.1 Lycium ferocissimum | reverse complement strand
ACCCAATGTGGCCCTTTAAGGTTAAACCGGCTCAACCCCGGGGACGTTTTTTTCTAACCTTGGGAATTTTTCTTCTTTAATTTTATGATTCTTACAACTTTCTTTAAATAAATTATTGGTGTAGTAAGAAGTCAATACCCTAATTAGCAAACTAATTCACTCGTGGAGCGCGTTTGTAATAGTAATTGTATGGTAGGTAGTTTTTTTCTCCCTCCAACATGTATTCACTTTTCACTTTTTACTTTCAATTATACGATTGGTATGCAACTATACACTACGCCACCTTAGGTGGTTTAATTGAACAAAGAAAATATAAAACAAAGTAACCGATTGAGAGATGTAAAATGAGTCAAATGACTACTTAAACTATGGATTTCAATAATTTCCTTTTGAAATTCAGTTCATTAATATCAGAAGGTTAGACAATAGTTTACAACGTATTTATTTTTATTTTTTCAATTTTGGAATTAGGTATAGACAATTTCAATCCTTTGTTCTAATTGATTTGACAAATGTAAAACAACTCAAAATCATTGCAACAAGTTATCAAAGGAGGAAAAGTGAAAATTTAGAGACTGAAGGCTTTTTTTAAATCTTTAGACCGAAGTTGTAAAAAAGCATACATTTAGTTCATGGACAAAATCCTATAAATTCCTCCCATTATACTAACATGACAAGGATTAATAAAGTTGTCATAAACTAAACTGTGAAACCTAAACACTTAATTGGGAAATTCAATCCTATCAATGCCTCCAAACCTGAACTTTAATTGTGAACCGAGGCAAGTACTTCAGAACTCAGTAACTTTAAATCACAACTCGCTCCACCTCTATCAACATCCATTTCACCACACTCTCGAGAGGTACGAAGAAAAAGAATCCAACTCATATGCGAGTTATCAAAAGATAAAAGTATGTCCATTATAATATACTCTTTCTCTTCATTAATAATTTAAAATTTTTAGATGGGACGGCTAAGATAATTCTCTATCACGTAAACAAGTTAGTTTAGGAATTCAGTGTGTAATGGTGTAAAAATTATATGTAAAGCGCGAGGTATGTGTGTGTATATTTTTATTTCAAATTTGCACAATATGCTCATGACTTTATATCTAATTAAGATGATTCTAACGGACTCATATTTGACTTCCACCTTAAATTTAATTTGTTCTATATGTGGAGATGAAAGGAGATTTATGATATGCCATTTCATTCAACACATGAAATTAATGTGATATGGGTTTTAACTTTTAGAAATTAATCAGGAACCATCTTGGTCTTCTGGACTCTAGCTAAGACCTAAATAAAATAGAATTTAATTTTGTACCTCACTCATATACAATAGAATGGATTGATATTTAATTTTAGAGAGCGTTCCTACTTGTGAGTGAAGTCGAGAGCGTTTATTTTCTAACCTTTTGTGAACTTTTCTTCTTTTTATGATCCTCGTAACTTTCTTTAAATAAATGATTGGTGTAGTAAGAAATCAGTAGTACTCTAATTCACTCGTGAAGGGCATTTGTTATAGTAATTGTATGGTATGTAACTTTTTTCTCCCTCCAGCATGTATTCACTTTTCACTTTCTATTACGGTATTCAACTATACATTCTGCCACCTTAGGTGGTTTTAATTTGAACAAAAAAATATATATATAAAACAAAGTAACCGATTGAGAGATGTAAAATGAGTCAAATGCTTACTTAATCTATAGATTTTAGTAATATCCTTTTGATATTCAGTTCATTAATATCATAAGGTTAGACAGTAGTTTACAGCGTATTTTCATTTTTTCAATCTTGGAATTAGGTATAACAGTTTCAATCCTTTATTCTAATTGAATTGATACATCTAAAACAATCATTCAAAATCATTGCAACAAGTTAATAAAGGAAGAAAAGTTATAACTAAGAGATTGAAGGCTTTTTAAATCTATAGACTGAAATCGTAAAAACATGCATTTAGTTCATGGACAAATCCTATTAATCCCTCCATAATACTAATATGACAAGAATTAATGAAGTTGTCATAAACTAAACTGTGAAACTTTAACACTTGGGAAAATCAATCCCATCAACGCCTCCACTTCCCTAAATTTAAAAAAAAAAAAAAAAAAAAAATCACTTCTCTTCTTCATATAGTTCTCTTCTTTTCCATTGCAAGAAATCTTCATGAATCTTCTTGTCAAATTCACTGTCCTCACTTTTCCTGCATCATAAGAAAATCACCATAACAAAATAGTAGATAAATGATGGTAGAATAAAGCTACGCATCCTCTATTTCATTTTATATGGCGACGTTTTACAGATATGAAATCAAAGTGAGAAAGAATAGGCTTTTAGCATGTGCCAAAAGTAACCTTAGAACTTACATTCTTAAACATATATTTCATGACATTTTTATGACTATTAGAACATGTCATTAAGCATACAATTAGATATTTAAAGTTACAGAATTTTCAAACATAGGAAAGCGTCGTTCTTTTTATTAGATACTGAAAAGAAAAGAGTGGCATATATAATAAAAGAAAATAGGTAGGACGGTTAATCTCACGGAAAATGGGAAAGAAAGAAAGGGTTTTGATACGTACAAAAAGTATCCTTAGAACTTTTGATTCTCATAAAAAATACAGGGGGAAAGAAAAAAATCTTCTATGTTTCTTGTTAAAATAAAATAGAGATTAGTGATTACCTATCACGATTTAAAGGTTTCTCATTAATCACCATTTTCACCTCACCATTTTTTTTAGGATCAATAGGAGGAGGAGGATTTGGCAAAGATGGATCACGTTCATTAACTGATTGTTCAGACCTTCGCTTCTCAAAGAACGCTTGTTCTTGAGCATCCAAATCTGCTGTGAACTCTCTAAAAGTGTACTCTTTTTGACTAGCCATGCCTTAATGTTGATTTTCACTTGTGGGGTGAATAAATCAACTTTGATGATGATGTTACAATTTGTAGCGTATATATATAGAAAAAAATAGCTGGGTGTGTTGTGTGGTTTTGGGGGGGGGGGGGGGGGGGTTGTTCATTGGCGGGTGGGCGGGGTACAAGAGGAATTTGTAGTTGAATTTTTCTTTTTGTTTATATATGGAGAGCGTATAATATGGTGAGTGGTTATTGAAGAGATATCAACCAATTAATTGATGTAGTTGATTTGATTGGCTTAACAAAATTGTAACTTACTATAATATAACATGCATAATAGTGTCCCTTTCTCTACTAAACGAGTATCATTCTTTTTTTATTTATCGAGAAAAAAAAAAATAAATTCACAGAAATATCGAGAAAAAAAAAAAATGGTATTTGGCCATTCAATAGTTCCCTCATTTTGGATTGTTCCAGAAATTTTTTTTTTTTTAATTTTTTTTTGCATTTAGTGGAACAATCCACTTAAATAGCTTCTTTTTTTTTTTTTTTTAATTTCGTGAAAAAAATAATTTTTTTTTTACATATCATGACACAATAGATATATATATATATTTCATTCATGTACCAATGAAATAATGAATATATATATATGTTTTGTGTTTTCATTTATAAAAACATTTATATATTCCTTAAATAAACGAAAAAAAAAACTAGTTGTAAAAAAGTCAAGACCTAACTTTATTTTAAATATAAATATAATTCTAAAAAATATAGGGAGAAAAACTAGTTGTAAAGTCGTCAAACTTTTGGTCATAACTTTGAAAATTTTTTTTTTGATTTTGGGTATTTTTCCGAGATCTATGCACACAACCGCCCTAGAGGCGGTTTTAAAACCGATAAAAAACGCCTTTATCACATTCAATTTCAATTTTCCCAAATTAGTGAAATTTTCAGTTTTATTTACTTATAAGATGATGATACGCAATAGATTTCAACGTAAAAATCCAGAATGTGTACATGAATGTCAATTTCACTTCTGGCAATTTTTTAAAATAAGTAAATAATTTTCTCGATATATAAAGTTGACTAAAATAACTTTACAGTAAACACTAAGTTTTTGAAAAAATATATTTTAAAAATTAAAAAATGGCTTTTAATCAATTTGATATATATATATATATATAAAAAAAAATCAATTTCAAAAATATATAAAAAAGCATTTATTGATTGGAGAAATAAAATAAAAAAAAAAAAACATATTTAAATGGATTGTTCCACGAAATGCAAAATAAAAAATAAAAAAACATATTTCGCAAATGCAAAAAAAAAAAAAAAAAAAAAACAGTTTTAAATTAAAAAAAAATAAAGTTAATATAAATAAAACTGTTTTTTTTCATTTCGTGGAACAATCCACGAAATATTTCATTCTATATGAATAAATATATATATATATATATATATATATATATATATATATATATATATATATATATATATATATATATATTTTCCAATTTCCTTTTTATACGACCTATTTCGTTTTTTAATACACGAAATGCAAAAACAAAAAAAAATTATAATTTCCTATTTCTTTTTTTATTCACGAAATAAAATAAAAAAACATCTAAATAAGGATTGTGTCATGATATGTAAAAAAAAAATCATTTTTTCACGAAATTAAAAAAAAAAAAAAAAAAAAAAAAGCTAAATTGTTCCAAAATCAAAAAAATTAAAAAAGCTATAAACAATCCCGAAATAGCAAAAAAAAAAAAAAAAAAAGAGTTTTTTCGATGGGTATTTCGTTGAATGATCAACGAAATACCCATTAGTAAATAAAGAAGGCATCCAAAAAATATATTTTGTCTCCGGACTCATTTGCTAAGCTTCAAATTTTCCTTAACAATTTATCAAAGAAAAATAGCCAAACCTAAAAGTGGCATATAATAGTTACATTTTTGAAAAGGTTGAATGTGTAAAGGTTCCTGTGTAAGAGGAGTGTGTAGAGGGAATTTGGCACATAAGATAAGGAGGTAAACTATGTATTAGGCCTTATTTTTATACCATTCAAGCAGTAAAATCAAAATTTTGCAAATGAAGTGAGTAGTATTAGTTAGTGAACAACTATATCTTCTTTAAACTTTAAACATTTTGACGAAACGATGCATATAACTCAAGAAGAAATGTTAAAATAAGATCTAACGACGTTCTAATCAAATTATCAATCATTATTAATATAATGTTTTTTTCAAGGTGGACCAAGTAAATATCATCCAAAATATATTGGCCTGTATATTCCTACTTCACGTTGCGTTGAGTCTATTAAGGGGGAAAATTTTCCTTAACATGAGTTTTTCATTCTAGAACTCGAATTTAAGACTTTTGGTTAAGGGTGGAGAGATAACATATTAAAATCCATTAGACCAAATTAACTTTTTGATGATTTCAAAGGAAAAAAAGAAAAAAAAAAAAAAAAAGAATCCGACTCATATGCGAGTTATCGAAAAATAAAACTACGTTAATATAATGTTTTCTTTTCACTCATAAGTTTAAATTTTTAGATGAAACGGTTCACAAAATTTCTATCACCTAATCTCGCTACGTTTAGGAATTCAGTGTGTGTGTATCATATATATTATATTGTAATAATGTTTTATATTCAATCAAAAATTGAATAGACAAAATGCTCGTGACCTTAAATCTAATATGACTCTGATGGACTAATATTTGACTTCCACCTTAAATTTAATTTTGTTCTATATATGGAGATCAAAAGACATTTATGAGATGAGATTTCATCATTCAATATAGACTGAAGTGGTGAAAAAACCCCTAAATTTGGCACTTTTTCGTACTTTAATCCCTGAACTATTGACCCTCTTAAAAACATCTCTAATTTTCGCCAACTCAATTTAAATTCACTCCCGTGTTAGGACACCTCAGCAATGTGAATACACGCGCTGTCCACTTGGCATTTTCTTCTTTGTGTGCCATGTGGTAACATAGGGTGAATTTAAATTCATGCCAAATATTAGGGTTGTTTTTAAGTGTGGCAATAGTTTAGGGACTAAAGTAATAATTTGTGCCAAATTTAGGGATGTTTTCACCACTTCAGCCTTCACTATAATTAATGTGATGTGAACTTTAACTTTTAGAGATAGATTAACGGAACGATGAAGCCTCATTTTACGCGGGGTGGGCATAAACACGTAACCGAACCGAATTAATTCGGTTTTTTCCGTTTTTCGGTACGGTAAAACCGGTTTCGGTTTTTCGGTACGGTGTTCGGTTCGGTTTTCGGTTTTCGGTTTAACCAATGTTTCTTCTTCTGGTGCTAATTGCTCATATCTTTCCAATTTTCGATTTTCTCGGTTTGCACTTTCTTTCTCTCTTCTCACGATATACTTTATTTAGGTTTTAATTGGATGGTACTTATCGGCCAAAAAGCGGAACGCCTTTTGTTGAATAATTATGGAGATATTGTATTAACGTGAATGTTCTTATGGTTGGCTATCTCTAGTATTAGCATCATCTCTTTCTTGCCCTTTACGTCTTTGTTGAAGCATGTTGTACTCCCGACTATCTTTACCTTTAATTTTATGAACTCGGTACGTTTCTTCTATGAAAGACGACTACTTGGAAAGCTTCATGATCTCTGTCTACGAGATTAAAGCTTATGCTTTCAACAAGCCATGGGTCTTTGGTTTACTTATGGATTTGTTTGGGCGGTCTTGATGTTGCGAGCACTATCTCTAGCCCGGGCATTTCAAGCAAGCTTTCTCTTATGCATGTTTAGGAATTGAACTTGATAGTTTGAAAAGTAAATCCATTACTAGAAAACCAAACATAATGTTTCTTCTTATATTGATTGCTAGACGAATCCTTCACACTTACCATTTCAATGATATATTCCAGTATCGGTCATTCAACCGAGTTTAGTTTTGTGGACTTGCTATATTTTCAAATATTCCCATTTTTATATAAAAACAATAAAATAGCTAATTTATAATTAAAAAGAAAGCTCATTTTACAAGCAGAAAATATCCCAATTTAGGCCCATGCAAAAAAAAAAAAAAAACCGAATTAAAAAACCGAAACCGAACCGAACCGAACCGAACTTCAAAAAATCGAACCGAACCGAACTAATTCGGTTCGGTGTTCGGTGTCCACTTTCAAAAAACCGAAACCGAAAAAACCGAACCGAAGTTTGAAAAACCGAACCGAAAAACCGAACGCCCACCCCTAATTTTCTGGACTCTAGCTAAGACCTCAAATATAGGCTCAGTCCCTTCTATTTTATACGGAAAAGGGCCAAATATTTTAAAAAAAGGGATCAAATATCTTGGACAATTCAAATATAGCTCTATCATTATATAATTGGCTCAAATATGCCCCTCCACTATTAAAGTTGTCCAAGGTGGAGCCCAATCCCACCTGACACTAATATTTTAATGAGTTGGACAACACGTAATCCAACCACCCATAATCCCCTCCTTTCCTATCATCTTTCACAATTAATTATCAGGTTTGGTATCTTATAATCGTCAGTTTATTTTTTATTTTTTATTGACTAATACTGCTAATAACTTTCATGAAAATTTTGAAGCTGAAACCCTTTTAAACAATTTAAAAAGAAAAACTTAACCAAAAAGTGAAGCATTTGAATTCGTCAATTTCTCAATTGAAACCGAATGATGTACAATTCCCATTTATAATTGAGGTTATTAAATCATTTGGCCCGCAACATCTAGTTTGATTCCACAGGAAAAGACAAACGAAGTACTCCATCTTTGTGTTAAATTTGGTGAAGAAAACTGGTTATGATTCCAAAGGATCTTTCAAAATTGTGAAAATGGTGGTGGGCATTAAGGGTGTAGGAGTGGTGGAGGGGGAGGTACTAATTAATGGTGAAGATGATATGGAAGGAGGGGGAGGTGATGGATTTGATTAGTGAGGTGGCATGCCAAGTGATGTCCACCTCATTAAAATATTAGTGTCATGTGGGATTGAGCTTCACCTTGGACAATCTTAACAGTGGAGGGGTATAGTTGAGCCAATACTATAATGGTAGGGGTATATTTGGACCTAAAGTATAACGAAGGGTATATTTGATCCTTTTCTGATAGTACAGGGGTATATTTGGCCCTTTTCCGTATTTTATATGATGGTCATGCTTGATTTTAGGCATAAAGTAGAAAATGTTAATACTTCCTTTGATTCAATTTATGTGATACTTTCCCTTCTTTTTTCTTTTTCTTTTTTGGAAGTCAAATTTATGTGAATTTTGATCAATATCTTAAAATGTATTTTTCATCAAAGTGACATAAGAAGAATTGCTACTTGTAGTTATTTTCGTACAATTTTTTACTATCTAAATTCTTTATTTTAATATATTAAATTAATTTAATCTACTTTAACATAAAAAAATTAGTCAAAATAACTCTCGATAAGCGAAAACTATTACATGAAAGGGGATAGAGGGAATAGTAACTAAAGAACCCATTAACAAAGAATTGATTGACCAATTTGTTTATTAAAGAAAATAACTTTATAATTAAAATGAAAAGTTTGTCACATAAAAAAATATATATTAGAGAATTCATTGGTGATATCTTACCTATGATAACACGTGCAGGTTATTTCAATTCATAAATCAGATGGAACCCACTTTGCCTTCTATAATTCCCTTCTGATTCCAAGTGCAACAATTTTCGTAATCTTGATAAGCTATCAATAGAGTTTTTTCTTGTGGAAATTTAGTAGAAAATAAAACTCTTAAAACCTGTTTTTCAAATTCTATATTTCTATTTTGAAGTTGAAATAAATGGGCCAATTTGATGAACAAATAGTTACAGCACTGGAAAAAAAATTCAAATATTATCTTAAATTTTTGAACCGAAATCTATAGCCAAACTTGGCCTTCCTTTTGTTAAGGTTAATTTACTTAGTTTGACAAGCATTCATGTAGCTCAATCGTAAGTGGTCATAAGATTTTCTCTGTCTACGGGTGTGAAAATAGCTGCCCTGTATATCTTATATAACAAAGTATGTTTGCCTTCTCATACCTTCTCATTTTCAATTTTATGTTTGTTTGCGTGGTTCTTAAAATATATATAATTTGTCCTTTCCCTGTTTTATTAATAATATACACTGTCTTTGATACAATGTTTAATTGAATCATTGAATGAGTCGTTCAAATGCTGTAACCAGTTGCATATTGAATAATCCTGGTATGCTACCTATAACACAGTATAAATTGAACAAATGAACCAGCATGAAAATTGTCAAATTAGATAACATTTATTGATCACAAAAACAATCCAATCCAAATGTCAACCATGGCCTGGAAATTCACTAAATCTTCTTCCCTCTTGCTCCTAATTTCCATTTTTACTATTGCCATATCAAGAACAACAATAGCAGGTGATCCTGACATTCTTTCAGATTTCATTGTCCCAACAAATCAAACATCTGCGGATGCCAATTACTTCACCTACACCACGATGCGCGGTATATTTAAAAAATCTAGAGATACATGTACTACAACAAAGGCTACAAAGGCAGAGTTTCCATCACTTGATGGTCAAGGAGTGTCACTAGCCGTGCTTCAATTCCCTCCGGGTTCTGTAAATCCTCCTCATTACCACTCCCGCGCCACTGGACTCTTTCTCCTTCTTGAAGGCGTTTTAGAGGTTGGTTTCGTCGATACAAAGGATGTTCTGTATACTCAAGACTAAAAGCAGGGGACATTTTTCTTTTTCCTAAAGGATTACAACACTATCAGTATAACAATGATCATAAGAAAAAAGCAGTTGGTGTAGCTGCTCTTGGCAGTGCTAGGCCTGGTACTGTATCATTGCCATCCTCAATTTTTAATAGTGGAATTAGTGATTTTGTACTTGCTAAGTCGTTTAAGACTGATTTTTCCACAATTAAGAAGATCAAGGCAGCAACTAGAACACGCTGATGTATTGCTTTCCTGTTTTGAAGATATATATATTTTTGTTGCTTCTTGAATTCAATTGTTAATTAATGAAGTTTATGGGGTGTTAGCTCCGGAAACTTATTTGGTTTTATTTTAGTTTTGTTTTGTGAGTGTTTAATTTGTTTCTGGAGAATTTTTTTGGTGGCCTCCAGGACCATCAGGGGATAGTACATGAATATTCACTTGTTATCGATCGCTTATGCCTTTCAGCCTGGTCTGTGGCCCTGACTCACCCTCCATGAATGAACCTTGGAGAGGAACCCTTATGCTCAAATCCACTTCTAAAAGAATAGAGTGAATGAGAAAGTACAGAATTTGGAACCTCTAAGGAAAGTGGTCTTCAAATGAACAATTTGAATAAATCGAAATTTTAGATTTTACAGCAAGACATGCTCTTTTGGAAAACAAAACTAACATCAACTAGGGTTGTGGGTGGAGTGGTACTTCATCTTTCGTCAGAGGTTTGGAGTTTGAGACGAGGGAATGAAGTTATACATAATCATAATAAAGGGAAAAAATATTATTCGACAATTAAATAAATGATAAGTTTAAAAATTTCTACCGCCCTATTTTGGTTGCCCCATTTAACTAGTACCCGCCTTATTTATTTATTTCATAAATACCCAGTATTAGAATGACTTCAGAGAAAAGTGACTGCTGCTGGTTCTTCTTCTTCTTCTTCTTCAGCCTCCTCCTTTTTGTGGTTATTTTTTATTTCCCACCCGGTATTCGGTACCTGCGTTGGAGCTCGACTAAATTCGGATCGCGCATTTTAGGACCCATTTTGGAGGCAACACTTCCAACATGATTTATCCATTCATAGGGCTCGAACTCGAGACCTGATGCGTTAACGGTTGAGGAGCCCGAACTGTCCCATCCCACCACCCATGTTGCTCCTTCTCCTCCTCTTTTTTGTGGTTATTTTTTTGGTTTCCCTCGGTTTCTGCTACCCGCATTGGAGCCCGATTAAATCCAATCGGATCACGCGTTGTAGGACCCATTTTGGAGGCGGCGCTCCCAACAAGATTTTTTTCATTCACGGGAGACTCGAGGGTGAAGGGACACCGAATCGTCCCACTATTAGGTTAAGGGTGGAGGGACACCAAACCGTCCCACTATCAGGTTAAGGGTGGAGGGACACCGAATCGTCCCACTACAACCCATGTTGATATTTTTGTGGTTGTTTATTGTTTTCTGTAGTATTTTACTGTCTTTTTGGTTTCAACTTACAAAGATGAATATTTGCATGTTAACATGCATGTTTCTGAAGGTAACTAAGCGAGGAATCAAATGTACAAACCATAAAGTTGTATCAGCCAGCAAGAGCTTATCCTTTTCTATGTTCAAAGAAGAAATATGCAGCTCTATGTGGTGCCTGCACCCTCTATAATTAGCATATATATATATATATATAGAGAGAGAGAAGCATGATTGTCATAATTTCAAATTGCTCAGTAAGAAAAGTGGTGTTTATTTGGTATTCTATCTAAGAATTTCAAAGATAATTATAACTAATTGTTTATAATAATCAGAACTTGTATCCCGTGGGATAATGCGATAGCTAGCCTCAACACGTTAAAATATATTGAAATTATAAAAAAAAATTACACAAACGATATATATAAGTTAAATTCAATTCTTAAACTTCATAGATGATTTCCCTTTTAAATCAAGCAAATTCATAAAATATTTTTAAATAGTTGAGTGTGAACTCATGATGGTAACTTTAACTTTTAAGTTAAAGAGAGACTTCTAGTGACTTGAAATAATTAAACTTTTTTTTTTTTTTTTTAACTATTATTGCTAAACATAGGAATCAAGTGTAATTAATCACCTAAAAAAATGAGCCTATAAATTTTTTTATCCTTACGTGAATGTAGAGCTTTCGATGGGTTATTCCTTGACCCTATATATGTGGAAATTTATAAAAAAAAGTTGGGGTAAATATTTTTTTGTGAACTCAGTTGTTTTAATTGTATATTGTTGTTGCTAAATGCCAAATGTGACCCAGCTAGTCAATAATTACTTTAAGTTTTTGTAATCGAAAGCACAGTTGAGAAATGAAATCAAGTGTAATAATAATCACCTAAAGACAAATGAGCATTTACTCTTTTTTTATCCTTAGAAACTGTATGCAGAAAAATACAAAACCTACCACTAAAGAGTTTAGCGATGACACACTGATGAGCATCTTTGATATAAACAAGAGATCAAAGTTCTATTATTTTTGTTCATACAATGTGCAAATTAAGTGAGTAATATTATTATTTAGTGAAAAAAATTAAATCTTCTCAAAACTTAAGCTTTTAGATGAAAAGATAAATATTAAATCAAGAATAAATATTAAAACAAGATATGACGAGACGTCTAATTGTCACTCGTTATCAAAAATATTTAATTGAAGTTTGACAAGGAAAAAAGATTTTGTATTTTTATGCATCCAGGATTCGAGATATATTGGCCTAACTAATCCGATTACGTGTTGCGGAGAGTCTACTAAATGGGAAAGCGCTCGCTATCAGGTGCTTCTCTGTTGCAGAACTTGAATCCAAGACTTCTAGTCTTAGCGGGAGAGACAACATCCAGGGGCGGAGCTACAATATTGGGTACGAGTTCGGATGAACTTGACAACTTTTACTTAATCTTGTATTTGTATTAAAAAATTCATTAAACATGTATAAATATTTAATTGTGAACCGAGACAAGTACTACATAACTCATTAACTTTAAATCACAACTCGCTCCACCTCTAAAAATATCCATTTTACCGCACTCTCGGGAGGTATGGAGAAAAAGAATCTAACTCACATGCGAGTTATCAAAAGATAAAAGTACGTCAATTATAATATACCTTTTCTCTTCATTAATAATTTTTAATTTTTAGATGAGACGGCTAAGATGATTCTCAATCACGTAAACTAGTTAGTTTACGAATTCGGCTCGTAAGGGTGTAAAAATCATATGTAATAGCGACGAGGTATGTGTGTGTATATTTTTATTTCAAATTTGCATAATATGCTCATGACTTTATATCTAATTAATATGATTCTAACGGACTCATATTTGACTTCCACCTTAAGTTTAATTTGTTCTATATGTGGAGATGAAAGGAGATTTATGATATGCCATTTCATTCAACACATGAAATTAATGTGATGAGGATTTTAACTTTTAGAAATTAATTAGGATCCATTTTGGTCTTCTGGACTCTAGCTAAGACCTCAATAAAATAAAATACCAATCACTCATATATAATGATGAGAAGTTTTAATTTTAAAGTGCCTCACTCATATACAGCAAAATGGATTGATATTTGATTTTCGAGAGCGTTCCTACTTGTGACTGAACTCGGGAGTGTTTATTTTCTAAACTTCTGTGAACTTTTCTTTTTTTATGATTGTCGCAACTATCTTTAAATAAATATTTGGTGTAGTAACAAATCAGTAGTACTCTAATTAGTAAACTAATTCACTCTTGAAGCGCGTTTGTTATAGTAATTGTATGGTACGTATTTTTTTCTTCCCTCCATCATGTATTCACTTTCATTTTCTAATTATACGATTGGTTTTCAACTATACACTCTGCTACCTTAGGTGGTTTTAATTTGAACAAAAAAAAAAAATTATATTCAACAAAGTAACCGATTGAGAAATGTAAAATGAGCCAAATGACTATTTAATTTATGAATTTCAGTAACTTCCTTTTGAGATTCAGTTCATTAATATCGGAAGGTTAGACAGTAGTTTACAACATACTTTCATTTTTTCAATTTTGGAATTCGGTATAAACAGTTTCAATCCTTTGTTCTAATTGAATTGATACATCTAAAACAATAATTCAAAATCATTGCAACAAGTTAATAAAGGAAGAAAAGTGATAACTACGAGATTGAAGGCTTTTTAAATCTATAGTCTGAAATCGTTAATGCATAAATTTAATTCATGGACAAATCCTATTAATCCCTCCATAATACTAATATGACAATAATTAATGAAGTTTTCATAAACTAAACTGTGAAACTTTAACACTTGGAAAATTCAATCCCATCAATACCTCCACTTCACTAACGAAAAAATTTAAATCACTTCTCTTCTACATTTAGTTCTCTTCTTTTCCATTGCAAGAACTCTTCATGAACCTTCTTATCAAATTCATTGTCCTTACTTTTCCTGCATCAATAGAAAATCATCTTAAGAAATACTAGATAAATGATAGTAGAAAACTAGAAATAAAGCTACACATCCTCTATTTCATTTTATATGGTGATGTTTTACAGATAAAAAATCAAAGAGAGAAAGAATAGGCTTTTAGCATGTGCCAAAAGTACCCTTAGAACTTACATTCTTATATATATATATATATATATATATATATATATATATATATATACACATCATGACATTTTTATGACTATTAGAACATGCCATTAAGAATAAAATCAGATATTTAAAGTTACAGAGTTTTCAAACATAGGAAAGCAACGTTCTTTTTGTTACATACTGAAAAGAAAAGAATGACATATAAAACAAAATAGGGAGGACGGTTAATCTCACGGAAAATGGAAAAGAAAGGAAGGTTTTTGGTACATAGAAAAAGTATTCTTAGAACTTTTGCTTCTCATAAAAAATACATGGGGAAGAAAAAAATCTTCCATGTTTCTTCTTAAAAATAAAATAGAGATTGGTGATTACCTATCACGATTTAAAGATTTCTCATTAATCACCATATTCACCTCACCATTTTTTTTTTGGATCAATAGTGTAATGACCCTCCCCGTCGTTATGGAAAATCTAGGATCACCCCACCAAATAGAACCCTCCCGGGGGTAGAACGATGTTACACCTCGCATTTTCAGAGCATGAAAATGCCATGTACTTCACCTTATTAATGGAGTATCGGAGACGTCCCATGAATTTTTGGAAGGTACAAGCCATGGGAAGTTCGTAACAATGAAGTAAAGGATGAATTACGATCTCGTAAGTCGTAACCAGGAAGGACAACCTTGAAACCAAAGGACATGACCATTATCAAGTATGATAAATATCATGTATGGAGAGTTTCGGAAGATTCCAGTACCAAGCAAATCGAAGAAAATAAGTTTGTCGAAAATTTGAAAAAAAAGTTTGCAGAATTTTGGATAGAATTTTGGGTCAATTTTGGAGGGGTATATCTCCAGGTATACTAGGAGTTTTAAGGTATTTCAAAAGCTTAAAATCAAGTTCGTCGAGTCTAGTTTCCAACGCAACAAACTGCTCGTCAAAAAGACATCGGAGTAAGCAGTTATGGCCATTTTAAGATAACCTCTCAAACTGCCAAATGGCTTCCGCTGGTCCCACTTGGGAAAGTCGGTTCCACCGACTTTCAAGGGGTATAAACCCCCCCCCCCCCCCCCCCCCCCCCCCCCCCCCCCATCAATCCCATTTTTTCATCATTTTACATTCTCATGAGTCTTAGAAACCTCCTAACACATCCCCCAAACAATTATAGCCCATTAAATTAAGGATTTAACAAGATTACACCAAACTATTCCATGAAAGGTGATTATTCTTGCTTCTACTTGATGTTGTGGTGAGTTTGGTCTTGAAGAAAGTTGATGTGGCTAAAGTTCTTCATATAAGGTATGTTCTTCATCCTATCTCTTATGTTGAGTTGATTTGAAGGTTTAGCAAGTCTTAAAAGTGAAAATAGTTATGGAGGAAAGGTCATAAAGTGTTGTGTTGTAGTTGTTGTGTTTATGGACTATTTTGAGCATGTTGTGGCTGTGTGGTTGGGCTGATTTACATGTATATGTATGGTATCTAATGTTGTTGGTGTGTTGATGAGATTATACTCCTTGATTGGGAAGAAAGAAAGTGTATATTGTTGTTGTATGTTGAAAAACATCGTGTGGGATGTTTTATGGAATATTTTGATATTGATGATGATGTCGTTGATATTAGTATTGCTATTGTTGTTGTTTTGTTGGTATTGTGATTTCGGGCTAGGGATATAAATAGGGGAGATGCTGTCCAAATTTCGGCAGATTTTAAAAGGAATTAATTTGAGGGCTTAAGACAAGCATATAACGATAAGCCTAACGATAATATGAATTCTCTTGAATGTAGATTTACGAGCTTGGGAGGATAAGCGTTAAATAGTTAAAGTTAAGGCAACCGAAAAGGTATGTAAGGCTAGTCCCTTTCTTTCGAAAGGCATGACTCCTACGTTACGATTCCATATATGTCTTTCATAACATCCTTATTCCCGAAAAGCTAGAAGTTCATGATTCTCAAGGTTTTTATGATATTAAAGACAAGATGTTTTCTATGAGGACCATGATGACAATAATGACTTCTTCCTTGTGAATCCATACATGTCTTCCATAATGTCCTTATTTCCAAAAGCTTAAGATTCATGATTCTTAGAGTTTATTATGATGCTAAAGATGATTATGTTTTCATGATGAAAATGATGATGATGATGATTCCGTTCCTAGAAGTTTCAAAGTTTATGATTTTAGATGCTATGATGAGATTGTTTAGCTTATTTCATGATTTCCTTGATTTTATTCATTGTTGTTGATCTCACCTTATAATCATTGCTCCTTCAAGATTAGGTAAAGCGATGATGATTGTTCCATAAGATAATATATATATATATATATATAACGTATATATAATAATAGTAACTTTTATTTGGGCTCCCATGCATGCTACTTATATTATATATGTATATGATGTATATATATGTATATAAGGGATATGGGAAAGGGGCGAGACGTTATATACGCATAACCACCTGATCAGTTGGTATATTATGATATCGTTCCGGACGCAGATATGTGTGTGTGGATATATATATATATCCGCATAACAATATAATATATTTATGGATCGGGCCGCACGTTCCGTTCAGAATATAATATATATATATATATATATATATATATATATATATATATATATATGGATCGGTAATGGCGTTACGCAAAGACTATTATGACATATGCATATGAGAAATGTTTCTTTTAAAAGCTAAGCATGCATGGTATCCACCTTATGAGGCGATATTATGTATATATATACTTATCTTTATCTCATGTTATGTTCTATATTTCTTATTATGTTGTTATTCATGCCTTACATACTCAGTACATTGTTCGTACTGACGTCCTTTCTTGTGGATATTGGGTTCATGCCCGCAGGTAGACCGGTACACGGATTTGACCCGTAGGTGATTTATCAGCGGATTCTCAGGAGTACTCCACTTACTTTGGAGCTACAATCTATTGGTATTGGTCCTTATGGTCACTTGTATTCTATGTAGAGGCTCGTAGACATATGTGTATAGTTAGACATTTCATAACCCTACCGGTCCATATCATTGTATAACATTTTAGTAGCCTTGTCGGCTGGTGATGATGGACATAACTGTTGAAGATTATATAGAGATGTGCTGTTATATTGTGATATATGTCCTTACAGATCATGATATCCAGGAGCTATCTTTATGGTCCACCCAGAAATGTTTATGAGATATATGTTTAGAGGTGCTCGGTGTGTTAGCTCCAGGTGCCCGTCATGGCCCTCTGGTTGGGTCATGACAAAAGTGGTATCAGAGCAGTTCGTCCTATGGTGTGTCTACGAGCCGTAACCAGTAGAGTCTCGTTTATGGGTGTGAAGTGCGCCACACTTATAAACAAGAGGCTGCAGGGCATTTAGGAATGATTGACCTTTCTTTCTCATCTTAGACCGTGCCGTAAAGCTAAATTATAGGATGTGATGTCTCTAATTCTAACCCTAAATGTTTTGATTATGGATAAGCAGTTGATTATGCCGCTATGAGGTAGTTGATGAGAATTGAAGTTGTTACTCTGGAAGGTATGTTCCTGTCTTATTAATATTGATAGATTTTGATATGAGAACTCGAGGTAAATGTTACGGTATTGTGATCGCCCCGAGGCATTGGATGCGTTTTAATTCAAAAAGGAATGAGGCAAGAAGAAGTATAAAGGAAACTCGCCAAGATTTTTTACAAATTGAATTGTTTGAATGTCTAGGCTATAGAGAAAGGATGAAGGGAAAATGTGACCATCGGATGTTTGGTAAGTCAGGATTGAATGAACCATTATGAGACGCTTTCAAAGAGAAGTTTTAGAATGATTTTAATTTAAGGGAAGGACCCTAGAGGGGAAAAATGATTAGTAATTAAAGGAGTTGGAATGAGTGCATTCGAGATTTCAGAGAATTGAGATTTATTGAAGATATAGGGAAAGTTGACATTAAGAATTCAAATGCAATATTATGATTTATAGATTGGTGATTAAGAGATAACGAAAAGATATTGATATGGGAAAGGAAGTTAACGAGTAGGGGAAAGTTTTACTCTAGAAGTTTATACATACATAAGGCCAGGACGGGTTGATGACAAGCACGCAGACTCATTTTATCGGACTTTCCTATATGATGTGAGTTTACATTGGGATTCAGAAGTCACCAGTCATTCGGCTTCAAAGGGTTTTCTGAGTATTTGATAGTTGGTACTATTCTGAGAATCATTATGGCTAAGTTACTTCGGGTATTAATAATGACCTTGAACTCAAGAATGAGAAATGGCTAGGTAAGTTGGATTGCAATTATGATTGTCTTCTGGATTGCTTATACAACTTCTAAATGTGATGTTGTTTGGCCGACGAAGGAAGCAGAGATTGTATCAACCTTAGGAATATATGGTGTATTTCTAGCTAATCCTTATAAGAAGGCTTCACTTCTTCTTTTTTCAGACGGGTGTTGTGAAGGTTATTTGACGGTAGAGAAATTAGGTGCGATGTCGGTTTATGTGTAAGGAGAGAAGAAAAGAGGTGTGTAAGTGAAGATAAAACATCGCAAGGATCGATTCGGTTGCTACAGGAAAGTAAAGGATGTGAGGTTGATTATTTTAGACAAAGAGGCAGGGTACAAGTATGAGTAAAGATTTTTAAGTAAAGTTATATCGCCGTAGAGTTACAATTAGGACGTAGCAAGGTATGCTAGGAAGGCTTACAAATTTAGACATACGGAAAAAGAATATGAGAAACCAAAATAGCCCGAGGGAAATTAGGAGCATATGAGCTTTACAATTAGAATTCTCTGGCTAGCTAGACAAAAAGAGAGGGCAGATGTATTAAAGCTACAAATTCAGGATAAGATCAATGGTAATGGGATATCTCGCAAGAAAAAGGTGTTGAAAAGCGATAAAAAGGATAAGTCACGAGTGGCTACATCGAGTATTATGTATACCCTTATGATTGATGTTACGACATGTTAAAAATATTGATTGTGCTGTATGTCAAAATTGAGGTAGAGAATCAAGATTGAGTTTTCTCGAGAATTAAAGTCGGATAGCGGTAACGCGACCAACAATGTAAGAAGGAGCATTACAAAAAAGAAGGTTATGATATCATGAAGGGGAGAGAAACTTGGACAAGGAAAACGTATACCCATTGAGGGTCAGGTAATATATATTTGAGGAAAAAGTTAGGATGAAAGCAGAAAAGCAGACGATAAGATCAAATTTAAATAAATCAACAGGAGATAGAGTAATGTTATACGTGACAAGGTATGAACGTGAGGACCCTGGAACCAACCTATACATCTTCATAATTAGAACCAAGGAGGTTGTAAATAATAAATAAAGATGCATCCTTGAGAAGAAATAAACAGATCTTATGAGAGCGATGAGGGAATTTTAAACTCCTGAGATTTAACTAGGAGAATGAATGTGAACCCATGATTGGTACGCCTATTTAAGGGAAGAAAGTACCTCAAGAAGAGATTTTCAGCGTCAAAAGGGATTCTCACTCGTAATGGAACACTCCAAGGTTTCCTAACCTAAGAGTAAAAGATGACTAATGGAAACAGGCATTTTACGAGTAAAGGAAAACAAAAGAAACTATGAGGACTGAAAGAATGAGGAGGTGTCAATGAAATGGTTAAAGGGAATTATGTGGCCGCCGACAACAATGAGAAGGTTAGTGAATCAGTAGGCTTTGCCCAAGGGAAAACAAATTGAAATTATAAGACAATGGTTGTGTGAAAGATACAAAGATGCAATCATGAAGAAAATCGAGAAAATTCGAGATATATATATATATATGTGTGTGTGTGCACAAGTTGTATTATCATAAAGAAAGATGAAGACTCGACGAAAGAAGAAAGGAAAGGGTGTACTTTATGAGGATTTCACGATAAGAACAAGAACCAGCAGAGTACTAGAAAGACTATGATGCATAACTGTGATGCAAACAAGTAGTTAAGAAGAATTACGGGACAAAATGAGCTAAGCTAATGAAAGGACGAGTCGTGGGAATGGATGGTGTGGAATATCAACTTTTAATGGTATAGTGTAGATATAAATCGGAATTGGGAACCCAAAGTAAGGAGAATTTCAAGGATATTAAGAAGATAGTCGTGGAGAAAGACTAGGGCTAAAAGAGAGTGGTATAGTCGGACACTCCATAAGGGGCCTAATGAATTTCGATGTCCCCATTAATTCATTAACCTAGGGGACTACTAGTCATGAGAGGTAGAAGTGAAAAGATAATAAAGAAGGCATTTGAATTGTATCCGATATGTATAAGCATTTTGATTTGATACAAAAACTCAACTAGCAAAAAGGAAAACAAGTTATCGATGAAAAGAACTCCGGCATTATATGGAATAGAGGAGTTGAAGGATCCCTAAGATCAGCCAGATGACTATCAAAGACGGTTAACACTCAAAGGTTACGGTCTATGAGAACGTCCTTTAAAAGGGGGGAAGAACAAATTCAGTTCTAAGATGAGCTACAATATTTCGAAAATTCTAAGATGAGCTACAATATTTCGAAGCTCAACAACAATAACAACAACAACAACAAGCCCAGTATAATCCCACCATGTGAGATGAAAGTCCGGGGAGGAGTAGAAAGGAAAGGGATACGGATAGTACCTAACCCTCACCTAGAAAGTGAAAGGTACAAGGCGGCTTTCCGAAAGACCGTCTCAATGGCCAAGAGAAAAGAGAGGAAAACAAGACAAAAGGTCGTATATAGACCGAAATATCGAAAACAATATGATAACAATGAATACCAAAAGCGAGAAAGTCATGGTAGAACAAATCGGAAAATTATGAAAGGGAGCATTAACTATATATAGATAAATAAGATAATCAAAGTACAACGGCCCAACAAATATAAGCAAGGCATAAACTAAATGGCAATAAACAAATGAGCAAAACCGCAACTACTATGGTGAAAGGGTAAGCCACCTAGCCTTCTATCCTAATAGTATTTGAGTCCTCCACAACCTCCTATCTAAGGTCATGTCCTCATATGTTGAGCTAAAATTATGAGTATATCCCGTCTAATCACCTCTCCGAATACTTCTTAGATTGGTATCCCTTTACCTCTCTCCCGAAACCATCCATAGCCAACCTCTCACACCTCCGCACCGGAGCATCCGTGTCTCTCCTCTTCACATGCCCAAACCATCTCGGCCCTCGCTTCTCTGATTCGCATCTTGTCCTCCATCGATGCCACTCCCACCTTGTCTCGGATATCTTCATTTCAATTCTATCCCTCCTAGTGTGCCCACACATCCACCGCAAAGCTTATTCGTAATATTTCGAAGCTCGAGAGGAAAATATATTGGAATGAAGGCGTCAACTTTCGAGATGAACCGATATGTTAAGAATGTGCTAAAGAAAAGTAAGAATGGATTAAATACAGGTATATCATGAGACAAATATAGGAAGGAGAATAAGTTTCGCCAACGCGATACATTGTATTCCGGACTATGGCTCGAATCGCTCATATTGGAGAAATTTTGGTTACATTTAAGTGTGCAAGAACGTTCAGATTGTTTAGTAACGAAAGGAGTAAGAAGCATTAAATGGAACGTAAACCGAGAATAAGTTAAGGAGTAAGTATAAAGGACAACCTTTCTTACAAAAAGGGAAATCTTAGCACCATCTTAAGAGATGAAAGTTTTAACAAGAGGAATAATTATAGATGGAGTTCAATGATCTCCAAAGGAAAGGGAGATAGTGCCTATGGATAGTAAGATTGATGTTGATCATCATATACACTCACCATATGCTTGTTCCTTGAGGTACGAGACTAGAAAGTGCCTCGCAAGTCGTGGAGTCACAAGTCGCTGGTCATATCAAATGTGAGAGTATATGTTATAGAACCATATAGTCAATCGTCATGATGCAATGGCCGACAAAATGGTGTAAGGACAACGATAGGGAGTCAAAGAAGAACATAGGCTAATTTAAGTCTTAAATGATCACCGGTACAAGAGAATCAAGGACTTAAGAAGAAAGCATGCTCATATCAAAAGGAAGTTATGATTAAGTAGGATTTTATCTTAGTTCCATGTTTATGAGTTTATATTGCAATTATGCTAAAACTAAGGAGAGGAAATTGTAGGAAAAGTTCAAGTATGAATAGGATGATATTGTAAGGAATTAAAGAGTCCGACCAAGGAATTAAAAGGAGATAGTATGGTATGTATATAAGGTCGACGAATACAAAAAGGGATAATCTAAAATAGCACTAAAGATATATTAAGCAAGGAAGGGTGCCATATCCGAACAAGAGAATTTGTCTACTAGTAGAGAAATACGAGCAAGGCAAAAGAGTACAACAATTAAGAGTGCTCAAAGACCGGGGGAGCCGTAGCAATCATGAGTTAAGACCATCTTAATGGCAACAGTCCCGAGGACAAGAATAGATATCGCCTGACCACTTAGTACATACATAAGAACATGAAGATATGGAACTAATAAATGAGTTCGACAGAGAATTGGGAGGATATGAAAGAAGAATAATGAGCCCATAGTATAAGAGCATGGAGATCAGGAACTAAAGGAGGACAACCATTTCAAGAAATGAATAAAAGTGTCGTAAGCTCGCAAGCTACAACATTCGAGGACGAATGTTCCTAAGAGGAGAAAGATGTTACACCTTGCACTTTCAGATCATGATCATACCACATACTTCACCGTATTAATGGAGTATCGGAGATATCCCATGAAGTTTTGGAAGGTACAAGCCATGGGAAGTTCGTAAAAATGAAGTAAAGGATGAATTACGATCTCGTAAGTCGTAACCGGAAAGGACAACCTTGAAACCAAAAGACATGACCATTACCAAGTATGATTAATGACAAATATGATGTATGGAGAGTTTTGGAAGATTCCGGGACCAAGCAAATCGAAGAAAATAAGTTTGTCAAAAATTTGAAAAAAAAGTTGGCAGAATTTTGGACAGAATTTTGGGTCAACTTTGGAGGGGTATATCTCCAGGTATATTAGGATTTTTAAGGAGTTTCAAAAGCCTAAATGAATTTAGTTGAGTTTAGTTTCCAACGCAACAAACTTCTCCTCAAAAGGACATCGGAGTAAGGAGTTATGGCCATTTTAAGATAACCCCTCAAACTGCCAAATGGCTTCCGCGGGTCCCACTTGAGAAAGAACCGACTTTCAAGGGGTATAAAAACCCCCCATCAACCCCATTTTTTCATCATTTTACATTCTCATGAGTCCTAGAAACCTACTAACACATCCCCCAAATATTTATAGCCCATTAAATCAAGGATTTAACAAGATTACACCAAACTAGTCCATGAAAGGTGATTGTTCTTGCTTCTACTTGATGTTGTGGTGAGTTTGGTCTTGAAGAAAGTTGGTGTGGCTAAAGTTCTTCAAGTATAAGGTATGTTCTTCATCCTATCTCTTATGGTGAGTTGATTTGAAGGTTTAGCAAGTCTTAAAAGTGAAAATAGTTATGGAGGAAAGGTCATAAAGTGTTGTATTGTAGTTGTTGTGTTTATGGACCATTTTGAACATGTTGTGGCCGTGTGGTTGGGCTGATTTACATGTATATGTATGGTATCTAATGTTGTTGGTGTGTTGATGAGATTATGCTCCTTGATTGGGAAGAAAGGAAGTGTATATTGTTGTTGTATGTTGAAAAACATCGTGTGGGATGTTTTATGGAATATTTTGGTATTGATGGTTATTTGGTTGATATTAGTATTGCTGTTGTTGTTGTTTTGTTGGTATTTTGATTTCGGGCAAGGGATATAAACAGAGAGATGTTTGCCCGAATTTCGACATTTTTAAAAGGAATTAATTTGAGGGCTTAAGACAAGCATATGACGATAAGCCTAACGATAATATGAATTCTCTTGAATGTAGATTTACGAGCTTGGGAGGATAAGCGTTAAATAGTTAAAGTTAAGGCGACCGAAAAGGTATGTAAGGCTAGTCCCTTTCTTTCTAAAGGCATGACTCCTACGTTATGATTCCATATATGTCTTCCATAACATCCTTGTTCTCGAAAAGCTAGAAGTTCATGATTCTCAAGGTTTTTATGATATTAAAGACAAGATGTTTTCTATGAGGACCATGATGACAATGATGACTTCTTCCTTATGAATCCATACATGTCTTCCATAATGTCCTTATTTCCAAAGCTTAAGATTCATGATTCTTAAAGTTTCTTATGATGCTAAAGATGATTGTGTTTTCATGATGAAAATGATGATGATTTGTTTCTAAATTTCAAAGTTTATGATTTTAATGCTATGATGAGATTGTTGAGCTTATTTCATGATTTCCTTGATATTTATTCATTGTTGTGATCTCACCTTATAATCATTGTTCCTTATGCATTGCAGCGATTCTGATTGTTCCATAATATATAATCGGAGGTTACCGACCTTACGTCACTCCGATAAAGTGGTAACTATATATATATATGGGCTCCCATACATGCTACTTATATTATATATGTATATATATATATATGTATATAGGTGATATGGGAAAAGGGCGAGACGTATATATATATATATATATATATATATATATATATATATATATATATATATAAGGACGCGGGATGCCCGAACGCGAAATATATGGGTACGGGATTGTGTGTGTATATATATATATATATATATATATATAATATATAGTTATGGATCGTGAAGCCGCACGTTCCGCATGTAATATATATATATTTGATCGGGGGTGCACGTGGACTATTATGACATATGCATATATATATATATATATATATATATATATATATATATATATATATCCACCTTATGAGGCAATCGATGTACATGTTATCTTTATCTCATGTTATGTTCTATATTTCTTATTATGTTGTTATTCATGCCTTATATACTCGCATTGTTCGTACCGACGTCCTTTCTTGTGGACGCTGCGTTCATGCCCACATGTAGACATGTACACGGATTTGACCCGTAGGTGATTTATCGGCGGATTTCAAAAGAGCACTCCACTTACTTCGAAGTCATTATTGATATTGGTATTGGTTTTTATGGTCACTTGTATTCTATGACGGAGGCTCGTATACATGTGTGTATAGTTAGACATGTTCATAACCCTAACGGTCCATATCATTGTATAACATTTTAGTAGCCTTGTCGGCCGGTGATGATGGACATAACTATTGAAGATTATATAGAGATGTGCCGTTATATTGTGATATATGTCCTTATAGATCATGATATCCAGGAGCTATCTTTATGGTCCACCCAGAAATATTTATGAGATGTATGTTTAGAGGTGCTCGGTGTGTTAGCTCCGGGTGCCCGTCATGGCCCTCTGGTTGGGTCGTGCCAAACGAGCTAATAGAAACTCGAATGTACAAGTCCAAGAACCGAAAACTTGACTTATTTGTGATTATTGTTTGAATAGGTCATTATGTTTTGGGAATAAAAATTAGAACATTGAGAGTAAAAGGCAAGGGGTGAGTTAGTAATGGTGTTTTTATATCAATGTCCATGTTTTGTTTGTGTTTGTGGGGCCTTTATAAAGTGTTAGGTAGCGAGTTGAAAAAATCTTGGTTAGCGAGCTTGATGCTTACGGTGACCGGATGATTCAAATTAGTATCCGACTATACTACTCTTGCTACGCCTTTGGCGAGAACATGCGTGTGGTCGGCCCCGAGGTTTCGTCATGTGGAGGCCAGGAACAGGGTAGAGGCAGCACCATCTCGGAGTCCCGGAGACCCCGTGTCATTTACGATGGCTCCTGCATTTTAGGGAGCTGCTGTACACCTTTCAGACTAGATCCCGAGAATTTCTTTAGGATTTATTGTATTTTGAAACAAGTATACCGAATGAAATGGCATATTTTAAACCTGTTATGTATTTTCAAAGACGTTGCAATGGTTTTCCGGCGGGTTTAGGGGTGCGGGTTCGCCTCGGACTAGGTTAGTAATATGGTTGGTGCCCGGATGAAGTTCTAAGCTTCGAGGCATTTTCGAGGCCAATACTGGGGGCGGTCACGACCCGACTAGGGAGCATGATTTGTTTTGGAGGTTCACTAAAATGAAGCACTTCGCTTTTCTATTACCCAGTCATACTCATGCGTACGAGTTCATCATAGATTGTCTCATACTCAAAATCATGGGAAACCATTTCCATTTTGAAACATATGGTGTTATATATGTGACCTTCGGCTATGGGTAATATATATATATATATATATATATGTGAAGTGCAAGACCATACTCACCCACACTTTGATACGTATTATTCGGTAGCTCTACTATGACTACTAGACATATGGACGTGAGGAAGGATGAGTTTGCTAAAATATATATACACAAAATCATAAGCATGAGTCCCGTTTCCATTTAACGGAACAATGGAGTGCCATCAAGTCTGAAAGATCGCTTTAATGAATCCTCGGATCACCTCCCGGCCTACCAAGCCCTAGGGCATGAACACAACGTCCAAAGAGAGATGTAGAGCATGTACCGAGTATGAAGGGATTAAACAATAATAATACATCAAAGAAATAGGGAGATATCAAATGAAGAACAACTCGAATCGTGGGAATTTGATAGAAATAACTCCTAACTCTCGAAACATCATCATATGTGCGTATTCGGGATCTATATAAGTCGCCCGACCATAGGTGCGAGGGATCATCATTAGCCCGGCCCGTCGGGGGACGTGTTGTCGGTAACCATCTCATGCCGCCCACTAGTGGTGTCTCGCTGCTTCAGACATGGTGCATATGCCGACTCGCTTTTAGCGTTGGACCGTGCTTGTTACGAGTATGGCGAGGTAGGATATCATCATCAGGTTTTGCCCATAGGCTTATCATAACTTAGTATCGGGCTCTCCGAGCTCCATTTGCACTATATAGAAGTGACATAAGGACCGTGCACCCCCAGATGGCCACACCGGAGCATTCATAAGCCCTTTTTGCCCTCAACCGAGGGAAGTAGCATATAAGGTGAGTGTATACAATAAACAACATCAATGGATCATAGTTAAAATCATTAGCTTTAGGATCTTTAATCGCAATGGTTCATCATCACTATCATGCTCATAACATATCTCGCCGTATCTCATGTACGCTTTCCCATAGACTCATAATTTCCGAGGATGTAAGGAAGTCATGGGAGAATAGGAGAATTCATTCTCGGGAGTCATGCCTTAGAAGGAAGGCTTCTATTTTATTTTTTCCGGATTCTACTTTTCATATATGTCTTCATTTTTCTCCTTTTGGATATAACGTTTGATACCTTGATGCCCGTATTAACATTATCTAATCCTATTATATGATTCGTGGTGGTAGATAAAGTCTACCCTTTCGCGCAGCATTTCCTTTATTTATAGTACTTTCCGGATTTAATGATCCTAGAACGGTAGATTTTGATGTCATCATTATAAACAAACAATTAGTTGTCCCCGCATTATGCAATTCTAGATTGTCACTCCAAAATCGTTACCTTAATCATGCTCGGGCACACTAGACTTGAGTACATATAACCTTAGTTCCCATGTTCTTAAGAAAATCATATCCTTCATCGTGCAAGAATATAGCAAGAATCATGACTTAGCTTATTTGACACAAAATCTCATTATTCTCATCTTTGTAACCCATTTGCTATCGGCTCCTTTCATATGCGAGTTTAAGGATGTGTTCCCCTCAATATCTTATGCCACATGGAATGTGACATAAACTTTCCTTGATTTAGACCCGGAATGAGCCTATCTCTATTCCACCCATAAATGGCGTTCATTTCTAATGAAATTTCTTGACTTGGATGAACTCTGAAAGAACAGCTTGTAAGATCTTTTGAGTAAGGGTTTATCACAAAGTGCCTCTCTCGGGGTGCTCCCGTTGTTAAAAGGAAGGACGGTTCTACGCTAGAGAATTCTTGAAGTGTGGAGAGAAAAGAATAAGGCTACTATCCGAAAGGAGTATCCCATCCCCCTATTGAAATTTGTCCCGACATGAACATACGGACCAACTTACGTGTTCTTTAAAATTGACTTAAGGTCGGGTATCACCGAAAATATTTGGGCAAAAGATGTTCCTAACATACCTCCAGAATGTTTATGGACACTACGAGTTCTTGGTTATGTCTTTCACCTTACTAATGCCCCGACTTTTCGGATTTGATGAACAGGTTTTTAAGCCCTTTCTGGACCTTTGTGATAGTGTTCATTTATGATATCATTAAGTATTCTAAAACATTATAGAAGCATGAGAAACATTTAAGTCATTAACTCTTGGGGTATCATGCGAGAGATGACAGTTATGCTAAGTTCTCCAACTTTCTTTTCTTGTCTTCGAATGTCCTTTGGGCATGTAATATCAATTAGGGTATTAAATGCTATTTATCCTTATTGAAATCATATACATCGTTCCCTTCGGGCTAGGCTAACATCGTGCATCGAAATTAGTCTCGTGGGTGTAGCTAGCTATTATCGTCGGTTTGTGAAAGGGTTTGTCTCTCTTGTTTCTTATTTGACCCGTTTGACTCGTAAAGAGGTACCGTTTCAGTGGTCAAGAGGATATGAGGAGAGCTTTCAAAAGCTCAAGACATTCATTCTATCATGCAACCCTATTCTAGCATCGCCTAGTTGGAGGGCAATTGGTATTTTGTTAAATGTATCCGTCGATTTCAATCACGTCTCTGGTTTGGGAGCCGTTTTGATGCTAAAAGATATTGCGCGCTTCTCGATTGTGTGCATGAGAAGAACTATCTAGGGTAATGTTGACTTAGAATCGGCGGTAGTGTTCCGCGGGAATATTAGACTACTTGTATGATGTCCATCGTGAGGTGAAATCGACCATCGCAGCTTGCGCACTGTTCATTTAAGTATCCGACCCCGGTGCGCGAGGAGATGGATGGACAAAGGATTATGACATCACCATTCACGTAGCATTCCGGAAAAGCAAATATGGTGGCCGACAGCGGGATCAGAAGTCGGCCCGGCCGGGATGTTTGGCCTAGAATTTCCGTGAAGGTTGCTATGGAGGCGTGCTCAGCGTAACGGTGGTTTATGAGGTGGTACCATTTTAACACGGGAGGGTGTTTTTTGTGTTGAGGCTCGATTATCATTTCATCAACAAGGCAAGAAAAATCAGTTGCTAAAGTGTAAAATTCATAAAAGACATTGCGTGGCCAACGAGGGGAGGTCTTATCGACGAAACCGGGGTGTTAAAACAACCAAATGAAGATTATCCAAACAAGTGGGTGATTTGACCAAAGCATCAATTTTGAACATAAAGGCCAACACGTGGAATTCCATAACCAAAGCGCTACTAAGATATACCGGGATTTGAGACAACACTACCGGGTGGACTAGGATGAAGCCATATAGTGGAGTCAGTTTGTCCTTACCGTTTGAATTGCCAACTCGAGGTACGAACAGGAGAACTCGGAAGGCATCTCTCGGTAGTGCCCATTCCCGAGTGGAAGTGGGAAAGAATAGCTACGGATTTCGTATATACCCTTCCAAGATCCTCATAAATAGATTCTATCTCGGTTAGCGCGGCTAAGTCTTCCCATTTATTCCTTGCGGATAACTTATGACGCGGAGAAATTATCCAAGATCTATATTCGTGAGGTGGTTAGGCTACAAGGGATTCCTATCTCCATCATATCCGACAGGCACAACATTCGCATCTCAATTTTTGGGGGCCGTAGTATCTCGCACCGCAGAATGCAGTACTAGGTTGGACCTTAGTACAACTTTCCACCTCGTCACCATAACGGCAATCCATGCTCTCTAGAGTATTCGTGTTCTTGAAGATATGTTTCGGCCGTGGATAGACGTCCTCACCGGTCATCCGAGCCCGCTCTATCCTTGGCAAAGTTCACATATAATAATAGACAACATCGAGCACTCCACATAGCGGTCCCAAGGCGTTAGGTACCCCGGCATTATGGAGACGATAGGTCTCACATTGGTTGGTTCAATGCGCGCGAGGTAAAACCCCGAGCGCGACCTCGATCAGTCTTGCATACCCACATTCAAGGCACACCATCGGTAGAACGCAGCAGAAAAAAGAGTATGCGGATCGTAAGGTCGAAGATGTATTGCTCGAGGGGTGAGACCGCAATGAGGTTTAACTACCTCCGGCCTCGAGTGAGTAAAGGCGCAAGCCCGAGACTATGGCCAATCATGAGATTTTTGGAACCCAAGTAGCTTTCTTCCTTTATCTCGTACCAACATTCTCACCGCATTCATCTAGTATTTCAACGTTTTTGTTGAAACGATCACCGTGATAGGTTCGGCAACCCGTGATTCGATTTTGCTAAAGAACTTAACATATGAGGAACGAGTAACTGCTATCTTAGATAGAGATGTTCGTAAGCCGAGGTCAAAGGAAATAGCCCCGAAGGTTCGGCGGAAGAATTGCCCTCGGTTGAGGAAGATACTGGGCCCAACCAATGCGGATATACGTAACAAGTATCCTCAGCTTTTCGTCGAGATAGGTAACTTCTCCTAGATTCCTCATCCTTGTCCTTTCGGGGACAAACGGTGTTTTAATTGATATATGGTGTAACGACCCTCCCGATCGTTATGGAAAATTGATTGTCCTTATAACCCTTGTTGTTGAACCGACATAGAAACTCGAACGTATAAGTCCAAGAAAGTAAAACTAGAGTTAGAATGATTATCATAAAGAGTTACGTGATAGTCCATGCATGTAATAGTAGAATTTCGTCGGGAATTCAAATTTGCGCGAGTCCGTATGGTGTTTTTATGTCAATGTGCATGTTCTGCTTGTGTTTGTGAGGCTATGGATGAAGTGTTTGGGTGGCAGAGTTGAAAACGCCATAGTGAAATTAGCGAGCTATGCGGGCTCAAAGGTACCGTCGCAAGGGATCACCACTATAGCGGCGGGGGAACCGCCGATAGCCGGCCGCCGACTCTGGTGTGTCCGCTATGGCGGGCACCGCACCGTAGGGAGCAACGGCGCCGCATACGTCCACCTTCTCCCGCCATGCCAGGGAAAAATTCTTACCCAACGAGGTCCAAACCCAAAATTTTCGCTCGCTCTACGGATCGCCATTTTAGTCGGCGGTCGACAGGGACAAAATCTCGGCTTTTAAACACTTAGTTCCGAATTTTTATTCATAAAACTCCAAACAATTCAACAAGCACCTAGGGTGAAATTCCAAGCTAGGGCAAGAATATCCTTGAGAGGTAATTCTCAACCATTCCTTCCATCATTACGCTTTCATCTCTATGATTATCATCCCTTTTATGGGTCCATAATGGTGAATTGAGAATAGTAACCCTAGAACTTAATAGACTTTCAATAGTTGATGGGTTATGATTGTTATTATGTGTTTATCATCTAAGGGCTGGAGTTATCACTTTTTAATCAAGAATTGAACCATTAGAGACATGAACTAAGTGAATTGAGACTTAGGGTTTCATAAAAATGGTAGCTTGACCATAAAAGAAACGCTTTGTAATAGATGATTTGATTAAATAGCCTTGTAAATTGATAGTTTGTAGTTGTAAGGCCAATGTTAGATTGATTACACCTAGAAATCATTCACCCATTATAATAGGGGAAAAGGCAAGGGTGTTCATTGAATCGATTTTGTACTAGAGGATTGTGACTTATTTAGCATCTTAATTGCTAGACTTTGAGCGTTCCCGAGGCTTTATGGAAGGAAAGGCTATAGCGGAGTAATCAAGCATTATTCCAAATACTACAGCGCTTGAGGTAGGTTATGGTCTATTTGAGTTAGACTTTGATTAGTTGATTGTATGTGTTGTGAAATTAATAGGAGAAAGCATGTCTAGTCTTCAAGCATAATGTGTGTGATTGAAATTCCTATATGCTATTGATTAAGCGTGTTATGTGGGCTTCGTGCCACTATTCGATATGTTGGTACCTACATATTGATGATGTTGTGGTGAGAAGTTAATATGATCTTCTTGGTGGAATTGAGGTACAAAATGATAAATCGACTATTGAAAGCGATGTAACAGTAAATATGAATATAACATGCATAGTAGTGTCCCTTTCTCTACTGAACGAGCTGTCTCATTCTTTTTTTACTTACAAAGAAATATAGAGAAACGAAAAAAGAAAAAAGGCAAATTCATTCATATTTGTTAAGCTTCAAATTTTCCTTAAGAATTTTCAAAGAAAAATAGTCAAACCTAAAAATGGCGTATAATAGTTACACTTATGTAAAGGTGAATGGGTAAAGATTCCCGTGAAAGAGGAGTGTGTAGAGGGAATTTGGCACACAAGATCAGGAGATAAACTATGTATTAGGCCTTATTTTTATACCACTCAAGCAGTAAAATCAAAATTTTGCAAACGAAGCGAGTAGTATTATTTTAGTGAACATTTATATCTCCTCTAAACTTTAAACATTTAGACGAAACGAAGCATATAACTCAAGAATAAATATTAAAATAAAATTTGACGACGTTCTAATCAAATTGTCATTCATTATTAATATAATGTTTTATCAAGGTGGACCAAGTAAATATCATCTAAAATGTATTGGCCTGAATATTCCGACTACGTGCTGCGTTGGGTCTATTAAGGGTGTAAGTTTTCCTTGATAGGAATTTTTCCATTCTAGAACTCGAATTTAAGACTTTTGACTAAGGATGGAGGGATAACATCCATTCGACCAAACTCTCTAATGGTTTCAAAAAAAAAAAAAAAAAATCTGACTCATATGCAAGTTATCGAAAGATAAAAGTACATTAATATAATGTTTTATTTAACTCATAAGTTTAAATTTTCAGATGAAACCGTTCACAAAATTTCTATCACCTAAACTAGCTAGTTTAGGAATTCAGTGTCTAATGTTGCAAAAATAATACTCAGCATGTAATAGTTATAAGGTTATGTGTGTGTGTCATATATATTATATTGTAACTATATTTTATATTCAATCCAAAGTTGAATAAAGAATATACTCGGGACCTTAAATCTAACATTACTTGAATGGACTAATATTTGACTTCCACCTTAAATTTAATTTAATTTTGTTCTATATATGGAGATCAAAAGATATTTATGAGATGAGATTTCATCATTCAACATAATTAATGTGATGTGGACTTTAACTTTTGGAGAATAGAGATTAATTAAGGAAGCATGAAGCCTTTATCTTCTGGACTCTAGCTAAGGCCTCAAATATAGTCTCCGTCGCTTCTATTTTATATATGATGGTCATCCTTGATTTTAGGCATAAAGTAGAAAATGTTAGTACTTCATCTGGTTCAATTTCTATGATACTTTTTGGTTTTTTTGAATTCAAATCATGTGAATGTTGATCAATATCTTAAAATGTATTTTTCATCAAAGTCATGAGAAGAATTGCTTCTTGTAGTTGTTTTCGTACATTATTTTACTATCTAAATTCTTTACTTTAATATATTAAGTTAATTTAATCTAATTTAATGTAAAAAAATTAGTCAAATTAACTCTCGATAAGCGAAAAGTGTTACATAAATGGGGACAGAGGGAATTGTAACTAAAGAACCCATTAACAAAGAATTGATTGAGCAATTTGTTTCATAAAGAAAATAACTATTATGATTAAAATGAAAAGTGTGTCGCATAAAAAATATATATTAGAGAAAATAAAATGTTAGAGAATTCATTGGTGATATCTTACCAGTGATAACACGTGGAGGTTATTTCAATTCATAAATCAGCTAGAACCCACTTTATCTTCTAATTAGTTCCCTTCTGATTCCAAGTGCAACAATTCCCCTAATCTTGACAAGCTATCAATAGAGTTTTTTCATGTGGAAATTTAGTAGAAAATAAAAGTTCTATGTTACTCATCAAATTTATTGGACGTCTTCACTCACTTTTTAACTAGGAGTCTAGGAGTTATAGAATTAATGTTGATCAATTATACTCAACTTGTTCTATGAGAGAATGTGAGGCGGCAAACCTAAATTGGAGGAATAACGATCATAAAGATTCATATAGTTGTCTTCAATTTGCTTGAAATTAAAATTAATATACGTACTTATTATTATTATTATTATTATTATTATTATTATTATTATTATTATTATTATTATTATTATTACAAAGAATATTAGTATTATACGAGGAAAATATGTACTCTCATTCTTCCAATATAATTAGGTCTTCATTCTTCCATCTCTTGTGTCTCATGGGCAAGACAAGTTATATTTAGTTAGTCGCATAATTATTTTTGATAAATCGTGAAAATAATATTCCACTAGTATAATATACCATTAGTATATGATAAGCAGATGGCTAACATTCTTTTGGATCAAGATCAAACTTCTTCCTTTTTTTTAAAGTATGATTGAGCGGTATAACAAGGTGAACTCAATAAGGAGTATATATTTTTAACCTTTTGCGAACTTTACTTTTTTTTTTTTTCTTTTTTTTGTGTGGAACAAACATATTTTACTAACACTAAGCAAAAATAGCATACAAACAGAGAAGACAAAACTTGCCAAAGTAAAACAACCAACCTTAAACTATTGCCTACCAGCCCTTGATCCCTATACAAAATTCTTTACACTATACTTCTATTCATATAATTTCTATCCACTCTCTATAGTTACACTTTTGTCTTCTCTGTATCATGTCAAAAATCCTATACTTGCTTGCTGATCGTGGAACTAATTGGTTCCACAAAGCATCATTCCTCGCCTTCCAGATAAAGTAAATGAGTGTTGCAAACACTGATCATATTAATGCCATGCTAATCTTCCCTTGAGATCTTCTTGCCAGTTTGCTCCGATCCGTAGCCACTTTAGATCAGTATGCCATGTCTGGATCTTCAAGGCTACTTTAGATCAGTATGTGATGTCTGGATCTTCATTTAAGGATCTCTTTTAAGCATGTTTTAGAGAACACACACCCAAAGAACAAATGCTCCATAGTTTCAGAACAAGAACCACATAGTAGACAAGAGTTGTCCCAACAGACCCCATTCTAGCCAATCTATCCCAATCAGCAGCCTCCCATGCATTACAATCCAGCATATGAAGTTATGCTTAAGGATGTTATCGTTGCTCTGCACACATCTCTACCAAGGCCAGTGTTCACCAATCACCAGACCCTCTTATCCATTGATAGCCACTTCGAATGGTATACTTGCCATATACTTGTAGCCACACATTTTGTCTATATCCATCACCAAATTTCTCCTTGTTATTGCATTTTTTTTTTTTCAGTACCAACAGCTGTCTTGAGGTGGTGAATACTGCCACCCATCAGAGCCCCTCAAGTATATATTATTCATCCATTTTACCCATAGATTGTCAGTCTTACTTGCAATATTCCACACATAGCCACTAATGCTACATTCCATAATAGGCAATCAGTAACTCCTAGACCCCTTCATTTTTTGGTTTGCATACATTTTCCCATGCAATCAGATATGGCTTTGAAGTGTTTACTTTGCTATTCCATATAAAGCTCCTACATATTGTTGTAGTACAATTTCATCACGTTCCTGAGC
The DNA here is from genome assembly GCF_029784015.1 of Lycium ferocissimum. NCBI lineage: Eukaryota > Viridiplantae > Streptophyta > Magnoliopsida > Solanales > Solanaceae > Lycium > Lycium ferocissimum. Next base: position 24,273,143 of record NC_081346.1, on the reverse strand, counting down.
TTTGTGAACTTTACTTCTCTTTATGATTATTGTGAATTTCTTTAGCTAAGTGATTACGGTAGTAAGAAAATTGATACTCTCGCTAGTTAACTAATTCATTATGGATCGCGCTTATTACAGTAATAAATCACGTGTAATTTCTCTCCCCAACATGTACTCTTCGTTTGTTATAGTAATTAATCAAACGTAATTTCTCTTCCTATAACATGTATTCACTTGTGAAATGCGTTCGTTATAGTAAATCTAATATAATTTCTCTCCTCCCAACTTGAGCTCGATCGGGAGAATTTATTTTCCAACCTTCAGTGAACTTTATTTTCTCTTTATGGTTCTTGTGAGTTTCTTTAATTAGGTGATTGGTGTTATAAGAAGATCAGTACTCTAATTAGTTAGTCAACTAATCTACTCATAGAATGCGTTTGTTATAATATGTAACGACCCGTTTCGTCATTATAGTCTTTTCGGTATTTTTGACCCTTCTCCAAGCTTGTTAGATCACATTTGACTCGAGGGGACCGTTGAAACGTTTCCCAAGGTGTTTGGATATGATTTGGGTGACTTTTTGGGAAATTTGGGCTTAAAGCAAAAAAGAGTTGACTCAAAGTTGACTTTTGGGTAAATGGACCTTTTTCAGGAATCTGCCGATTTTGAGAGGTCCGGATGGTCTTTTAGAATCTATGTGTATATTTGGTTCGATTCCCAATGCACTCGGGTACATTTTGGGACTTGGGTCAGGAAGTTGGATTTGAGGTATCGGGGGTTGACTCGGTCAACGAGACCTCCGTTGGAAAATTTCGAGGCCACGAGAGCGTTCGTCGCGTGTTTTTATGTATGTCTACATATATGGTATGTGAGCAGATGGCCTCGGGTGATAGTCGGGATTTTTGGTTGAGATTGTGAAACTTGGGGATTTTCTGGTGTCTGGTGCCCTGCTGTGGCAGCACCAGAACCGCAATGGTGGCACCGCTATAGCGGTGGCCATGCCGCAAAAGTAGCCTAGTGCATTCACTAGCTGACCGCCGCAGCGGTCTGAGGGAACGCTAGAGCGGGACCGCCGCAGCGATCTAGTTATCGCAAAATCGGACATCGGGCAAATAGGTTCATTAAATGAGTGTTAAAAGTCCTAAGTTTCTCATTCATTACTATTCCAAAAACTGAGTTATTGGAGCATTTGAGGGCATTTCTTGAGGAAAATTCATTGTGGTAAGTCCCTTCACTCTCCTTTTCATTCCATGATTACATTATCACCTTAGAAATCCATCATCATGTTAGATTCATTAAGAGCTTGAGGATTAAAAGAGGGGTCAATGGGTTCTTCATTTTAGGCTATTAAATCTTGATTTATTGATTCGATTAGATTTATTAAGCATGAAATTGATGATTAGAATCTATTATTGCATGATTCCTTCCTAATTAGTGGCTAATTTATGGAATTGGAAGTTAGGGTTCATATCCAAATTTGGGGGTTTTGCCTAGAATCTGAATTTAAGTGATTTATTAGTTTTCCTAGCCTATAGATTCCTAATTTCATCTTTCTAGTTCACAAAACCCATTCCATAAGTTGGGGATTTGGGTCTTGAATAGAATTAGGGTTTGAATAATGTTCTTCTTGATTCTAATTTCATGATTTGGTTATGTTTATACTTCCATTATCTCGAGGCTCAAAGGAAGGGAAATACTAAGGTTTGATTATTGGAGACTTTGTTCTTTGGCTCTCCAGGTAGGTTATGGTTTACCTTATGGTGAGACTTCGATTAGCGAAGCGTATTAGATGATATTGTCAAAGAATGCATGTAAACCTTCAGGTGTGAAGTTGGGTTGGATATTGTCTTAGGTTGGGCCTTGTTGTATGATTTGGGGGCTAGCCACCCCGTTGTGTTGATTTACTTATCTTGTGGCTCGTTGCAACATTGAGACATTGTGTAATTGTGACTAGTGATATCTTATGACTATGGTATTGCGGTTCTTTACTTGATCGGTATTGAGAGGAGATTGTCATCCATTGTGGCTTATTGTGTAGCCTTGTTATTGATACTACTTGCGTGCCCTAGTGGTACTGTTTGGGATTGAATTGGTTGTTGATATTACATTACATCGTAATCATACTCATTTCCTTGATTCATTGATATTGCATGGTTATGGTACTGATGATGGCAAGCAAGAGAGTGTAGCCTCCGAGGTCTTTACTGGAGAGCGTAAAACAGAGATAAGTGAACGTTGCCCGAGGTTTCTTGCCAGGAATGATTGAGTGTCCGATACCCGAGGTCTTTGCGGGGATCGTGAGAGTGGTACATGGACTTTGCGGGTCCCCCATGGGTCATGATCGTCGAAACGTGGAGTTATTCCGTCCGGAACATGTTGTATAAAGGTGCATACGCATTTCATTCATCATTCATACATTATTGCATTGCATTGTACTGCTGTTTCTAGAAATGTTGTGATACTATCGTGATATACCGGTTCGGATTGATTAGCTGAGACATGGCACAGTTGGGCTTAGATGCTATAACATAGGTGATGACTTATTATGATATGATTGTGATACACTGGTTCGGATCGATTATACTGAGACTTGGCACAGTTGGGTTTAGATGCTATAACATAGGTGATGACTGGTACTTGTTGGTTTATGTGTTTATCTTGCTTTGTTGCCTTTATATACGTTAGCTAATCTTAGTCAGCCTATGATACCTACCAGTACTTGTTGTTTGTACTGACCTGCACTTGCTGCATTCTTTTATGAATGCAGAGTACCAGGTGGGATCGAAGTCTACTCCTCATGGCTGGTATTTGAGGATTGCTTATTCGAGTCTTGCAGGGTGAGCACGAGGACGTTCGCTGCCTGGAAGACTCTTCTTTTATTATGTCTTTATTTCTATCTTAAGACATGATTTTTTAGACTATTGATGATTTACTATTATTCCGACTTGTAGTATTTAGTTAGATGCTCTTGTATGACCAAACCAGACACTAAGGTGTATTTCATTTACTTCCGCATTTTCTTATATTATGATCTTAAGACTTACGTTATTCTATCTTCTTCCGCTTTATTTATGTTTATATGATTGTTGGGATAAGGGTTCGCCTACCGAGGTGAGAAAGGTAGGTGCCCGCACGACTTAGTGAAAATGGGTCGTGACATAATACTTGTATGCTATGTAGTTTTCACTTTTCACTTTTTATTATCGCTTGGTACACTTTGCCATCTTAAGCGGTTTTAATTTGAATAAAACAAACTAAGATTAAGAGATGCTCTAAGGTTGAAAATATCATAAAAATCTTAAAAAGAAGAGTCCCTTAAATACATAATTCTAAAATAGAAATCGGGAATTGAATTCATTCTAACATCTACTTTCTAATTAATTTAAAACATAAGATAAAACTAAATAGATCTACTTCATTTATCACAATGAATTTTATTTGTTTGAAACATTGTTTTTCAATATAAATATTGAATATTGAAAAAAAAAATTCAATTGAAAAAAAAAAATTAAAAGGAGTTGTGTTAGATTGGCACTACAAATCTAATCCAAATAGTAAATGAGTAATTAATCTATATATGGATTTCAGTAATTTCCTTCTGAGATTCAGTTCATTAATATCTGAACTAAACTTAACCCCTAAGCAATTAAGTTTTAAAAAAGGAAAAGCGGGAAGTGTAACGGACTAAACACCCATGGAGAAAGAGAAAGGTGAAGAAGATAAATGGGGTACTTGTCTGTGGATGCTATCGCCGATATCTTATCCTTCCGAACATTTGCCGTCTCTCTATCTTTCCGATTCCGTTTGGGCGAAATTCCTGCCATCCGATTATCGGTCCATCATTTTCATATCATTGACTCCGATCCCCTATTTCCGATCACTCAAGTATTTATATATTTATCTCTCCCATTATCCCCTCTTAATTGATGAAGGTCGCAAGGAAAAAAATGAAAAAAAAAAAAAAAAAAAAAAAAACAAAAACATTACTAACTTGTGTGTTGTTTTTCGATTTTTTTATTGAGTTAATGGTCAAAAACATATCTAAACTCTAACTTTTTTACGAGTTTCATACCCCAACTATCAGTTGTTTTTTTTTACCACCGAAGTATCACCATATATGTATTAAAACACACCTCGAAATTGACTAGGCCAACTATCAATTGTTTCCTTTTCCTACTTGAACTATCATCATCTACTAAATTATGTGTGTTTTAATACATAGATGGTGATAGTTCATGTAGAAAATGGGAATAACTGATAGTTGAAGTGTGAAACTTGCCAAAAAATAATAGTTCAGATGCATTTTTACCATTATCTTTTTTTATTATTATTTCTTCTTGGACGTAGATCTGAATATTAACATTTCTATCCTCTTCTGGAAAATAATTGAATTTATTGTGTGAAGTCATTTTGTTAAGTTGAATCCAAGAAATATATTTTATATCTCAGCTGTAATTGGAGGCACCATTATTTCTTGTACGAAACTTCCTATAAAGCTGAAAAATGCCCTCTCGAATGTCCAACTAATTCTCTATAACATACATTATTATTTTCTAACAAATAAGCTAGCAGTTGTTAACGTTTTCCTAAAATTTTCTTTTACGTGATTATTTTTGTACAAAGGTGATGACGGTGCATGATATTGTTTCTAAACGATGTGCATGCTAGTTTCTTTTTTTGAATTTTAATTTCAGATGGATTAAAATCCTTTATATTTAGTTTTCAATGTTTAGATCATTCGTTAGCTTTGCTATATTTGTTGATACATTATGAGCAGTATTGCCGTTAGGGGTGGGGATAAATACGAAAAATTGGACCGAACCGAACTAATTCGGTTCTTCGGTTTAAGTTTTTTGGTTCTTCGATTCGGTTTCAGTTCTTATTTTTTAAAAACTTCGGTACTCGATATGGTTCTCAGTTTTATGGTCCCGGTTCTTCAGTCAAACCGAAATTTTATAATATAAGTTCAAAAAAAAAATTAAAATATTGAACACAGCTACTCCCTTGGCCCAAACATTTTTTGCAACCCAGGCCCAATTCTCACTCAGTCTTTAGACAATTAGACTTTAGTTTCCTAATTTCTATTTCCTAACCCTAGCCGCTAGCATCTGAGACTGAGGACTGAGCGTGGAGCACCGAAGCAAGCTCTGTGACTGCAATGTTTATGGCTGTAAGTTGTATGGCTTAGAGCATTTGTGTTGCTTGCGGTAAGGTGTATGGTGTAATGAATTTTAATACAGGTGTGTTGCTTGCTGAGTTGTTGGCTGCACGCTCATGAATCGGATTCTTGTCAGTGTGTGTGGCTTCTAGCTGTGTCCCATTACGATCATTATCATTGCCTTCAAGTGAAATGTTATGAGATGGTTGAATCCTTCAAGTGAACTGTGTAAAGTGAAGGTTTAGTTTACACAACTTCAAACCGAAAAAATCGAACTTGAAAAAAACCGAACCGAGTGCATACTTTTGAAAAACCAAAAATCGAAGAATTGGACTGAAATTTGAAAAAACTTAATTGAAGAAACCGAACGCCTATCCCTAGTTGTCGTTGTACTTTTTTAGACGAGACTCACTTAATGTGTCACTAGGTGTTTACACCTAGCTAATGAATATAAAACATATATATGCACTTTTTAAATTTAACTATATTTAACTGATATGCATTTGTGATTCTTAAGGCTAGCTGTTTAGTCAGGTGTAAACAACCGGTGCGGTTAAGTATAGAGGTGGATGTAGAGTGTTATGAGGGTTCACGGAAATCTAATAACTTTTGTTCAAACCTTGTATATTTATTAAAATGTTTATGAAATATCTATAGAAATCTGAATGTGAATTCAATCATTATTTTATATTAAATGAGATCATTATGTAATATGTTGGTCATAGCTAACATCTCCAAAGTTATCTAGGCTAAAGTTTATGTCCTCCTCCGTGTAATTATGATTTTTGGTAAATATACAGGTTGGAGTCATGTCTAACTTCTCCACCATAAAGATGGAAATCTTGAAAAGAAAAAAGAAAAAAAGATCATTGTAGAAACCCATAAACTTTAGATTCTGGATTCTCCTTTAATAAGTATTTACCGATGCCATCCCTTCTGAGGCTTTGGGTGGGGTTGGGGGGGGGGGGTGTGCGGCTTTGAAGACGAATGTTCTTAAAATATATTTTTTCGAAGAACTGAAATTCGTAGTATTTTTCTTATAGTTTCATCGATCTACTTACTATATATTCATTTGTACAACAGAGTTTCTCGCTAGAAAAATGGAGTGGAAAGAAATGCTACTTCTTAGATGTAAGGCGTCTTAATATTGCATGGGCTGATCACTACCATAGTCCAGGTTTGCCATTTTTCAGCGAAGAGACTATCCTTTTCTTGAGATAAATGTAGTACATATACGCGCATTAATCGAATATATGACCATTGTCGTCCCACCCCCCCACCCCAAAATTAGGTTTCGAGAGGTGGCTCAGCTCAACGTTGTTTGGCGGCTTAAAATTTAGGGCACAATAAGCGCCGGGATTCTATCACTACTGACATTCTACACAGCTTACTTTGCTTACAAGTTTAAAGATGGATACGGGTTTGATCATCGACCCTTAGAGGTTTCAGTTGAAATTTTTGGTGTTGAATCCGGAAACGGTTTGCTATTTTGCACCAGATGGTGACCTGAAGATTATGAGCTAACTGGGCGATACCTTGGTCTCCGCCCTCTAGTGCGGATTCCGAAGGGCCTGGGCGATCTTACGGTGATCCTAGTATCATGCAGGTTGATAAACGACTTCCTAAACTTAGAGATGATGGATGGTTTGAATTGAATGATTTTTTTAACTGAAAATAAAGATGATTGCATAGATATGAGAATGCAAGATCCGCAACGTGAATTTTGAAAGCGAGGCCTTATTTTGAAGGAATTGAGATAAGACTAATAGTTTGTTAATTATTTTTAAGTTCATTTTGGTTAACAATTTAGTTTTACCTCCCGATCGACTTTGTTTTTTTTAAAAAGTTCATTTTATTGTACAAATTTTGAACTTTATGATACAAGTTGTTCAAAGCTACGTCGTTCGAACTCTTGAACTCTTTAAAACTAACTATTTTTTGAATCGGAAAAGGGCCAAAATTACCCTTCAACTTTGAAAAATAGTTCATTCATACGCGTGGACAATTATCACTAAATTATCACTTTATGTCTTAATCGTGGCATCATCCTAGCCCTTCAAAATTATTTACCCTCAAAATAATTTTTTACTCAAAAATAACTCAATCCGACCAATTTTTTTTCAAAAAAAATAATACGGATAATTTTCCAAAAAAAATATAAAAATAATTAAAGTATTATTTTTTCTTTTGGGAAAAAAAATTCGGTCGGATTGAGTTAACTATTTTTGAATAGTCTAGGATGATGTTTGAATAGTCTGTATGGGTATAATTGACCCCATAGTATAACATAAGGGTCCCTAAAGTATAACGAACTATTTTTCATCCATCTTACCACAATCCTTGATGTTCATTAATTTATATCCTAGCTAGCATCTCTAACTTTCCTAGCACAAAGAAAATAAAACACAGAAGAGGCAAAATGGGAAAGAATCGAAATATCAAACTAGTTAATTTTAAAAATAAGTATATAATTACTATAATATTTTTGTTGCCATAATTGTTGATTAGCCTTTTTTTCCTTTTTGGAGTTCTTATAAAAATAATTATTTTCTTCAAGGTCATTTAAGATCGATGTGTTAATGTGCTGCTTTAGCTGAAAACTCAATAGAAATTCACTTAAATAATAACGAACGAATTCATTTGTTAACAGCAATAGTATAAGGACTTCAGTTTGTAGAAGATACAGTACTATAGTTGGTGAAATATTAAGTTTATTTAGTAATTGTGTAAGTGTTAGAAAATATAGGATGTCTAAATTTTAAATACTTCTTATATATGACACTATACAATACTTCTAAATATTAAAAAGTTTATTTAGTAGTACTTGTGTGAGCGTTGGAACAAGATTAGTGATCATGTGGATTAGGAGAGTTGGTTTTGGTGGTAGTTTGAAATGCTGGATGAATGATCTTTTGAGTTTGTTTAATCCTTCAGATGGATGTTTAGAGATATAAAAATAGAATATTTATGATTACCAATAATAATTGTAGAGATTTTGATCAAATATTTAATTTGATAATTTAATATACTATATTTATGATAGAATATTACATATGAATACCCATTTGTAATCTAAAAAAATCACTATCTTCTATTTTTATTCATAAATCATTTTTAAAAGGAAAAAAAATGTGAATAAAGAGTGTGAATCCAATTCTTTAGGGCAAGCAAACAAACAAATTTCTGATTCCTTCTAATCTTTTTAAAATGGAAAAAAATCTGACTCTTTTCTTTGCTATTGTCTATAACATTAAAAAATAAATATATAATCTCTTTGAGGTGGATACATACACACACACACATTCATATACATAGATATATATACGCGCATATATATATATATATATATATATATATATATATATATATATATATATATATATATATATATAATACGTACGCGCACACATATATACATACGTAATATGTAGGGATTTGAATTTATCTTATTTTTCAATTAGAATTTATTTACTTTAGTTTGTATTGACTTCTTTTTTTTTCACATTGCAAGACGTTCATTTTTCGTTAGAAAAGATAAATTACATTTTATCAAATATTAAAATAATGTTATTGCACTATATTTGTAAATATCATTTTCTTTTTGTCAAACTTGCAATCCATGTTGTTCATACAAAATGAGGGTTTTAATTTTTATTAATTGATTAAATTAAAATATTATTAATATGAAAACTATATATAAGTGTGTTTACAATATAATTGTTAAATATTATACTGTCAAGAAAACATATAAGTCTTAAATGAAGTCACATACTTGTCAAACATTAACTTTTAATGTATGATAATTAAATTTTAATTTTAAAATATAAAGATCTACTGTGTAATTACATTTATGCAATCAAACAATACGTTGGTAACAGTCAAGTGGTGGAACGCCTCTCTCCCTTCCTTTGAGTCTACGTGTTTCTACTTAGTATGTCGTTTATATTATGCTTCTTAATAAGCAGAGGAAACGATTTCTTCCACTTCTAAATCTCAAACAATTCGATTAGGAGTCAGTACACTAAGATTTAAGGTCATTTCTTCAAATTACTCTCTGTTTTTAAGTTCATACGCTTCGTTACTCTATAATGATGTTATGACAAATAAATTTGGGAAAATGACCTTATAATACTACTTAAGGATTACAAAACATAAGGCCCTTTTCCTTATTTACAAAACACACCAATAAAATTACAAAATATACCAGATTTGGGTTTAATAGGATACCCATGATTTTGGGATTTTTTTAAGGAAGAGAATTTGATTTTAAATGTGGGCTTAATTTTAGGATAATTACCAATCAACTTCTTCTTCTTTTTAAAAAGATTTCTCTCTCTCCCCCTCTACGATAGACACCATTTTCAGACCTAAAATTCATCTTATCTCCTAGTATAAATTTTCAAACCAATATTACAAAGTATTTTTGATTACTGACATGCGTATTGATTGTATATAAATATTGGTTTGTATCGTTTTGAGATATGTGTGATCATTGTGTGTTTGAAATTTGTATAATTTATATAAACTGTAGTTTTCAAAAATATTGAAAACTAATATATGTATGAAATGTGTATGGAATCTGCTATATATCATTTTTTTTAGATATATGTGCCACAGTGTGTATGAAATATGAATAAATTCGATATGAATTAATCTTAAAAATGTTAAAAATTGATATGTGTACTGGTTTGTATCAATCCGAAAACTTATTATACATATATACTTTCTCATAATCTATACATACTTTGATAAGATTTTATACAATTTATATGTACTTTATCATAACCAAAATATACATACAACTTTTATACATATTTCATACATAAAAACTATAACGAATTTATACAGTTATACATATTGCATACAAAAATTTATACATATTTATTTTCTAGTGTATGAACTTTGTATGGAATCTGGTTTGTATCAATTACAAATTTATCATACATATTTTCTCAAAATTTATACATACTTTGATTAGATTTTATACCATTTATATGTCCTTTATCATAATCAAAATACACATACAATTTTTATACATATTTCATATATAAAAATTATAACGAATTTATACAGTTATACATATGGCATAAAAAAATTATACATATATGTTTTCCGCTGTATGAACTTTGTACATAAAAATTACCAATTAGAATGGACTTTTTGAGTAAAAGTTGGAGAAAATTAGGGAGCAATATCTCTTAGTTTTGAATGGGGAGAGAAAAGTGAATGAAATAAGGAAGCAAAAGCTAAAGAAAATCAGGGAACAATATCTCTTAATTTTGAATGGAGAGACAAAAATAGATAAAATAATGAAAGCGACCTTACCTTATTTAATGTGTATTTGCTTATTTTTAATTTACTTGATTCGTGTAGATTTGTAACAAATCTATTGATATATTTTGTATAAAAGCTGATCTTTTGAGTACATATATATGCTTTTTGCCCAATAAATTTTTTGTTGTAATTACTATTAGTGTAATTTCTATCCCCGTAAACACACCAATTCCAATTGGGCAATTCGCTTCGTTTGGGGTGGTCTTTAAATTTTGCCCTCATATTTGAAATCTTTAAATTTTGCCCTTCGGCTTAAAACCCATAGGTTCAGGGTTCGAACCACGCGCGATCGAAATTTTAAAAAAAATTCGCAAGGCAAGTTTAAATTTCGCTATGCCCCGGCATACAAAGGAATTACAATCAGGACCCGATGCAATATCTCTTAATTTTGATAATTCATTCAAAAGGAGAGACAAAAATAGATAAAATAATGAAAGCAGTGAAGGAATTCCTTACCTTATTTAATGTGTATTTGCTTATTTTTAATTTAAAAGTTTGCCGGTTAAAGTATGCCTCCGTAACTTTGTGAAGGAATTATCAAAGTTATCACCGGATATATTTTGTAAAGTGAAAAGTATCGTCATATCTGGTCCGTAAATATACTTCCTTAACATGTACATAAATATGCTTTTTTTTTAAGCCCAATAAATTTTTTGTTGTAAAAGTTACAAAAATTAAAAAAAGGCAAATTAGTAATTTAAAATTTCTTTAAAGACCAATTTAAGAACACTCCGCAAAAAAATGATTCCAATTGTCGGTGATTTTCCAAGTTCCTAGTGTAGCAAGGTTAATTGGGCTTTTAGCGTCCTTCCATTTATGGGCTTAGCTGAAATACGTGAGTTGGTGTTGGAGCCCAGTCCACTAGCAGCCCAATATTTAAGAAACAGAAATTCAAATCCATATCTTAATTACAAACCTTAATAGACGGTTTTCTCTTACAGGTAAGCTCTCCCTTCTAGGGCTTTATTATTATTATTATTATTATTATTATTATTATTATTATTATTATTATAAAATTGGATCTGCAGATTAAGCAATTTGTTCGCTGACAAAACATATAAAAGAATAGCTGATATCTTTTACTATATTTTTGTGAATGGCAGTTAAGTTTGCAGGAAAAGGAGAGATTTATTGAGCCATGAGGTATGAAGGAAGCCAACAAATTCTCTCTTCTTTTCTCAATATCAATAATGTTATCTTTATTTATCACTTGATTTTTGAGCCATATATGGGCTCTCCTATTTTCAATAATTGTCTAGCAAACTTGCTTCTAATAAACAACAACATACCCACCCACAAGGTGAGGTTTGGGGAGGGTACGTGCAGACCTTACCCCCAAAGACGGAGCAAGAATTTTCATTAAAGGGGTTCAAAAATATGAAGAAGTAAATACACAAAGAAGTCAAGGGAGTCAACATCTACTATATATACATAAAAAAAAAAAATTTAACCTAATTTTCCGCCGAAGGGGGTTAGGATAACCCATCAACCCTACCTTGCTCTGCCCCTGCTTACCCCTACCTCGTGAAGGTAGAAAGGTTGTTTCCGAAAGACTCTCAGGCTCAAGTAACCATATCAAAGCAGTTCTACAAACTTGCTTCTAATATATGAAAAAATCTCATGTTCAGGAAAAAAGATAGTTTTGTTTCTTTCAAGTACTTAATTATACGCAAATGGTGATATTTGCTGGAGTATAAATAAGAATTTCTTTAAAATCTAGGATATGGTGTAAATATTTCCCAAGCCGCCATCTTCTTTCTCCATATCAGTCTACCTGAATCCCTAGGTAAAGTTGTTTGATTTTACTGATCAGCTAACACTCTAGCCATCTGGTCTCTATATGCAGTTGGCGAACAGGAACGAGGATGAAGAAGAGTGTAGAATCTCTTAAAGAAGAAGATCTGAGAGGGAAGAGGGTATTGGTAAGAGTTGATATGAACGTCCCAATGGATCGTGATGGCAAAATAACATTTGATACCAGAATCCGAGCAGCTATTCCGACCATTAAGTATTTGATTGAACACCGTGCTCGTGTCATTCTCATCGCTCGTCTTGTAAGTTAAATATCGCATACCTGATTCACCTTTTCTTTCTCTAAGCAATGCCAGCCTAACTATCAATATACCTGCTTATGCTATTAAAAGCTTTTCCCCTAGCGAGTGGAGATTTCTGATAGTTTTTAGAAAAACAGCTGTGTTTCCGTTGTCTCATTCAGTAGTTGAAAGTTGTATGTAGACTCTTTGTGCATTTTTTTTTTTAATAATTATTTTAACCACATTAGTGAAAGTTCTATGTATTCTCCATGCATGTGGCTGTTCTCTGATCATCTGAATTCCCGGTTCCAGGGTTTACCAGTTGGTGACATTAAAAATTACAGCTTGAAGTCACTTGTGCCAAGGCTGTCAGCGCTATTGGGATTCCAGGTCTGTTTCCTGTTCATCTATCCTTTTTGGCCTTTGTTTCTTCTGTGGCTGTCTAAAGAGGCTAGTGTTTACCCATAGGTCAAGATGGCAAATGATTGCATTGGTGAAGAAGTTAAGAATTTAGTTAATGCATTACCAGAGGGAGGAGTTCTGCTGCTGGAAAATTTGAGATTATATAAAGAAGAGATTTTCAATGATGAGGACTTTGCAAGTAAGTTGGCGTCTGTTGCAGATTTGTATGTCAATGAGGCCTTTAGGACTTCGCACCGACTATACGCCTCCACAGAAGGGGTTGCTAATCTCTTGAAACCAGCTGTTGCTGGATTACTCATGCGAAAGGTACATTTTTTTGAATTTCAGCACCAACAAAAAATGGGTACAGATTATGAATTTTGGACTGTGAAATGTAAGAAAAAATTTGGTAGGTTGTGACAAAGCATGTTCTGAAAATGTATCTCAATTGTCTAGCACACAATTGAATTAGTCAATTTGGTGGTTAAAACGGTTTACATATTTGGCCGGAAACTGTCCTACTGCCTTGTAGGTAGTTTAATTTTCTTGCATCTTTTTTGCTATCTTGATGGTATTAGGAACTTGACTATCTTATTGGAGCGCTAGAAAACCCACCAACGCCATTCGTTGCCATTGTTGGTGGTTCAACACTATCAACTAAGAGTCTTTTGATAAAGTCACTTGTGGATAAAAAGGTTGACACCTTATTGCTTGGTGGAGGCATTATCTTTACTCTCTTAAAGGCTAGAGGGCAGTGTGTTGCGTCCTCCCTTGTGGAAAGACATGAGCTCAACGAGGCGAAATCAATTATGGCCTACGCAAGTGCAAAAAATGTACGTCTATTGTTTCCTCGTGATGTAATGATGGCAGATAAGCATAGTGCTACGGCCATGACCAAGGTAAATGGCGTTTGGCAATGGTAGCTTGTTCTACATGTATCTGTTGTCCTGACTGGTTCAATTAGTCCTATTTTCTTTAGCCTTTCAGGTTGTTCAAGCAACTAAAATTCCCAATGATGACTGGATGGGTTTAGTATTGGACCTGATGCTATCAAGTCTTTTAGCGAAACGCTAGATGCCGCGAAACCTATCTTTTGGAATGGACCTATGGAAGTGTACGAGTTTGACAAATTTGCTGCTGGAACAAAGGTAAAAAGATCTTGCCTATGTTCCGATAGAATTGTTTTTCTGGTCTAGTTTTAAAACGGTCATAGATTGTTCTCTTTATGTTAACTGGTTTTGACTGCATCTGTAATCTTTTGCCGCATATAATCCAGGCTATTGCAAAAAAGCTGGCAGAACTTACTGAAAAGGGAGTAACAACAATCGTAGCTGGTGGTGATTCTGTTGCGGCTGTGAAGAAGTTTGGCCTTGCGGACAAGATGAGCCACGTTTCAACAGGAAGAGTTTAGAGCTTCTGAAGGGGGAAGAGCTTCCTGGGATGGATTGCCTTGACACTGATGATGATGATGATGATGATGATGCTTGAGGAGTATCTAATGGTTGAGCCGTTGAGGTGCTCTTTCGATTATCAATTTTGGCTGTTCATTTTGAAAATAGCTCCTTTTTTTGGGGGTGTTTCTCCCCTTTCATCAAGTTCAATATGAAGTGCATTCATTTGAGAAAAGATTATCTGTGTGCCCGCAGCAGTCAAGACACCTTTTTTTGTCTTGCTTTTGCCTGGGTTTGGGGAGTTTTTCTTTATCAAGAAATCAAGACATAAATTGACTAGTTTTTCCAACTTCATCCTTAGACAAAAACCGACAAGTTAAAGTAACAATCTAGATGATAATTGAAAAAGTCACATAGTAACTTAAGAGATTGTTGGATTTCTAATGTCAAAAGATTTATTACCTGTGCATGCTCTAATTAAAAAGAACAAGTAATTTATTTTTATTATACAGGGATAATTTAGTAAACTTTAAATTGCATTATTAATTTCTTAATATACTTGTTTTTGGCTAAAATGACACCGATTTTGGGACGGAGGAAGTATTACTTTATATACATAATTAAATCTTATATATCCTTAATAAATTTCCGACTTCAATTTGCTACGCATGAAACTTGAACTTCTGATTCATTTGTTTGTGAGAAATTAATCAGAAAATGAGGGACTCTGGCGGGGACCAAATTTTTGGTCAGGGTCAACATGTTTAATGTTCAAAAGAGAAAATGTATCAGTAAACACAACAATCCAAACGCACAAAAGCGTGGCTCTCGAAGGGCAATTCCAGAGATTTGGGATTCGGACTATGTCACGTGGCGGAATCTAAACAATACTTTGTATTGTCCTATTTGACTTTACAGGTGTCAACACCCTGCAGCTAAATGTGGGTTTGACCTATGCAATACTATGACGACCACATTTGGCCGGTTCAGCTAGTTAACAATTGATCAGTCACCGGCCACACCTCAACTCTATAGCCTATTGTATTACTCGTCCTCCCAGTTTTGTCATATGTGGCATATTTTTCTTTTGCATTTATCCAAAAAATAATTGTTTATTATTTTTATAAATAATTTACCACACAAATATTTTTTATTCTTCCTTTCTTTTTTAATTCCGTGTCTAGTCAATTTGTATCACATAAATTGAGACGGAGAAAGTACTTAATTACGCTCTGAGAGGCAGCCAAATCTGTCTGAAATTGATTTTTATCCTCTGCTTTTCCTCTTGGTTTTTTTCCTTTACACGGCAGACTGAGGAGCAATGCGTTACCATCTCTCAAGTTCAAAAATGTCGAACTTGTGTACTGATCAAATCATCAAAAGTGAAATACATACCAGTTTAAATCCCTATCATGAAGAGAGATACTGTGATCCTACTATCCTCTAGTCACAACAAATGAATATTAAGTTGCGCTAAACTGATTTTCATGAGAGAATTGAATCATAAACGAATATACGGTGCGACCTAGTGGGAACCTGAGGCTTCAAATTCCAACACGCCAAAAAGTAGATGAATTCTTTCCATTTGCATAAACCTTAGCAGGCAGAATTACCCGATGGTTATATTGGTGAGAGGTGGTCGTACGCGATAAAATAATCAAGGTATGCAAAAGCAAGCCATACACTACCGTCATCAGAAACGAAGAAAATCATAATCGAACTTGAGAAAAGGCGAAGCATAACCTTGCTGCCATCGTTAATGATGGATTCCATAGGTCGAGCATTTTCCTTTCTACTACTAAAGTCGAGTGGTTAGGCTTATATTGAGCATTACGGAAGGAAAATAAGGGTAAACGGTCTAGTGGGGGAAAAGTAAAACATTAACCCCAAAGAAATACATGCAAATCCGATTATACAGCCGTATTCTGATTGTTGTGGTTGAGCGTCCATGGTAACCATAAACGTTTTCAAGCATTGACACTTGCAAATTGCAACTCAAGTCAAGATAGACCAAGTTCAGTTCAAATCTTCACATTATCTCAAGACATTTCTGTCAGCCAATTCCAGCCACAACATTCGTCCATGTTCCTGCCTCACTATTCGAAAGTATAGGATCCCACGGTAGTGTACAAAATGCAGATATGCAACAAAGTTATTTCTCACGGTGCCAGACCACCTCAATACACAAATTAGATTTTAAATTACATAGTTTAGACATGTGATCATGCTTCTTAGTAGGACCAAAAGAAAACAAACTATATGAAGATTGGAAAGAAAGTTCTTTTATTCAAATATTGGACAGTGCCATAAATGATCCTGTTTTTTTTCATGCAGATCTCCAGGCACATTCTCTCTCTCTCTTAATCTACTAAATATGGCGTGTTCACTGAACAAAAACTAAAAAAGAGGTAAAGACGATGGAAATCGTACTTGCATCCACTGTTTCTCATATACCAGCAAGTGGCTCCATCCTATCTGATCGAGCAAAGAAAGCTTTAGTTCATAAAGCTTCTTCTTGGGTGGGTTACCATCATCTTGTATCATGTCATTTAGAATCTGTTGCAACAAGCCAGCAAATAATCTCAACTTTTTTTCAAAAATAAGATTTTGCAATTACATGAGCGAACCAGTGTTGAGCAATCAAGTGTTAACAAAAATGCGTATGAAATATTGCTAAAGCGAGCAAGAACGAGAGAGAAGTTCAACCATCTGACCCGAGAAAATAATGAAATACAGAGTGTACTGATGCACCAATTAAAATTTGCTTCATATACAAAACGCTCAAAAATAGCAGTACCTTAAGTGCGGTTCCAAGTCTTCCATGATGCCTCTCACGGAGAACCGAAAGGATTCCATATTTAGAAGACTTCAGATCCACCCATTTCTGTAGCTCTTTGAAGTTCTCTTCAAACATATCCGACTGGACATCAGACACTGATGCAGCTTGGCTATCAGCCTTATCCGCAGTGCTCCCACTCTGACAACCATTATCACCACATTAAAAAACAAAAATATAAAATTAAAAAAATAAAGAAGAAGAATCCTGGACACTTCGCACAGCAGTTCTTGTGCACAATCAATGATAACTGAATGCAGAATGTACATCAGAAGATGAACACCAACTCATAATCTAACTGCATCAGGTGATCATCCCTGTCAGACTAACTTAAATATAATAACATGTGCAGGAACAATCTAATCATACTCTGACCCAGGAAATATAGAAATAAGAAATTCAGTTTGCGAGCTACAGGGTTGTTTTGTTTTTTCTCTGAAGCTATAGCTTTCATCCTACCAATGCTCATTCCTTCATTTATTCTGTTTAGGTAGAATCAACTTACTTATTTTTTTAATTGTTTAGGTCCCGGGGTTAGGGAGTTTCCAACATCCAAGTTTGAACTCAGGGCAAAGAAAGGATACAATATTTTAAACCAGATATATGCACCTCTGTTAGAAGCTCACTAACTGTGTAATTATCCCACGCACAAAGACAAATGGACGTTAAAAATCAAACAGATCCACGTCAATCCTCTTCAGCACATATGCTAGATATGAAATGCCAGTATGAAGTCTCACGAGCCATACAAAATGAACAAACTACTGCCGTCCAGCTTGTTCTGTTCTGTTTATTTTTCTTTTGTTGGATAAGTGTTTCTAATAGCCTGTTTTTATTTAAAGTTCCAGAACTCACAAAGATTAAGCATTTTAAAGATAGAACTTTTCATTCGAAGGCCAATCTTTATTACTATTTGCCTTAGCAATCATCTCAGCAGTCCGCATTCAAGAGCAAGGATAGAAGGTTCATGGCTCCATTAAAGAGTCATTACCTTCAATGCTTCTAGCTCTGCCAAAGCCAATCCCTTCTGGTAGAGTGCTTCAGTTAACTGGTCACGGGTTGTCTCCATTTTCTTCTTCATTTTCTGTCAAATGGAGTAGACTGTTGTTATGACTAGTCTCTTGGGATAAAAACTGTTCTGCTGAGATTCAAGGACAAATCCAGCAGTCCAGCTTTTACAGTTAGCAGAAGGGGGAAAAGAGAAAAAGTACCGACAACATTAACTGCTATGACAACTAGTTTTTCTCCAATTGAATGTAATAGAGGTAAAAACACCAAAAGCTGAACACTCACTTCTGTAGCCTCGTCTTCTGGATCACTTCTGAGGGCACAATAACTTGCCAATTCATCTCTGTCGATGCTAGCAACAACCTCATCTGCTGCTCTGCTAATCTGGAGAAAACACATGCCTTGGAATCATGAAATCCATGATCACTTAGATTATAAGGAAAGACAAAAATCAATTCAATTATTTGTCGCCCGTCTAAACAAATGTCTTCCACCAATTTGTTTAACCTACTTCTTAATCTGTCATCCAAAAGAATTGATCACTCTCCTCCCAAAATGAAAAGCACATCCTCCCAAAGAAATTTTAAATAAAATACTCTTTTTCTTAGAATTTTTTTTAAGCTTTCGAGCACCTTCTCCAATCATATCACTTGCATCCTTGCGAACACATTAGTGTACATTCAAAGTTTCTTATCTGCTTACCCATTCCTATCGGCTCAGATAGAAGGGGAAGATGGAATCATGGAATCACATACAACCTAAGTGGTAGCACAGACTTTAACACCTTGTACAAGTATCAGCAGTTACGCTGACTCTTTCCAACTCAACTAGTAGGGCAATTGTATAGCGAGATCAGAACAGGTGTTCACAATCAAATTGTCAAAACAAAAAACACCTTCAGACTAAGCTCCATCACCTCCTTTTTTTTTTTTTTTTTTTTTTGGAGGTGGGAGGTTACAAGGTCTTTTTAAGCACATTCAGATCATAGCCATATAATGCAGCTAACAAGTTATATTCCTTAAAGATGTCTGTCTACACATAGTTCCAAGTTAAATTCTCTGAAACAAAGAGTGTCTCAATAGAATTCTTCAATGGTGTACAAGCAGTTTGTAAGAGACTGATCATTCAAATTGCAAAAAACAAATTTAGGACCATAGTTTCCTAACAGGTGTGATAGGAAAATATTTTCCAAAATTCTGCGGTAAAAATGTCATTTCCAGATATATATTTTCTGGAAAATGATTTCAGGTAATGTTTAATTGTTGGTTGGAGCAATAACAAGAAGTTAAAAAGTTAAGATCTTCAAAAAGAAAAAGTTGAGAGTTGAAATACTGTGAAGGGAAACCACCTCTGCTCATAAGCCCTAGTGGAAATGCTTTCCTTGGAAAAATAACTTTTTCGCAAACAAATACAATAACAATGATTTATTACGCATAACATACATGGAAAAACGAAAAGA
The DNA here is from genome assembly GCF_029784015.1 of Lycium ferocissimum. Taxonomy (NCBI): domain Eukaryota; kingdom Viridiplantae; phylum Streptophyta; class Magnoliopsida; order Solanales; family Solanaceae; genus Lycium; species Lycium ferocissimum. The sequence goes on along the minus strand of NC_081346.1, from coordinate 24,253,540 downwards.
GCAAGGCTACGCTCTCAAAAGTCAAATACAAATATCTATATTTTAAACAGACTTACCCTGGTTAACAACTCACATGGCCGCAGAAAGAGCAAATTGAGGTGTACAACAACAACAACAACAACAACAAGAAGCCCAAAGATAATCCCACCATGTGGGGCAAAGAGCAAATTGAGGTGTATACTTCAAAAATATGCTTACCTCTGTGAAATGATGGATTTTGTCCTCAATATTGCTTCGGGAAAGCACGCCTTCCAATATTTTAGCAAGCAAAGGAGTGTATTCGGGGTACTCTGACTGCACGGTAATTGATATCAACAAAAAATAAAAAAGGAAAACATGGAAACATTGTCATACATGATGAGCATATAAATAGACAGAGCAAGAAATCAGAGCAGAAGGAATGATACAAGGGAAATTCAACAGAAGTCTGGAAAGAACACGAAAAAAAAAAAATCATTCAGCCTCATTTTAACAGCAAAATACTCTTTCTATTATTGGAGAAATGAAACTAAGAGATTCCTGTTAAAAAGAAGAGGCAGTACAAAGTTGAAACACAAAACAAACAACCTAAATCAGAAGCCTGACCCAAGAGGTAAAGGCCAAAAACAACATGAAGCTGACAGAAATCTGCACAACCTCATCAACCCTTTCTGCACACTCTTCACTTGCACCAGTAGGGTAGGGCCACGAGACTTCTAAGTTAAGTCTGAAAGTAGAGTCATCTCAATTTGAAAGCATCTATTTATTCCGTTTTTCTCCAAATCAAAATAAGAGCTTTTAACTTTGCAGACTTCAGAACATTGCAAGTGTAAATGTTGCAACTTTTCAGCAGGTACAAGTGGGATTTGCTTAACCTAATCTGACTTTCTGAGTTAGTACTTCCATTGTCAATTGATACCGCATCAGGTTTATTAGCTCACAAGTTAGGCCTTCAAAGCAGTTGTTGTCACCTCCTTAAAACAATTTAACAATTACCTTAAGTGACTGAGATAACTTTTTCCATTCTCCGCGTTCCTCATCGGTGCCTTGATTCAAGCTAGCAAGAACCTTTATTTTAGCATCGCGGACCTGATTAACCAAAGGAGAGCTACTATAAGGCATGTTAAAATACAAGAGAAAGTAAATGATCAAAATCAAAAAGATATTCTTTCTAAGGCAACTACCTAGTAAACAAACAATTGTAAAGAAGAAGCAGCTGATACTCCCCAACTCCATAAGTCAATACCAAAACAATCTATATTTCCCCTTTCAGTATGGTAGTGTACTACTTATCTTGTTGGAGAGGAGAAGAAATGTTATATAATAACTCTAATTAAAACAGCATCTGACCAGATATTGCATGCATCCTAATATTTCTCCAACTCCAGGTAAAAAGAAAAGCAATAGATGAAACAAGAACCAGGAAATCATAAATATTGATGAATGAGAAGTGTTGAGCACAGTGACCTAACATATGAACACTTAACCAATCAACTTGCCAAAAATTAGAATTTGATAAATAAATATGAATACCTCATCTTCTAGTCTTTCTGAGACGGTCTTGGTGTCAGTCGAACTTTTTCCTTTGTCTTCATCAAGCTGTAATGAAAATATCGTTCACTGAATCTAGAAAGACCAAGCACAGATGGAAATGAAAGAGGTTATCTGTGCATTGCAGAAGGTAAATCTAGACAGAAGGATACAAGGGAAAACCTTAATTGGTGGCACAAAAAAAGATATTTGATAAGATGCAGGATTCTTCTGCGGACTTTTTCCCTCTTGATATGAAATTGGGCCAAACAACACAGATCCTTCACGGCAATTCTGCAAGTAGATGATGTAAATCATAAAATGATAGGACACATAGATGACAGCTCAGAGAAGGACATGGCAGGATGACAAGTCCTGAGTTAAGCGACAGAACAGAATTTTGGTTGGACAAACCTTCGGGAGCTTGTCCTTCGCTGGAGGACCCACATAAAATGCTTCTTTCGCTATACAAATATCAAGATGTAAAACAATATACATGGTGATATAACAGTAGGAAAAAGATAAACGTCATAAATTGAACTAAACATACCCTGGAACTAGATCTGAAGACTTGAAGGAACCATCACCCGTTAGTGGACCATCAGGTTGAGAATAGAAGTTCAACCGAACGATGTCCTATACAAAAACTTATGCATCACAAACAAAAACTTTGAAGAGTGTCAAGCAGTATAGACCTAAGTTAGCAGTGTAAGAGCAAAGAAGTATACCTTTTCCTCCAATTTTCTTTCAATGAATAGCACCAACTGCTTCATCTTCTCTAGATACTGTACGTTGTCATGCCTGAAACATAGATATTACGAGCTGGTGAGGAATTTTTTTTTGTTATATTCAAGCTATCCTACTGGGCACACTCAATGTGTGTGCATCTCATAAGATGGCAAAAAAGAAACAAAGCACAGATTGGTTTCACATTACAATGTAATAATTGGGTGTTGGAAGAGTCACAAGCAAACGGTGTGGTGAGGCCAGACAATCCAATTAAGAAACATCGTAGATACTTTCCTTGTTAAATTTGTTTGCGATGGATTTACAGTTTAAAAAACTTTTGGTGGTTATCTGGAAAGAATATTTAGGAACTTCCAACTTTTGTTTCTTTACTCAATATTACATCTGAATTGGGTGTTGAAAGAGTCACAAGTAAAAAGGTGTGCTGAGGCAAGACAATCTAACTAAAGAAACATTGTAGATAATTTCCTTGGTAAATTTGTTCGCGATGGATTTACAGTTAAAAAAAATTGGTGGTTATCTGGGAAGTATATTTAAGAACTTTAACTTTTGTCTCTTTACTCGATATTGCATCTGAATTTGGTGTTGGAAGAGTCACAAGCAAAAAGCTGTGTTGACGGCTAGACGATCCAATTAAAGAAACATCATAGATAATTTCCTTGATAATTTGCTTGCGATGGATTTACATTTTAGAAGACTTAGACACTGAAGGCGCAGCCTAAAGGTCAATGAAGTGGGTACAAACCTTGGAAACCAGGTTCAAACCCTGCCAGAGACAAAAAATTACTAGGTGATTTCTTCCTATTTGCCAAAAACTACGTTGGCCGAGTTACCCTGTATGTGTGCTGGTGTGAGGCATACCCAATGAAATATTCGAGGCGTACACAAGCTGGCCTGGAACTCCAAAATCGAACAGATTTTGATGGAAGGAACTTGCAAACAATGACTAAAGCCTGAAGTTGCAAGACTTCCATTGTTCTAAGAACTATATATACCTATCTTATAATAGTCACAACTCTTGGAAACAATCCAGAACATGGCCATGGAACTGCATTAGATAACGTGATCGTAGCAATAGATTTATCAGCATTTAATATGCTCTATATGTGCTTAAAAAGTCGACAAAGAAGAACGGTTCGCAAGGAAACACATGTATTTAATTGAGAAAGTGCTGACAACTTTGTTACGGTTGCAGCTATGGTCGAAGTTAGACAACCTAGATTTACTCTTTTTTTTTTTTTTTTTTTTTTTTAATAAGGTAAATAATTTTATTAGCAATTGGGGAAATCCCAATTATAAACCATTTTATATTTTTATAAACCATTTATCTAGGAGAGAATGGAAAAGTTGGACAATTAGAAGAGTTGGACTCTAGATGTTGTCCCACACTGGACATATATTCATACAGCTATACTGAAATGTCTTTTATATTTGGCCACATACATAGACGGCCCCTTAAACTTGGTTCCAGTTTCCATTTTGACGCTTCAACTACAACTTTTACCTATTGGCTATTACAGATTCCAAAATCATTCATACTGTGCCTATTAAACAAAGCTTGTATTGAATGCCACAAAATCACACATCTAGAGTTAAGAGTAAGTGTTTGCATAATCTGTATGTCTGGTGTAATAGCAATATGTTAGTAAGCCTAGATCGGTACACGGATTTTCTGGAGTTGTTAGGTAGGAAAGAGTAGCAATTTATCTGGTTGGTCTCTATATGAATTTTTGTATTCTTCTGTACTATCTTGGTACTCTATCAGAAAAAGAAAATATAAGTGTGCCTCGAAAAAAGTGTTTCTCACATCCCTTGGGCAGGTAGAAAGATTCAAAATCCAAATTTCCGCATGCTTCTCGCCGGAAAATGTGTAGTTCTGACGGAAAAGCGAATTTCCAGCAAACTCTTCTTTTTTCTCCATCAAATCCGACTGCCTCCACTAGGGGCGGCAAGGGGGTGGGGCAGTGCGGGATGGGGCGGTGCGGGTTTGATTTTAAGCCACAACTTTTTCCACCCGCCCCGCATAAGTTTTTTCTTTTTTCCATTCTTTTATATTGCTAAAGCAGAATACTTCGAAATTCTAGCGAGATAGTCTTCAAATTTGTGTACATACAGTGAACTTCCGCCCTAACGCCAGCTATTTTTTAATTCTTCAATATGGTTCAAATATTGTGACTGCTGGATCATATTTCCACTGATGTATCTTTTTGCTAGAAAGTAAGTTAAGAAAGGTACACCTGTATTAAAAATTAAGCTTGAATTGGATGAACAGAAAGTACTCCAGCAATAAAATGCATGCAGGGATAAGATAATTTTATTTGGTGTTATATTTCCTTTTTTTAAGGAATAAAGTATCATATTGGGTTATAAGAATAAAAAATCATATTGATATTCATGTTGTTAATTGGACGGATTGAAGTTCAATCTTGATGGCCAAAAGCATCAACTATTAAGCTGGCAAAGTCGCAGTAGTTTGTTCCAACAAACCAAATCACAAACTAACTATAATATAAAGGGCAGCCCGGTGCACTAAGCTCCCGCTATGCGCGGGGTCCGGGGAAGGGCCGGACCACAAGGGTCTATTGTACGCAGTCTTACCTTGCATTTCTGCAAGAGGCTGTTTCCACGACTCGAACCCGTGACCTCCTGGTCACATGGAAGCAACTTTACCAGTTACGCCAAGGCTTCCCTAAACTAACTAACTATAATATATGATTAAAAAAAATTTATATATGCATGTATAATAATTAATTAATATGCAGAAATATTAACATCAAAATTTAAGAATGGCAAAGTTAGCCCCACCCGACATGATGTCAAACCCGACCCGCCCCGCCCCGCTGCCATCCCTCCACCAACATCAACACCTTCTTTCTTATCTTTCAAATCTGGCCACACCACCACCTTCTCCTCCTTCAAATCTGGCCACCACCACCGCAACTTCATTTACCCAGCAATAGTATATACGATTTCTGAAAATGGAGTGCTCTTGCAATAATAGCAACTTTCAGCAGCTTAGTCAAAAGAATCAAGCTGCTCTTCATCGGTTCCTTTATCTCTTGTCTCTCTACCTCTCTTTTCTCTTTTCCTTTTTCTTTTCCGGCTTTGATTTTCAAAGAAACAATGACAAAAGGTTTCTAGTTACAGAAAGGACAACCAAAGAAATGATTGTGCACTCTGATGACAGAGGGATTGGCCTTATGTTATGTGGTCCTATTATTTGATGAGGATCTCCAGTTGCTGGTTTCAAGTTTTCATTTCAAAGTGAAAGGATATTTTACTGATGTGGTTTGGGTAGGTTCAAGTTTCGATTTCAAAATGAATGGTTGTTTCCTCTGGGAAATCAATATAGGTGTGGTTTGGGTAGTTGGAAAATAGGAGATGCATGTGGGGAGGACGGCGATATGTCGGGGACAGCGACAGGTTGCGGATGGTGGTAAGAGTTCAGTGCCATGCCCTAAAAAGAATTTCTTCTTTTCTTTTTTCCACAAGATTCTTCTTTTTACTAATTAAGAGTCAATGACACATAACTTTTTTCATTAGTTATTCTAGCCACGTCACCATGCGTGAAGTTCCCATTTTTTATTTATTTTACTGGTTAGTAATGAGTGGTTTAATAGGCACACTTTGAACGGTGTTGGGGTGTCTAATAGGTGCAAGCTTGAGGTGTCAAAATGAAAACTGGCCCCAAGTTTAAGGGTCCGTTTATGTAGTTGGCCTTTAAATTATCATCAGATTATCAGTATATTCTATTCTCTTCTTACTTTGCTGTCAGTTTCTACAACCTTGGTACAGACTCAAGTAATTTCTTCCTACAGGTCGACGGCCATATCAGAAATAAGGACTGCAATATACTGATACTATGATATCACGAAGACAAGTCACGCCTATTTACAAGTGTTAGACACAATACACATGATATATGCCCAATGTGCTGACAAACAGCTAACCTCTTCTAGCACACTAATTCTAGCTAGAGGTGGCAAAATGGGTTAAAAATATGGTTATCCGCCCGATCCAACCCATTTTAAATGGGTTGGATACCCTATCCATTTAATATGGGTCCAATATGAGTCAACCCATATTATCCACTTAAAATATGGGTAAATTAATGGGTAAAATGGATAAAACCCACAACATATAGAGTGTGTTTGGTATGAAGAAAATGTTTTCAATTTTCCCATGTTTGGTTGGTCAAAATGTTTTGGAAAATATTTTCTCTAGAAAACAAATTCCTTAACCACCCCCTCCTACCCCCACCCCCACCACCCCCACTACCTACCTCCCCACCCCTATAACCACCCAGCCCACCCCTACCCCTATCACCACCTACCCCCAACCCTTACCTCTCACCTCCCTACCACCACCCCTATCTCTCAACTTTGCAAAACTAGACATTTTGTGAAAGTAGTAACTTTCAAAAATAGCAACTTTGCAAAAGTAATCACATTACAAAAGTAGCCGCTTTTTCAAAATATTACTTGCGAAAAGTAGCTACTTTTCAAAAATAGTCGTTTTGCAAAAGTATTCACTTAAGAAAATAGTCACTTTGTAAAAGTAGTCACTTTTAGAAAATAGCCACTTTGTGAAAGTAGATACTTTTTAAAAATAGTCATTTTTGAAAGTAGTCAATTTTCATGAATAGTCATTTTGTGAAAGTAGTTACTTTAAAAACTAACTGCTTTGCAAAAGTAGCCATTTTTTAAAATAGCTTCTTTGTGAAAGTATTAAAATAACCATTTTTGAAATGTGCCATTTCCAAGATAGTGGTCAATTTTGTAAAGTAGCCATTTTTTTAAAGTGACACAAAAATGGCTACTTTTGTAAAGTGGCCATTTTTTGAAAAATGACAAAAAAGTTGCTTATTTTTGCAAATTTGCATTTTCGGTCGTTTTCCAAGAAATAAATTTTTGCAAAAATAACCATTTTTATGTCACTTTATAAAAATGGTCAATTTACAAAAATAGCCATTTTTGTCACTTTTAAAAAATGGCTAGTTTACAAACATAGTCACTTTTTTGGGGTTGTCTTCAAAGTACAAAGTAGTCATATATGAAATAGACGCTTTAGGAGGGGGGTGGGTGAGGGTTGGGTGGAGCGGCGGTGTGGGATAGGATGGAGTTGGGGTGGGTAGGTGAAGATGAAGTGCGTTCGAGGGTGATCGTTAGGTGGGGCTGGGATTTGGTTGGGGAGTGGGTGGTGGGGGGTGGGGTTGGGTGGATATTTTCCAAAAAAGATTTTCTTTGAGGTCGTGTCATTCAAAAGGTTCGAAGTTCTATTCTTCCCACAAATGTTGGGTGCAACTATGTACTAGGGATTGGATTTGTGGACAAAATGATAAATTAATCTTCTCCATATTGGCTACATGAAGCCAACATCTTTGAAGTAGCTTTGGATAATATGGATATTATGGATATCCATATTATCCGACGGGTAACCCATTTTTTAACCGTGTTAAATATGGGCGGGTCGGGTAACTGATCCGTTTTTTGTCAACTCATTTTCGACCCGACCCATATCCGACTCGACCCACCCGTTTGCCACCCCTATTTCTAGCATTCTAATACTAATGCTTAACTTTCTAACATATCCAAGGATATTGAAAAGAAAATCTAAGGTGGAAACCAAATCCAATCCCTAACTTAATAACTTACGTTTTACGTACTAGTATAGACATGGAAATTTTACAGTCTCAAAACTCAAGCCCAGACAACCGCATGTCCCTGGGTCAACATGGGGAAAGAACCTTCCTCAATGAGTTAATATTTAAGTCAAGATGCATGAGGAAAATAATCAGCACGCTCTTGCAGCATATCAAATAAATAATGTTGGAGCAATCAGATACCTCAAATATAGCTGTACAGTATATTCACCCTTCGGAAGTTTCACGGAATCTGGATAAACATCACCCATAGCATGCACACGCTACAGAATAAAAGGAGAGGATAGCAAGCGAAAATGGTCAGGATTGCCAGTACATGATGATCACAATACTTAAAAACTTTTTTTTGATAAGCAAAAATGGTCAGATTCATGATTACAATGAAAAGTGAAATAATCTAGCATTGTCAAACTAACAAGCTTGCATCCACTTCTTGAGTTAAACAAAATGCACGATGCCTTACAATTGTCGTTTTATATTTTTTCAGATCATGTATACATGCAAAAAGAGCTCGTCAACTATTACGCAAATATAGAAGTTTATGCTTTTCAAAGACTTTGCTTTATGAAGAAAGAGAATTAAGGCTGTGAACTATGCGCCCTGAATGAAGTACTCCATTTCTTTCTAGTAGTAGCTCCATTTAATACCAAGCTTTCTTGTCACACTCCACCAATGATGTTTTTAGCTTTCTCAGGCTACCTGGACCAATTGGTACAGTTATTTCCAGTTTTTACTTCACACAAGCTCAGCCACATTCAAGCATATTGATGAATTCCTTCTGAATATTTCAAGTACGGTTGCTTGTACACATACAAGCAAAACAATGCGATGCACAGCACAGAAGGTCTTCTGATGTGCTGCCCCATTCACACAAAATATTAACAGAAGATTACTCCCTACATACCCCCACCCCACCCCACAAACCCAAAAAAAAAAAAAAAAAAACTCCTTAACTAAGCATTCATATCTTCCCCTCCAAGAGCCATGACCTCTTGTTAATCCTGCTACAACTGACATAATTCTCAAACTCAAAAGGAAGTAATGAAAAGTTTTCCTTGAGATAATCTTGGTTTTTTTTTTTCTGGGGCGGGAGGGCGAGGGATGAGGAGAAAAAAGACGCCTCAAGAGCCTAATTGATGGATGTTTTCATATCAAAGAAAAGTGACTCCATACCTTATTCACATCCGATATCATATAAAACTGAGACTCAAATTTGTTATCATAGATCCGATTGTTAAGTAAGGGAATCTGAGGCTTCAATTCAGCATCATCCTCCAGTTTAAATTTGTAACTGTGGACAGAAGAGCTGTAAATGGTTATTATCCAAAACGTAATCAAGCAAAGTATAACTCGTTGCAAGAGATCAAACCCACGTTAATGTAAGAGCCAGAATCTGTTTTCCTGAGGGTAATTTGTCCCGATCTGCTGAAAGCGCGTGAAGTTTGCAATCAATTGGACGATACGAAACTCTTATCTGAAAGCATATTCCAAAGGGAAGAAGGGATCATGTAAGCATTCCACCCTCCAAAGGAAGTCACTCAGAGTGGCTTTCATTCCAAAAGTTAAAGAAACAATTTGACCTCGTTGAGCACTGCAGAAGGGACAAGTTTTTCAGTTGACATAAGAGCTTCAGCATCAATCCTCACAGGTGCTTCGCTTCCATCAAGAACTATTTCCTCTTTGCTGATGTTTATACCACGGAATGCGATCTGAGAATTTCAACCAAAGACCAAGCAAAGGCATCATTGTCTTATTTGTATCCCCATATATTTAAGCAGTAAAGCATAATTTTTTCCTAGCACATGTTCTTTTCCAGCAACTCCAGAGGATTAGATTGTCCAGGAAGGGGTTGGGAATTTTACTCGTAAAAAAATAATTACCATGTAGACACGCAGTAAACCCATATGGAAGCATCCATGAAGAGCATTCAGTAAAAAGGAATACATATCTTTATATGACAGAAGGAAAGAATATCAATCAACTACACCTTAAGGGAGTATTTGCTATCTAAGTTGCGCGGACTCTTCATATTTGCTGCTGCACCCGTGTCGACACGGCTCAGGTGCGGGTGCGAGATTCATGTGGGATTCGGTCAATCCACATCGGATACTTTGACCAGAGTCCATGGACAAATTTGAGGGGAAAATTGAGATTTTGATTTCTCAATATAAAAGATAAAACAGAATCATCAAGACATGGGAAATGGCATACCTTCAATCCTTTTTAGCTTTTCCTCTTGGTCAATATATGTTATTTATAAATGTTTTCTTTCTCATAGAAAAGAAGGATAATATTAATTATTAGCATGTTGATCTTTTGCCAATTAATTTATGTTTTTTAACGCCCATATTGGAGAATGAAAGACTGAATTCTACAATATACAAGCAAGTTTTCCATACAATATCTCTCAAAATTTAGAATATCTTTATAGCTCTATTTCTATAATTTTGAATTTTTTTTGCCGAATCCTGGCACACATATCCATACCTCGATCCGTACCCCCGAAACTTGAAATATAGATTTTGCCGAATCCAACCCTCAGATCTGCATCCGTATCGGATACCCGCCCCCGAGTCCGAGTAACTTAGTTTGCTGTATGAATCTTCTATATCCGCTCCGCACATTCGAACCCATTTTTTTACTAAAGAACTATGCTTTTAATGATGAAAGAAAGTGCTTAGTTTGCATTGCACCTATGCATTCCTTCTTAATGGAGAAAGCAACAAGTATTCAGCCTTCTGGATAATACAAGAACATTTGAATTGCTAAATTAACTACTCCGTATTCCGCTTTGCTACATATAAGATGCATGACTAGGGAACACAATTCAATGAACAGTTATTCTGCACAAATATGTGAAACTCTTTGCTTAAATTTAGGGGTAAGGTCTGCGTGCTGCTACCCTCCCCGGACCCCACTTGTGGGACTACACTGGCATGTTTTTTGTTTTATTTTTCTTTGCTTAAATTTAGAATAAAAGAATTATGGTACTCCAACTATTTAAAAAAATTCCTTTATTAACAGAACTCGATCCTCTTAACAAGAGGAAGTCAACATCCTCACCTTACACCATTCAAATGGCAGGACTCCACATTAAGAAAGTCTTTCCAAAACCAAAAGGTCGGTGCAAACACTTTAATTGTTCCAAACCCTCTCATCTTAACATTGGAAGCGTTCGGTTCAGGGGAAAAAAAAAAAGAACAAAAATGCACAAGGCAAAAAGAAGAAGAGAACAAGAACACATCTCCTATTAAGATCCTTTGGTCATTGAAATTTAATCATTCATAACAGAAACATAAACATAAGAGTCAATTTCAGTTAAGTTGTACTCTAAAATAACTACCTCAAAATCAACCACTGTGGTTTCGTGACTGCCTATGCCACTGGACCAAAATTGGGCTACTGCTAGTTCCATTGTCTGACCACCCTCCACTCGAAACGAGAAGCTTTTGGATGAAGGGGATGAAAATGTGGCCACACTTTCCCATTTAATGGGCCTTTGCAATGGGGAGAGCTGTAGATAAAGAGCACGTGAATGGAGGTAACTGGTACAACAGACCAACACAATAAAGCAGGAGATATTTTACCTGAACAGTATCTATGAAGAATCTTCTAGCTGTATCAAATCCATATGTCCTCATGGTGGCCTCCACCCAGGTAGCACCAAATGGTACCTCAATAAATCTCCTTTCAATTTGGCCTGAATACAAGTGTACATGCAAACAAGTTGGCAAGTAGTCAAGGGAAGAACATACAACATTGACCTGAAAATGATTATGAGCAAACAAAGTGAAAGTTTAGTTTGTGTCATTTGATTTTTTGGCTTAAACTCTTAACACATTCACGAGAGGGGATCGATAGCTCTATACCCTGCTCAAATTTCTGCCACAACTTTCTCCAACTTTTTCCTTTGGGTTCTTACCCCCAAACCACATCTGTTTACAACACATGATTGCAGTCAATTTGAAGGTATAGATTTTCGCCAAAATATCTGGTCCAGACCATACTAACACTATATAGTCAGATTTTTATTATCTGTATCAAAGTGCATCATGGAAATTATAGATTATCTGCTTTTCCATGGTTTGCAGCTAAAGCTTATCAGCAGCTTAGATAGTTTTATGAACCGTTCAATCTGTCTGAACATCATTAGTCTGATTATCATTTTTCAGATATGCATCTATTGCATCCTACTGTAGACCACCATTCAAATTGAGTAAACTGAGTACAAACTATTGAAAGAAGGATGCACATTTTCTTAGGACGAGAAACTCTACAGTGATTTATGCAACTTAACCAACAAGACAATCTTCTATCAGCACCAAACCTTCAACATAAGAGATCGTACTTGCAAAACCATCAGTTTGAAGAAATATTGTCAAGAACAGTTTGAACTTTATTAGAAACATTAGAAACAGAATCTCCCTACCCCGTCCCTCCACTACTGCTTCCCTCCCTCTCTCTACACACTCACACCAAAATATGCCAGTGCCAATCTAGTCTACAACCACCACTTAAACGTCACAGCCCCGGTAGTTGTTTCTCCACACTTCAGCTGTAGAGTTAAAACCCAAGCTCCTAAACCAGTTCCAGTTCAGTAAATATAACCCAAATCTTAAAGACATGACGTTTTAAATTAGAAAGAGATAAAAGTTGACTGGTACTTCGTTTTGGTAAACACAAGTATATGAGGGCATGCAACCTGTTGGCTCCTAGGGCTTTGAGGGTGTGGTGTGTTGGTTAGGCACAGACCAGAGGTCCGAACCCTGCCACAGACAAAAACCTGGTATTTAAGTAGAGAAGGATATAGGGTGGGGTTCATTATCCACCGACTTTCAGAACGTGGGCCACTGGCACACAGGGTTTTCAATCACCAAAAAGTGGGTGGAGAAAGAAGGGCATGCAACCTGTTGACCAAAATACATGCCGCAAAGTGGACATCATAGGAGTCATAAACTCATCAACAGGTACACGAGCATCAGGACTTTTTTTTTTTTTTTTAAATACAAAAATGAAATTCAAACTAAGTGGAGGATGGGAACAAATGAGTTAGGGCAACATATAGTTCAATAGGAAATCAAGCAAAAATAAACTAGTAAATAAAACAAGATATTTCTCCTCTCAATGTTCACTGTTCTCTTAAAGACATGATGTTCCAATCATAAAGGGACAAAAATGGATTGGTACTGGAACAGGATGTAACGAAGCAAAATGACCCATAAGACCAAATCCTACTGGTATCCTGACACAAGTATAGAGACATAAAAGAGACACAGAACAAATTGCACTGACAGATTAGAAATATGATAATCACCTGGTACAAATGAAATTCCTTGGAATGAAATTAGAGGGGGTCTACTCTTTACAACAGTGGGCTTTGTTATAGTCACTGGAATTCTGAAAAGTGGTCCTCGCCATGGTGCTTTGCTGTCTATGCCATATACTTCATAATAATGCAAGCCATCACTTAAACTGGTGGGGTCAACAACTATGCTGGAAGAATGAAGAGAAAAATATGTAAGTTCTTTCCCATACTGTACACCAGACTAATTATCCAATCACATTTTTTCTTTCTAAATCCAGTCATATCATGATTTAAAAAAAAAAAAATGTTATTGATTTGTTAAATCTAGGCGCAAATCATATATATGCTATGTAAAAAGAAATTGGAGCAGCAGTAATGGCAATAGCCATGATTTACTAGAGAATTCCTGAATCACAACACTCACTTCCTAAAGTAATAGAATAAATTATCACTATATCCACCTTCCAAATAAGAGACTAACATGATTGAATCTTATGACATATTTGGACTTCACCGCATCTTTGGCACAAAATAAGATGTTTGTGCCAGAATAAGTTCTACAAATATGTGGAGGAGAATAAGCTACCAAGCTAGCCTTGCACAAGTACATGACCTACTACTGAAGCTGGTCACAGAAAATCAATTCAACCCAGAAACTTTGGTAAGCTCAAAATTCATATCCGATTTAAGGAATATAAATTATGGTGACATGTTCATCAACAAAGATTTGACAGATACCAGAAAATGTGAGAAGTGGATCATGAACTACAACCTCTTAACTGAAATTATCGTAAGAAAATGGATTTTACTGTCAAAGAAGGGGAAGGAACGGATGTCTAGTCAAGCCAGTCATTTGATGACTGCCTTGGCACTGGCCATAAGCGTCCAGTGTGCCAAGGCAAACACAAGCTGTGTTGTTACCACAATATTTATCATCTATACCATCCCAAAAAAGACAGCTTGGCTATGACATAAACCCAGTCACTCAATATCCAAAACTCCATAGGTGAAAACAGGGACGGCGTAAAAAATAAAACATCAGACAAGTGGTCCTCAATTTCTCCTTAGCACTTCCACGTGCACATGTAACACCAATGAGAACCCTCTTCAAAAAGTGAAGAAAAAGCCACCTCCTTTTGGAGCTCTAGATATCCATACCAAAAAATAAGAGAACTTCGTGTCTTCACTCCATGCTTGGCTACGGTAAAAAAAAAATTATCCAGAATTACTTTGTTCACGTTCTCATCCGATTTCGAAGCATCCGTTTCCAAGCATCCTTTGAGTCACTGTGATCTGATCTTCTAATCTTAAGTGGCTCTTTCATCTCTATTTTTTTCTAAAAGGATTTTTGCTTGTGTCCTTACTGTTGTATACTTGAGCAATTGCTTGATCATTTTTTAGCTCAAGATATTGAAAATATTTAGGAAGGCATTGAGGAGTATGAGATCCCAACACCACATATGATCCCAAAAACTATCCCCTCTGCAAAACTACTTCCGTTCCTTCATTATGCTCTTCCATAATGAATGTCCATAAGAAGATGCGATTAATTCTTCCCTCCACTCCCTTCTTTGATCCCAAACTGGTCTGCTATCATTGTTCATCAAAGAGTCCATACCTCGTTAGTAAATCTCCATAGAGGGCCTTCTCGAGGACCCTTAGATTTTCCCGGTGCTTTCCATACGGTATTGGTGAGGTGACTACCTTCCAACTTATCAAAGTGAGACCTTTTTGCCTCATCCCTTTGTGTCGAAAAGAAATTCCTCTGAAGTCTTTCCATCTCCGTAGTAACACTTGCAGGAGATGGCATAGGAGAGCACATACATAAGAGACGATCCCTAGAAAAGGTTACTACTTACTGGGCCAGGTGCATAATAGGTAAGAAGTGGACTCAAGGTTGGATTTCCTATTACAAACTCAAAATTGACGCCATTGTGCGGAAAACTAACGGAATGACGTTACCTGCTAGCTCTTAAGATATTCCGGTGGTTATATGACATCAACTGGTTTTGAGGTTAGTTGATTAAGATACAAAAGTTTAAGGGCCTGCAGAGCAATCTAATTATTCATATGTGCACCATTATTTCAGTGCTGAAAGGCCATACGCCTTGCTGCAAGTGCAACTACAGATTATAACTCCCCATCTTACAAACTTTGCCTTTTTAAAGTAGTAGCATATTGCTTAGAATGCAAAGATATTTCCAGCACTTTCCTAGGTTGAGCTACAAATCTTGTTGATCACCCGCTAATACTCAAATTTTGCATTGGACAATTCAAATGTAGTAATGAAGAATGATGCTTGGACTCTTCAAAAATGTTGACAGGTGTGTGTCGGATCCTCCAAAGGTAATGCATTTTGGAGGATCCGAGACGGGTGCGGCAACATTTTTGAAGACTCCGAGCAACATAGGTTATGAAAGATCACATATTCAGAGAGCTCTAAAATGGACAGAGGAACAGGAAAAATAAGAAAATAAATGATTTATATTAATCATCAAATCAGAACAGTTACAAAAAGAACAGTAAGGAAAGCTGAGTAACCTGAAGCTGCGCCCATTATGGGTGAGAAGGAGGTACTCAGGAGCTCTCACTACCTTCTCTCCAGTAGAATGCAACTCAATGCACTCTTCAAAAGGAACCAATTGGTCTAAATTATTTGCGTCTTCATGGAACTTCGGTGCAATTTCCACTGTCCACTGAAGAAAGAATGTTTTCAGCCTTTGAGGGGTAGAGATATAATATATAAAGTTCATGACTGACTAAATGACATTCACAACAAATGTCCTTTCAGCTGGCTTTGTATTTAATGGATATGAGCAGCTTCTTTTCTTGCATCAATTTACTTAACATTGTACAGAGAAGTAGCTCAAAACATTTACAAGAATTTCATGCGTTTCTCTGAGATCGACAGGATCGCTATTGCCATCGGATTCTACATTTCTCCATCACACATAATATGGTTTTATTCTGAAAATATACATTAAAAGGAGGCAGAGACTCATAGTAAGATGACTAGTTATGTAGTAATAAGGAACCATACGAACGCATCAAAGTTGACTGCCTTGACACTGAAAAAGAATATCTAAGAGATTATATTATTCGGTTTCGCCTCGCTCCACCTGAAACACCCAAAACCTAACTCCATCCAAAACCCAGGTATTCACTAAATCTATTTGCAAAACTTTCATCCAGTTGTAGGTCTTTTAAATCTTAAGGCATACATAGATGCCTCCAAAGAGGTAAAGAGGTTTCTCCGGGGGCAACTCTACTCTAGTTATTTCCAGTGTTATCAAAGGCGCGCTTAAGCCCTGAAGCGAGGCTCAAAACATGTTGAGCGCTTCGCCTCGCTTTATGTGCGCTTCAGTGTCGTCATCAAGGCTCTAAGACATACTTTTCCTTGCCAATGAGCCTCTCTTGAGGGGGTGACACTAGATGATTGATATTTCACTTTATCTTAATATTTTTACAATTTCTTTGTCCATATATTTGTTATTCAGGCTTATTACTATTAATCTTGGACTAAACATATATATATTTGTATTTTTGCACCATTGCGCTTTTTTTCATTAAAGCCCACGCTTTATATGCGCTTCATGCTTAAAGCCCCAGCTGACCTTAGGGCTTTTTTCGCGCTTTTCGCTTTTGATAACACTGGTTATTTCCTTTTCTTTTCTTTGATCACACAGTTATAGAGGACTAAAAATGGCAACATAAAATATATTTTTCTAGTCTGGCTGTGGAACTGGGAGGGGTGCTGGCGACAAAAAGAAGAAGAGATCACAGATCTGTTTTTTAGTGAAGTGATGCTGAAGTGGATAGTAATCTCACCTCTGTGGATTGGTGACAATATAAAGGCTCCCTAAGATAGATGCCTCGCGACGTAGCAGCTGCAAAAATAGCATTTCAGATCAGAATGAACACATTCTTTGATCAGACAAAAAGAAAAAGCAGCAACAATAATACACTAGCTTTTTAAGTTAAAGAGTCTAAATTAACCACTAAAAACCAAAAAGATAACAGTTATTCATCTTTGATACACCGTTTTGTTTTGGAAATTCACCATTAGTAAGAACTCAGGAAAAATGGTTTGCGGCATCATGGAGGGCTACAAAGAAATACATAAACGCATGAAACACAGATACGAGCACACACACACACATACAAGAAGTTGGTTTACTTGTTACACCAGCCTGCTTGATCTTTACTTGATACCACACAGAAGGAAGATTTTGCACCTTTTGCATGTACTCATAAGCCCTGCAACGACATCCAAGACATGAATCATAAAGGGATCAATGGTCATGATAAAGATCAAAAGTCAGAAGCAAGCAGTAAACCTAACTTGTCAACTTGCATGAGACCCTGTCCAGCTGTTAACTTTTCTTCTGGTAAAGCACCCACAGGTATAGATGTATTCTCAAGAGCCTTCCGTACACTGTATGGACTAACAGGAATACCTTCCGCCTGCAAGTCTCAGACTTCAGTCAAAAGGAAAACAAGAGAAACCGTATAAAAGGACCAGAACATTTGAATTACCTTCATAGCACTGACAACTAAAGCCACACCCCCACAAGCAGATGGAGATGCCATTGATGTTCCATTCATTAACATGCGTCTTTGAAGGGTCCATGTGGGCACAGGGGCCACAGCACCACCAGGGGCACTTATGCAGACACCAAGATCACCATCCATAGTAGGTCCCCGACTAGACCTGCAATCTCTTGGCGTTAATTTTCGTACTCCAAATTTTAACTAGGATACAGGCTCAAAGTATCCCAAAAGTTCCAAACTCTTGAATTCGGAAAGGGAGAAACCATTAAATAAGGTACATACCAGGTGTATTCAATGCCTTCAGCAGGTGGCTCAACTAATAAGTGAGCACCAGCAGCCATAGCTGGAGAAACATATGCCCCCACTCCAATTATGCTTGAACTGGTGCCACCAGGTGCACCCACAGTAGACAAAGCAGGGCCATTATTGCCGGCACTACTAACAAATATTAGACGGTGTTTGTTGACCACCTGAATATTTTTACCAAATGGTAAACCGATTAACAGATTTCTCATGCACTGAACTACCAGAGAGTCAACATACAAAGGCAATGAAATATTACCTCATCGACAAGGTCAACAAAGCGACCATAGTCTGGCAGCAGAGCAGGTTCTCCATAACTCATATTGATGAGATCACATTTATGCTGAACACAAAACAGAAGTATGCACATTTCAACATTGATTAAAAATCAACTTAGAAACTACCCCTAAAAACACAGCTTTTTATTGGCAGTACACATATAGTCAGAGCATTTAAAGTTGCCACTTGACAAGAATGAGAACCTCAGAGGTAATATACGGTCACATGACACTTATCAAGGTTGTTAGACGCAGAAAGTCAGATATTATAGTACAGACATCAACTTGCATGTGTATGCTGAACGATACAGGCACTTTAGGCGAAAAGTACCAGCCTTACAGAAAGACGTAGCAGTTAGCATCTTCAAATTTGTTAGAACAGGATTGTATATAGTCTCCTACATGGAAAAGGATTATAGTGTACGGTCTTTAGCAATTAGCATCTTAAAATCTGTTAGAACAGGATTTTATATAGTCTCCTACATAGAAAAGAATTGTAGTGTACAGTCTATATGGCTCAGTGTAATAATGTAGTTTACATATCTTAATAATATTTCCCGAGTCTTTATTTCCAGGCAAACGACTAATCTTCGCCTCGAGGCCATGAGCAGATCGTTGGATATACACATTGATTGGGCAGGATCACCTTCTAATGGATGTTCTACATCTGGATATTGTGCTTAAGTAGGAGGCAATTTGGTGTCCTGGAAGAGTAAGAAGCATAATGTGGTTGCTCAATCTAATGCAGAAGCAGACTATCGAGCCATGGTTGTAGCAACTTGTGAGCTAGTTTGGTTCAAACAGTTGCTCAGAGAATTAAAATTTGGAGAAAGATGGAACTTGTGTGTGATAATCAAGCAGCCGTCCATATTGCATCACATCCGGTATTTTATGAGAGGACTAAGTAGATTGAGATTGACTGCCACCTTATCAGATACTCTCAGGAGTCGGGAGATATTGTTACAAAATTTGTGAAGTCAAGACATCAGCTTGCAGATATTTTAACCAAGTCCCTCACTGGTCCTCGTATTAGACTATTAGTTACATATGGAACAAGCTCGGTACATATGACTTATATGCACCAGCTTGAGGGGGAGTGTTAGAATAGGATTGTATATAGTATCCTCTATGGAAAAGGATTGTATATAGTATCCTATATGGAGAATGATTGTAGTGCACAATCTATAAATGGGCTCAGTGTAAAGTAGAAAAATATTTTACCGATATAGTACTAAATTCATGCATGTTTGGAATTTTTAAAATCCTGTAAATTGTGCACTGCACTTCACTTTATGCTTTTTTGCTTCAAGACGCTACCTTGTCGCTTTTTGTGCTTTTTGCTTTAAAAAATATTGGCAAAGAGACCAGAAGGATGTAAATCACCTCTTGACCAACTGTAAAGCAACCTCTAAATTGCGGCTGCTGATGCCAAAAGCTTGCATGAGTTTTACCACGCCTAGAACCATTGAAAGACTTACTATGGTGCTGGAGAATAAGAAGCAGAAGAGGCAAAGGAAACAGGGCATGGTATTTCACTCTACAAGCTGTTGTCGATAATATTAATAGGAGCTTGCATGCCACAGAAATTAGAGCTAAAGACTTTTGAGGAGCTGGGATCCCCTTGTCCTATAAGCCTTACACTCATAACTGATGCAAAACCTCAAAACTCTGGAACAAACAAGTAACTCAATTGTAGGAAGGCAGCCACTGTTGGGCAATATTAACCACCTATCCCACATCTCTATACTAAAAGATTAGAGAACAAAAAGGCAAGGACTGCGATATCACTTTGCTTCCTGGAGTTAACACACTAATCTAGAAATAGGGATAACCAGGTCCTTGTCATTGCAAAAGGTACTGTGCATGCAAGTTAAACTGCCAGTTCCAAACTCAAGACCGGATGTCTGATTAATCTTTTCACCTGGGTTAATCGTACCCCTGTATATAACCCAGACTCATTGACACATTTTTGGAACTAATCAGCTCTTTGGTCTTCTGATAGGTTTTTTGTTCTCTATCTCGAGCTGGTATTTTCTTCTCTTTTGTAATCTATGCATCTTCTTGATGCTTTTGTTAATAATAATCTACTTACTTCATCAAAAATAAGGTACTGCAAATGCAAGACCTCCTTTAATAAGATTATTCACCTATTGTCATTTAAAGTGAGTATGGAAGTTCTGAGAAATTACACCGTCCCTCCAACACACAGAAAGAATAAATATAAGCACTTCTGTGACAAAGACAATTAATCTGTCAGATACGTACAACAGGACTATATTGCTGGTATATGATCCTTGATTTCAACCAAACCATAACTTTGCAGCTATACAGTATTAAATACAATTAGCACATCTTTTTATATGAGCTCTGCACCCAAAGTACAAGTTTCTTCGTAGCTAGATTGTGAAACTTGTGGAGAAACATATGAAAGTAGAGTACAGTAGCGACCAAGTAAAGCAGATGGCAACAGTCAACTCCTTGTTACTTATGTAGTGGACTTCTTTAGTTCAGGTACTTTCTTTGGTACCACTAAAGTAAGACCCAAATACTTAATCTAATGTTGCATAGAAGCACACCAAATGTATCAGCACATGTATGCCAAAACCAAAAGAAGAGAAGCATGCGATAGTCGTATAGAAATTGCATTGGCGAAAATGTTGGAAGAATTTAGTTGTCAAAACAAATATTGGATTAGTTTGCTAAATGGTGGAGAAGATAATGATCAAGTTTCTACAATTAAAACATAACAACCACGCACAGAATTTAAAGCAGGAACCACCGGTAATTTGTGAACTACCATCGCAGGAAGAAGAGAAGGAAGAAAGGGGAAAAGCACATTATGCATGGAGAGATGATGACCTAATAGTAAAAAGGATATATTGGTGAATAGGCCCTACCTCTACAGCAGCAATCAAGGCCCTAGTCAAACCAGTTCCTGTTTCCATAGAACCCAATCGTGCATCGCCAATTTTACAAGACACGATTTGTGCTCCAGGTGCAACTCCATTTAGCAAAGGTTCCTTCACACAGACATGCATAATATAAACCCATATTCATATAGCATCAAAATAGCTAAATCTAGTGCCAGAAAAGCACCAGTGTAATAGAAATGTTGCCAGCAGAAATGCTATTCTACCTCCGGGTGGAAGGCGGCAGCAATACCAGCAACATGTGTGGCATGTGGCGAGCAATCTGTTACAATACTTAAAATATTCCCTCCATTGTAGGCATTAAGCACAAATGTACAGGCATCCAGTTTACTAAAAACTCCATGCTTTTGTTCAAGCCTACAAGGTTAGTAACTTAAACCATGAAACTCCAAACAGTAAAAGCGGGTAGACATTAATGTCGCCATTAGAGACCATCATACAAGTCATATATTTTTTTATTAAACAAATTTTAATGTATGAAGATGAAGTCTAATGAGATTTAGCATATAACATAAACATATGGTAGTAACTATTGCATAATATAGGATCTTAAACTCCAGATTAGCTACATCCATCTTGCAGTGTAGCTGGACCATACAAACTAACAGCGGATCCACGTTTGAAGGTTTTGGGTGCACCAGTACTACGTCATTGCCGGCAAAGTTAAAAAAGAGTATACATTCTGGTCATTCTTGGTTAATTCAATTAGATTTAGTCAGTTTTATATTCGTACATAGACAAACCAATGAATGAACCGGAATGAGTTCGATCAACAATATCCTATATATACCTAAAATGGATCTTTTAATGATTTTGGCAAACTACAAAAGGAAGCCACGTAACTTTAGAGGTGTTGGAGTAGCGCTATCTTAATAGTAGTAAAATAGTTCTGATGTCTTGGCTTGATTGAAAGAGAGAAGGAAAAGTAAATAACAAAGGGAGGAAAAAGAAAAAGAAAGAGGAAGCCCTTGCCTAAATGGAACAAAATTGTGCTTCTGCGACTAGAAACATTTGCTTGACGGCACAGTTTCTTTAGCCTAAGGTAGGCTGCGCTGTGGTTCTATCCATATTTGATTAACCAATCAATTCTGGATAATTAGTCGAGGTGCGCCCAGACACCACGGTTATTAAAAAAAAAAAAAAAAAAAATTGTCACCCAATCTTCTATACAAAACGGGGAATTTCATGGGAGCATCAAATTCTCTAACTAAATTAGCTTCTCCTCAAAACGTTTCTTTTCTAACTAAATTTGTTTCACCTCATAGCGTTTCTGTTCAAATTGAAATAACCTCCCAATTTTTCCCCTTTCCCAAGAAAAATTAAGATAAAACATGTAACCACAACTGAATTGTTTCATTTTTCCCCCTTTCAAACAACACAGACAAATAGCTCATAAGGACCCCTTCATATCTTGTTCTCCTAAGGCATGGTTCCATCAGCGACACTGTAACATATAAGATCCTACCTACAGCATTAGACCATTCCATCCCTCCTTGAAGTCGCTTTTCTGATAAGGTATCCCTCTTGAAGTTCGTTTAAACCAATCTTTATCAATATATTTCCTTTTGAAATCCACGGAGTTCCTTTGAGGCTCTGACAAGCCCAACGGTAAAACCACATCCAATCAACTTCTAAAGTTCTCCAAAGGCAAATAAACTACACCTTTGATTCAGTACACATACGAAAATTACTACTGTTTCTAGCAGCCATGTCACACCTGTAATTAGTTAAAGGAACAAACTCTGCAAGCTTTCCACATCCTGATTCATCCTCAAGACTCTGTGTGTCCAAAGCAGCTCTCCAAAGTTCCCCGTCATTCCATACAACAGCATCAATTACGGGTCCCTTGTCATCGTAGCTCTATGACAGATAACAGATTTAGCAATGGAAACAGACAATATAACTGTGAAGAACTGAGGAAACGAATCAGTACAAAAAGGTACTGACGTCAGCTTGCTTGCGCAGGAGATCAACTCTATTCTGGAGGTCTTCACGGACCCTTTTTAAGTGCACATCTTCGACTTTTGTGTGTTTCTGCAGAATAGGTAAAATTATTATCAGCAAAATTATATCAAAGTAAAACTAGATAACTAGAACAACAAGCTTGAAAAAATGAGAGCACGCTCCTGCATATTATAAAGCAATGGCCACGAGTTAGAACATTTTAGATAAAGTTGCCAACTTTAAACCGATGTTTACTAACTTATACAGTTGAGTGCTTAAGGACGTATGTGCCAAGTGAATTAATGATGAAATGCTTTCACGACTACTCGAATTAGATACAATTAATAGCACCACATTTTTTTTTTTTTTTGAACTTTAATAAAATGAAAAACATTTTGTAAGTACTCATAATAAACCGCTAGTTAGAATGTCAGACGAAGATTTTAAAGCAACAAAGATCCTTGATTCTTTTTCTAGTACGATATTTTCAGATCAAAGCCAATTTCTTGACATTTGTCATATCATACTTCAGAAATTCTATTAAAGTAATCCAACTGCATATAACAGCCTCATCTCATCAGTGTCATTGAGCAATATAATCAGTTCTCACGTTAGTCAAATTGCTCCAATTTCACCAGTTAAGCTTTCTGATGGAATGACATAATCAACTTCACATTAGACCTCAACTAGGCAGAATCAAGAAAGTACTAGGCTAGGCTGTCATCATCTGTAAGGAGGCTGAATCTGGCATCTGTGCAAATTAAGTTTCAAAACCATAGCTATAGCTTTTGAGATTTGGTGAACTTGGTTTCGTTTTGAACATTTACACAATCCATGTCAATGGTTTTTGCAGCTCTTTGACAAACTAGGTGAATATATGATCTCTGGAACGCACACCTAAGTCGCATGGTTTATTTTCTTTCTTAAGGGATTTTTTTTCAAGATTTTACCTTCATAAGTTACAACAGGTAAGTGGCTACCTTTTCTATTTCTTTTCAATATCGTGAGTTGACACTGCAATAGTTTGGGTCTTGAGACTCACCATCTCATCTCTAGCATTAATTGGTTAACACTCCACATGCTTCAATCATAGAACAAAGATCCAACCAAAATATATGGTGGTTACTGGTTACTTAAGAAGTAATTATGATAGTAAAGCCTTCCTTTCTCCCTAGCATGGTAAGAGCTTACCTTTTAAGATATAATAGAGCTACCTAATTTGACATACTCAGAAGCAAGTTCTAATGGTTTCTTTCCATGTAATATACTGTTTTTATCTTACTTTATACTGCTGCTTAAATGTTAATGTTCTTTAAAGAATTTACAAGTTTCTTCATTATTCAACTTGTCAGACATACATCTAAAGATGCTCACTGCAAATAACTTAATTACCTCTACATCTGCATTTTATCAAAATATGAGGTTATTGAAGGAAATAATCACAGAGATGGTGGAGAACCTTATCAAATTCATCAAGCTTCTTTACAGCCTCTGCTATTGCTTCTTGATTTTTCTCATCCCACCTTTTCTTTCGTTCGTTCTGCAAAGAAGAAGAGTTAATAGAAAGAGAATACTTTAAGTCCTACAAGAACGAAACTTTGAAAAAATAAATCAAGAAAGAAATTGTAATACTTTTTTTTGAAATTGGTAACTGAAAAGAAATTGTAATACTTGTATTACTATAAAGCAAAGAACCCAGAATATAAGGAGAACGGCAACCAGATTCACCTTTACTCGAGAAGTCAGCGTATCAGTAAAGAGCTCATACACCAATTTGCAGCCAACATGCCACTCACCAGATGGATTCTTCCATGACGAATTTATGACAAGAGAAGCCCCTACAAGAAAATTAATATATAAAGCATTAATGATGTATACAAATCAATCAAGAATAGGCGGACTCATAGCACCTTCTACTACATTAAACAAGGCAAGCAAGGGAGTGCTGTAGAAATGTAGATGTAATGGGGCCTTCTCATATTTTTTCTGAAAATGTAGGAGCAATGCAATTAACAAAAGCCATTTATAGAAGGACGGGGGAGAATAGTATATTTCCCCATCAAATTCTTACAACTCAGATGTCTCGATCACATTAGCAATCAAAAGAGTTGAAGGTATTCCCGAATCTGATTAATAGCCTGTTTGGCCAAGTTTCTGCGCAGCCAAAAGTGCTTATTTTTTAAAAAACAATATGCTTGTTTTAGAGAGTCGAGGTATTTGGCCAAGCTTTTAGGAACAAAGTAAGTGTTTCTGAGTAGTAGCCAAAAAAAAAAAAATAGCAGCAAAAGTTGTTTTTCAGAAGCTAAAAAAAGTAACTTTTGCCACGAAGCAATTTTGGAACGTTGACCAAGCGCAAATTATTTCTCTAGAATTTTCAAAAGTACTTTTAAAATTGATTAGCCAAACACAAACTGCTACTCTCCATAAGTACTTTTTATGAAAAGCACTTCTCAAACTAAGAAGATTTTAGAAGTTAAGGCCACATGCTATAAATCTTGACATAATAAAAAATGATATAGGTCTTTCTTTTCTTTTAAAAGTTCAGAAATGATAAAGGTCTACAACATTATCATCATTGTAAACAGCAATGGAAGATACAACTCATTCTGGAAAGACTTCTTATAAATATTGAAGATTAGCTATACCCTCATTATTCAGTATCTCCCATATTGAAAAAGTGTCATTTGGGATTTCCGGTCCAATCATCATTAAGAATTAGCATCTAAACCCTAGTGACGTTATGATAGAAAGATTTTGACTGACTGGGGAAGTTTCAAGCATTCCATTAGTTAGCAGATGATTTAAGATTGAATTGGTCTATAATAAATATAATTTTTAAAAACTGTTTTGCTTTATCAAGTAAAAGTATTTTCATTCATAGACATAGCCAAACCGGCCGTATACAAGGGATATACATATACCAAAAGATAAAGAATCTACAAAAAGATATGATTCTCTAAAAACTCCACCTAATTGTCTATACAACAAGGAACTTTCTGGGTGCACCAAAAGAAAATAAGGGAACGGAGACTACTCCTTAAAAAAAATGTTTCAAGGTGATCAAACTATATCTTAAGGAGACAAGTTAAAGACTCTAAACAATAGGGCCCAAAATTGCAAAGTTATTCCTAAATTCGACAGACGTACCAGAAGCTCCACGAATACAACCATCGTCATCAGCCTTCACCACTGTAGAAGTATCAACATCTCCGCTCCCAGTACTGCAAATAAGATAATCATTACCAGTGCAAATTAAATAATCAACTTGAACAGTAGTGCACGAATAATTAGCTAGTGGAGTATTTTTTATAAATTAAAAAATTAGTACGAACTTCAGATTCTCAAGCTCACCAATCTATAACATCAATGACCTTCGGCTTTCCATCAGAGGTAACTCGTAATCCAGCCGCAGCAGGATCAACTCCAGAATCTAAGACACTAAATATCATAAGCAGCAGTATACACAAATATGACTCAAAAATCACAAGTTACAACTATAATTAGTAGTTTCTAGTTCATCTACTAGGTACTCCATTTATGTGATACTTTTCGCTTTTTGAGAGTCAACTTGACAAAACTTTTGAAGTTAAATTAGATTAGATTAACTTAATATTTTAAGATTAAAATTTATATATTTAAAAAGTACTATAAGTTACAACTTTTCTGAAAAACTACATCTTAAAATGTTAAGGTTAAAATTCGTGCAGTGCAGTTTGAATCTCGAGAAGCGAAAAGTATATACAGGGAGTCCTTCATTTAGATACAATAGGATTCTAGGTATTATCGACAATGAAAAAAACGGATTGAAGAGTTATGAAATTGAGAAAAACAACCGAAAATAGCAATAACGACACCACGACCGTCATATTCAGGGTGAGCTTCAATGAATCGATCAGCTCCAATCTCTTTCTTAGGCATTTGAGCAGCAAGGAACGTTGACTCTTTCAGTTTGAAGTTCCTCACAGCTCCGTTATCCTCACTCGATTTCACTATCGAATTACAAGGCATCGCCTTATTAATTCTATTAAACCTACTATTATTGCTCTTTTTGGGCACAATGATGGTAAGAGAACGAGAAAGTAATGAGTGAGGAGTTGTGAGTGGAAGTGATTTAAATATTACTGGACTTTGCATTTCAGGGGTGTTTTGGTAAGTTTGTTAGAAAAGGGTGTTTTGGTAATTTGAAGTAGGGAAATGGTGGATTCCGGTAGTGGCGTGGAAGGAGAGAATGCCACCTGCCGGAAATTAAGGGGCGTGTGTTGTTGGGTTTTAGATGAGTGTAGTGTTGTCAGTTGAGATTGTTTGTTTCCCTCCATGTTAAATTACCTTATCCATCCTTTGCATGATGAATATTTGCCCATTTGGGAATTTGCTACTCCACTAAGTAGCTAAATAAATATCTCTTCTGGAAAATAATCTACGTAATTAAATTTAAAAAAAAAGAGAAGTTATTTTATAAATAGAAAATTGTGTGACGAAATAAGTTGTTACGTCCATGTTGAATACGTGAAGCTGGATACCTTTTCTTTTTCCCTTAGGATCATGTTTGTCATATGTTAGGCTAGACACGTTTTGGACCAAAAAAAATGAGGATTCTAGCAATATTGATAGAAATCTCATTTCCCATATCAAATATTTTTTGTTATATAAAATGTTTATACTGCGAAAGTTTGGCCGATGAAAAAAAACCCAAACATGTTAACAGCCGTTAGCTTAAGCAGAACCCCCACCCACCCCCCCACCCCCACCCCTCGCGCCTCAATTCTCGACACTCTTTCTTTTGAGAAATAAGCATTCCTATAATTATGAATTCCTATTTTATCCAAGATTCCAATCAAAACTATTAAGGTAATAATTTGATATTTTAATATATTTGATATTAAAATATAGTTTAATTTGAATTACATATTTGATATTTTAATATATAACATTTGACACAATTGGTTCTTTTAAAACAAACCGATATAAATTTTTATCTGTGCATTCATTTCTATCATACGAGCATAAATAAAATTCATATAATATTTGACACGATTGGTAAATAGTTTAATTTGAAGACTCAGTAGGAATAAGTTTACATATTTTATATTTTAATATATAACATTTGACACCATTGGTTCTTTTAAAACAAACCGATATAAATTTTTATCTGTGCATTCTTTTTTGTCATACGAGCATAAATAAAATTCATATAACATTTGACACGATTGGTAATAGTTTAATTTGAAGACTCAGTAGGGATAAGTTTACATATTTTATATTTTAATATATAGCATTTGACACAATTGGTTCTTTTAAAACAAACCGTTATAAATTTTTATCTGTGCATTCATTTCTATCATACGAGCATAAATAAAATTCGTATAACATTTGACACGATTGGTAAATAGTTTAATTTGAAGACTCAGTAGGGATAAGTTTACATATTTGATATTTTAATATATAACATTTGACACAATTGGTTCTTTTAAAACAAACCGATATAAATTTTTATCTGTGCATTCATTTCTATCATACGAGCATAAATAAAATTCATATAACATTTGACACGATTGGTAAATAGTTTAATTTGAAGACTCAATAGGGATAAGTTTACATATTTGATATTTTAATATATAACATTTGACACAATTGGTTCTTTTAATACAAACCGCACATCGCGCGGGTACGATACTAGTTCAATCTAAAAAAGAATGACACATTTTTATATTCATTATAATTTATTTTTAAATTTCATAATGTATAGTCACACAAATATCTTTGACTTATTTTAGAACATAAATTTTAAAAATCTTTTTTTTATTCTTAAATTTCATGCTCAGTCAAACGCTTTCACATAAATTGAGATAGAGTAGTTCTTTTGAAACAATATTCTGATTCTCCCCAAAGTGACTTTGCTTACATATAACGCGTTAGTTAATTAGGGATTCCTCAGTAATATTCTTTCTTAATTATTCTAATTTAATCTAAAAAAGAATGACACATTTTTATATTTATTACAATTTATTTTTAAATTTCATAATGTATATTCACACAAATATCTTTGACTTATTTTAAATCATAAATTTCAAAAATCTTTTTTTCTTTTTAAACTTCATGCTCAATCAAACATCTTCACCTAAATTGAGATAGAGGGAGTAGTTTTTTTGAAACAATATTCTGATTCCCCCAAAGTGACGTTGCTTATATATAACACGTTAGTTAATTAGGGATTTCTCAGTAATATTATTTCTTAATTATTTTTTTTCCTCAAGGCGCCAGTATGGAGAGAGAAAATGCCATGTGACACCACATCAGCAAGACCTTTTACCAGTCGCAT
The DNA here is from genome assembly GCF_029784015.1 of Lycium ferocissimum. Lineage (NCBI taxonomy): Eukaryota > Viridiplantae > Streptophyta > Magnoliopsida > Solanales > Solanaceae > Lycium > Lycium ferocissimum. Next base: position 24,223,992 of record NC_081346.1, on the reverse strand, counting down.
GGACTATGCACCTGCATACGATTTGTATTAAGGTTGGATATTCGGATATTCCACAAAAAAATGCACAAAACAAACAAGTCTTGACAACAACCGCATCAAATGCAAGAAGAGAGAACAGAAAACTATTCAGGGGATTAACAGAACAATAATGAATAAACAGAACAATAATGAATATATTTTCTTGGCCCGACATTTGAACATGAAATTTTCAGATTCAGCTACACAACATTCTGCATATCATATTAAACTGAAAGCTGGAGAACTTGATGGATCTATACCCAATCCTTTGTTCGACGATGACGTATACATTTGCATTGTAAACCTCTCTAAATAAAAGAATGCTGCCTTTTTACTCTGCAACATATATTTATAATATAATATATATTTATAAAATCTTATAAAAATGAGCACCTATTCCTTCACTGTGTCCCACACTCCCACTTCTAAATGAATCAATCTGCAGTATGTAACCAGTATTGTCTATGGTTTGTATAGCTGCTGAGTTTCTGGGTTCCAATTACCCTTTGAAATCAGCATATATATAGCACCATTGGATCTCTGCATCAGCCTATATCATGTTGTGGCAAGTAGTATCACAGGGATATGCACTATCAATCTCCTTGCTAACGTTTCTACTGAAGTACCAATCGCCAACTGTCTGCGCAATTGTCTGGATAATAGAAGTTTCAAAATCAGTAGACACAAAAATCAAAAAGAAATCTCCTTTGTACTTGATAGGTCTGTTAGTTGCATCAGATTGTATAATGACTTGTACATATCTCGTGAACTTCAAGCAAAACAACGTGCAGACAATCATTTACTACTTACATTTAGCTTCCAAGATTCTGAAGAACTATATGAATTGATGAAACTCATGCATAGTAATAAACTAGTAAAATTGTTGAAGAAACTGAAAGGGGCAAGATCACTTCACACACTAAAACATAAAATTTTCATGTTTGCCATTCCAGCGTTAAGTTTGCATTTGCATTAAGTACTATGCCACAGCAGAAGATGAGAGAAGTTTATTTCACTAACCTTCTTGTGTATTAGAGGGGAGTCAACTGCAAACCAGGTATTTTGTGTCTCACTCTGACAATGGGTGAAGCAAGAGTTTATGTACATCCCACCTCTTCTTGAATAATAATAGAAAACTCTCAACGCTTGAAGCATATCTTTCCTGAACCCTGAAAATAGCCGGGCAACCGTGGTTACTGCTATCGATAATGATAGAAATTGCAAATTCTAAGAACGGTAAATATAAAGATAAAACTAACAAATGTACCATGATAACAGTAGCATAGTGTAGTATGTTACTTAAGATTGCTATAATCTAGTAGTTGAATATTTGAATACTTCATGATTCAGTTAACATTTCTTTCTACAGACCCTCAAGTTTTGAATCTTTTCCCCAACTCCACCCCCTCCCCAGCCTTTAAACTGTCTACCTAAGGACCTATGTGAATTTCTTCAAAGAGTATAATATAATAATCTTTGTCAACCTTGCAAAATACTTAGTTGACTCGCATTGCATGCAGTAACATTATTCCTGCAATGATTCCAGTGCCCTCGAGGATCGGAAGAAGGCGGCACCAATATGTGATGGAACTGCAGAAGCACAAGGTCACATTATTAGCGCCGTGCATAACAAACATTACTCTGAAATATGCCTAGTTTATAACAAATTGCACGATGAACATACTTGGTACAGGTCATATGCTGAATTTAAGATGAAGAACGGTGTTCTGATGAATGGTAATGCGTACTGTGGAAAGAGGCACTGCATGAACATCACAAGAATTCTTAGAGAAGTGCTCAGTTTCATGGCCAGCTTATGAATTAAATAAGAGGAGACTGCTTAGATCGTACCAGGTGTGGATAGTAGAGAGTAGAAGTGCAATTTTGGTTGAGATTTGGTTCTACCCCCTTCAGAAAACCAAATTTGTCAGAATAAGATAGCTCAGTATAGACATTCCTGATAGCCATGATAAAAGGATACCTGTAGGGTAATAAGATCTTCATAAAAAGATCTTATAGTGTGGTTCAGACTTAAATCTCTCCTGAGAAAACAAATGCAAACATGCCATTAACTGTAACGCGGAGATGAAAATCATATTTGCCTGTCAGTTGCAGAAACATACTCATCTAGAAAAAATCCAGCATCACTCAAGCATTTCACACTAGCATTCTTTGGAAGATAATTGGTGAAGTTGTCACAATGCAAAAAGGTCGCCAGACCCCCAGCAGAGCAGCCAGAAAGCAAAGCCTAAAAAGAAATGCATCAAATGTAGTTTGAAGACAACATATCTTTTGTAGTAAGGGAGTAAGACAATGAAGTTAAAATATTTGTATGAAATGTAATCAACAAACAGATGATCATGCTCTATGCTATGTGTGTAACAATGTTCAGTAGGCTATTTTTTTTACTTTTACACATAAGTGACAATTTAACCCAGAAAGGCAAGATCATCTAATTACCCTCTTTATGTCCTCACAAGAGACTAATATTTGTGTCTTGGGTGGGAGGGGGAGTGGGGATGTGCAGTGAAGGAGCCAATTGCTGTTTTATCTGATTGCATTGCTACCCCAATTAGTCCTAAGCCTTGATGGTTATCATCACATGTTCTTTAAGTGGAAGAGGAGTATGTCTAATGTCATTACCTTCTTCGCGTGCCCCAGACCTTTTGGGAGAAGATCAAGAATAATAGCTTGCCAAATTCTTTGCCCTCTGAAATAAAGCAATGATGTCTGCTTCATTTAATGCAAGAAAAAGGACTCAGTTAATAGAAAGGGCAGGGTACAACTCAGACCGGATACAACTTTATCAAAGGCCATAATTCTTTTTAACTAGTCCAAAGGCAAAGAAGTTGGCTTGAGACGACTAATATGTATGCCACCAGAAATCTATCAGCAATTTCATACTTAATTATATTTAACTTGAAATCAAGGAAAAATGAAGAAAATTCGGAGTAACGCAAATGGCAGTCATATGATAGAATCCAAGGCATGTAAGTTCATAATAACTGGTAGAAAGAGCAGGGCTTAAGATAAAAATAAAAGAAAAAAAAAAAAATTCGTATTGGCCTTGATCCAAGTCAGACCATTCTTTTCGAGCTCCAAGGTTCTGAAGTAATGTGAATTACACGTACACATTAATTCTAAAGCAAACGAATGCCGCTCTGCAAATTATGAATCTTTTCCATTTTTATCTGTTGATTTTCCATAACGTTCCACAAAAATGTTTTGAAGCATGAGTTCACAGAGATACTGGGGAACTTGTAAACAATGCCCTCTCTGCATCACTAGCTGATGTGATTCCTAGACTCGCAGTTCATTTGCAGAAACACGTGAATGGTTTGCTACCCATTAGTCATGTTAAACAATACCTCCTAACCACAACGTTGTGTCTATCATTTCTTAAAAACTTATCATTCTTTTTCTTTCGAAAAAATCAGGAATACTTCACATATTACATAGTACCAAACATAGTACCTAGCTCGAGTAACTACAAATGAACCATAGATGGGCTGACGAAAACGTGAACAAAACAGAAATAAAGCAAAGAAGTTTGCTCATTTCGCACTAGGAAAAAGAAAGCACCTGACTAAGCTGAACTGTTATGGATAATACTCTGGATAGGTGACTATCAAACAATAGATTTATGGTGGAAATGATGGCAAACTAGTAGGACATGAAATTGATATATTTCATATAATAACCGAAGAATGATGATGATTGGAAAAACTAATTTCAATAAAGTGGACATGAATGTAGTACTCAAAAGGCAAAAAATTTCACAAAGTAGGAATGTTTAAAAGGAATAAATACTGCAAGAAACTGATGTGTGTGCAAGTTATAGAGAATTTTACGCCATTATAGAACTCAGCATCACCAGCAAATGAGGCTCCATCACAATATCTGATTTTCACCCGATTCCAGTTGTAGAAATCTGCATTTTTTATTCGTTTTCTCCGTTAGTTATTTGCAGATTTATAAAAATCTTTTGAACCATATTACTATAGAACTTCATTGCAAGTGAAAAGGAAAATTTGAAAAATATTATCCTGGAGGTGCAAAAAGGATGATAACTGTACAGAGAATACTTCCATCAGATTAATTCAACCACACTATATGCAAAATTTAACTGCGTGTAGTTTCTTTCCAATTAGGGTTCTGAGAAGGGCTAAACTCTCAAGTTCCAATTACGAAAGGCAAATTAAACAGAAAAAAAAAATAGTAATTGAACAGACCCACTTCTGGTTTTTATTCCTTTTCATTCTTTCTTTAATAACATTATTTTAAAGAGCCTATTCTGACTACCAAATGGTGTTGGTGCTAGTGTAAGTTGATGTTTCATACACAGTTTACATCTGGAAACAAACTGTTCTAAGTATTAGGTACAATGTGTAAATTGAGGTTCCATACTCGATGTTTGTTGTTTAAGGTAGGCAACAGTATCGACTTGTTCATAATCCCCTTAGCTCAAGCATCAAGCACGGCACCAAATAAGAACTGGATTAATTTAAAAAAGGAATACAAAATAAGAAATCTATAAAAAAAAGAAATGACAATATTTAAAAGAGTTGAAACAATTTTTTTGCCTCCTTCCCCTTCCACAATCTAGGCTACATTTGCCCTTTCCCTGGGTTTTACTGGAGAATACTATGGGAAATGCAGGGTAGGGGTCACAAAATGCATAAATCATGTTTTACCTAGAGGTTTAAATCCTATTGGAAGACAAAAAAGAATGAATGGTTGATATCTTCTCATTTCCCTAAATTTTGGTCACTTGAACCAGTGAAATTTTTGGGATTAAATATATGGCTGAAATATCCGAAGACATGAAGGTTATACAGTCCTTTGAGAGTATAGTATTTTAGGAATTCCTACAATTTATTTAACCGATGCAAATTGTATTTCAATTTGAGCTAATATTGACTTCATATTTCCAATTCAATTAATTTTTACAAACTAGTATGCAATTTGTGCGGGGTCGTTCTAGTAGATAAAATCAAGATACAGCCAAACTGATCCGGACATACTACCATTATAAAAAATACCATAAATCATGTTAATTAGAAAAACTAATCTATTAATAAACGCTTTGCTGTTGCTGTCCTCAAAGTTCCAACTGGCTGTCGGTGCACCCACTAGCCTATAATTTTTCCTCCTTTAGCATACATAATTGACATTTGTTTCCGCTAATTCTAAAACAATAATACTCCACACTAATCAAATCTAGCGAGTAGTTTAGTCACAGACCAGAGACTGTAACTTTGGACCATAAACAAATCTAATTAATAGGACGTCATCGGAGCTAAGACTGTATCCAATGTTATAAATTGGGAGGATAGACAAACCAAAATAGCTGGCTACTTTGGCCTCAAAAGATTGATCACGTGGAAAGGCATAACATCAAACGTGAGGAACATGGACTTTGTCACACAAGAATACTACATTGACAGCATTGTACATGTACTCCTGTACTTACCACATTGGCCTTTCACATGCTTCCGGTAAACTGTACTATTATTTTTTAAGGGTGTTCATCCGAACACCCTTCGCCGGAAAATTACATGGTGTATATTGATTAAATATTGTCTTTATTGGATAAATAGCTTATCGTGAACACCCTTGCTATTTTTTTTTTTTTTTTTATGAACACTTTTCGTGGCCTTTTGCTGAATTATCAATAGGATAGTGAATTACCAGGATTAAAAGACGCATTGTTGCTGAGAATGCCAGAGAATACCTCCCATTTGTTCATGTAACGAGTTGATCCACGCCGCGATTTGGCTCTATCCAAGCATGATTTGATATCATTGCACCACCCACCACCCTGTTATTTAGTTCAATAAGAAATTAAAAAACTTGTTTGTCAGACATTTCGCCATCCGCTCACTGTACTTCTTTCCTGGACAAAACTTGCATATTTGTTTATCCTTTTCTTTTTTCTTCATTTTTCTGTTAGCGTGATGTAATGTGACTTAAACTTTGCACCAAAACAAACAACAAAGCAATGGAGTAACACAAAAAAAAAAAAAAAAAAAAAAAAAAAAAAAGACACAAATTCCAATTATAGTGTATTACAAGTTCTAAATTCAAGTACTTTCTAATTACTACCTAATTAAGTTTTTTTATATATACAGGAAATATAATCTAATTGCCCCCTAAACTTGCATAAGATTTTCAAGTCGGCCTATCAACTTGTTTCCCTCTACTTTGATAGAATGACTATTAGGAAACGTCTGTGACCATTAACGGCTTTAAAATTCTGTATAAATTTTGGGGTAGTTACTAAGGCTTTAAAATCCATTGCAAGAGCAATTTGCACATCTCGACTATTTTATCATAGATATCAGATAACTCTATCTATAAATAAAAAGAAATTACCAAAAAATTTGTAGAGTTTGAGTGGTGGAATAGCTAGAATCTTTTTTCCAGAAGTAGGAGAGAGGATGCAGGCGATGGTGATAGATGTGTCTTTTTTCGACACAGTCCATTGGAAAGGTCAAGGTCCTAGTCTTAGTCCTACTTATAACATTATAATAATAATACTCCGTAAAATGACAACATTGACTCTCATTTGTGGTCCACACGCAAGTTGTCATGCCTAACTGGAGATCGTACGCCCTGTGAACTGGAGATCTAGTATTCATTGTCACTAACAAAGCATTAGCCACATTGCATGAAAACTAATTGACAGGATAAGCTAGCATTGCTACTATTCTAACCTGTTGTCACTAACAAAGCATTAAGATCTAATTATTGAGAAAGGGAAATGGACACATTGCATGAGAGAATGGGGTCCGTTTTCGGGAAATGGACAAACATGTTTACTTTTCGGCACACCAACCTTTATCCTTTTTAGGTCGAGGATGAGTCATAAGCTCGTCTTAGTGGACAGTTGATTACTAGAATCCTTGCCTACACTTTTGCCATGTTTTGGACTCGATGAAAAGAAGGAAAAGAGAGGATGCAAACCATAAAAATCAAAAGATGAAAGAGTGAATACGAGTGAATCATTTTATTTTTAGAATGTCCAAACGAGTTTAAAACGTCATTTTATTTTTGAAAACTATTCACCAGGATAAGCATTGTTGAAAAAGGGAAATGGAAATTTCATGCATAGTATACTCAAGATTCATTTTATTATTTTATGGAAGTCATTAATCATTTTTTTTTACAAAGGAGTCACTTAATTTTATTTAAGAAGTCACTTAAATTTATTTAAGTATCATCAAAATTACTAATCAATTTCTTTTTATAAACAAAAAGTCACTCAATTTCACCCAAATACCGCAGAAAATATCTCAGTTTTGTTTATTCCTAATAATATTCTGTGATATTTAAACAAAATTAAATGACACTTTGCACAACCTCTCCCCACGCCCCAACCCCAAAACAATCACCCACAAAAAAAGGTTCATGACATAATCCTTAATTTTTATTCATTTTTCTTTCTTTTCCTCCCTAAAAGTAAGAATCCAACTTACTTTGAAAAATTTAATATATCTCTCGCACAATTGTTATTAGTTGTGTGAGGCTCCTTTTTGTGAGATAAAAAAGTAGACTCAAAAGTATAAGATATGGGTCCAATTTTTTATCTCATAAAAAAAAGCCTCTTATCCCTCTCCTGATCCTCCACTTCCTTCTCCTTTTCTTAAATCCAAAGAACCAGACAGCGAATTCACTTTTGACTTTTTCACATAATACAAAGACTGTATGCATGTGAAAACAGAGCAAGGGAAAAAGTAGGATAACATGTTACACATTAGTACATCATAAATGATTCTGTCACCCTCTTCCCCATTATTTTTGCCTACTATTGGGACCAATGTAGCCCACTATCACAAAGTTTTCATTTGCCTGATAAAAAATATTTTTTATCTAATTCTTTACAATTTTTTTTTTTTTTTGATTTTATGACCTTTTTATAAGAGATTTTTGATTTTTACACATAAGAGACTTGAAAAGATTATATCTTTTATTCAAATTGTAAGAGAGAAAGAGATTTCATTTCCTCATTAGTTGAAGCATCATTCGACATGTTTCTCAAGAAACCAAAACATTGTAACAATATTAAATTCTTCATTTGATAATTATGTTGGATCAATCTAATAGAATCTAATGTGGCATCAAATTGTGATATTAGAGAATTTTACCTTTTACCCTAATACACATTTGAAACAGATGGCATTCAAATGCACTAAAAAAAGGGAAATCTTAATAGCTCATTGGCTATCTGAATTTTTACCTTGTTGGTGAGGGTTCAATTTCCCACCTTATAATCTCCTCTCCCATTTCCTCTCCCCCTACCTCTATGTAATAATAAAATTTAATAACAATGCACTGACATTGTTTAATTTAGAAAAATTTACAAGCAGGAGAGAAATTTTTATTTTTTGTTTTAGTAACAGTGTCTCCTTTAATACTCTATATGAAATCAATCTGAAGCGAATCGAGTAAGGAATTTAATGTGATATTTCCCGTGTGGATTTAGATTTGAAATTGGCCCTACTTTGGTTTCTCAAAAATAATGATGTGCATTTTGGGCTGAACATTGGAAGAAATTCCTAGAAAACTTGTGCATTTTATTTAGGCTATAAATTTTAAGAACATAGTAATAAGTCCCTAGAACATTGCAAGCATTTGCATTCGATTAAGAATTAGAAAAATATCGGATATACGTCTTTATTTGCCATATATTAAACGTATTTTAAATAACTGAAAGGGAAAAAAAAAGCTCTTTTTCTAGGTACATTAGCCAAACACGGAGAAAGGGGAAATAAAAATGAAAAAAACTAGTCATGAGGTTCGAAATACTAGGACGTAAAAAGATCATTTTTTTAGAAATAAATGATACAAGACCTGAAAACAGCATTAATGTGTTTTCTAACTTCCAAAACCAACATCAAAACGTGTTTTAACCGAAACCCCACGATCTGTTTTGTCACCCAAAGCAAAAGTTGAGAGAACTTTTTTTAGTTTCTCACCTATAGTTGAGTGGTATTTGTTTCGAGAGGCGAATTTTACTTTATGAATTCCAAATTTTAAGATGGTCATATCACATACTCCTATTACAAAGTAGTAACTGATATTTTAATTTAATTTTATACATACCCTATAGGTTTTAGGCCTCAAGTAATATAGATTTGCACTGAAAAATTCAACTTGAAGGGTAAGGTTATCTACCAAAGCAGTACTACTCCCTTTGTCACAATTTACTTGGCACTTTTCAAATTTTGATGCTCATAAAAATCTTTTTTTGACTGTAATTTTTTCATAATTTTTTAAAATATTTTGAATATCTATTATTGCGATTTATAGTATCTTTTACATAGTTCTCAAATATGGACATTTTATTTCCAAAAATTTTAAAAATTTCATGCTCGATTTCATGAACAAATTTAAACTTTTGACTTTCAAAATTCGAACTGTGCCAGACAGGTTTGTTGGCAAGTCAAGTAAGGAAAGGTTTGTTCATTTGTCCAGAAATATGTTTTCGGCCTATCTATCGATTGAGTGTTTCGATTGAAGAGGATTATTCACTTTTTTGGGAATATTTTTTCACTATTTTCGCTTTGGTTTTTGGCCATAAAAATTTCAAATACAAATTTGGAAAATAACCAAAACTTATTTTTCACTTTTTTTTTTCACTTTCAATACACTGAAACAACTAAATATTCTTTACAAAAACTATAACCAAATACAACTCCATCTTCAACTCCTACTCTAAAATACCAAATAAAGTGAAAAATATTTGATTTCATGGCCAAACGCCTACTAAATTTTTAGTTAAACACCAACAAATATTTACCATCCACTGCCATTTTTTGTGGTGAGACAGAACTTTATTTTATTACTCTAAAAGAAAGGCTGCAAATCACGTTGATCGAGAGTAGGAAGTAAAGAAAAGCAAGCAAGCTAAGAAGTCCCTGTAACTACCCAAATGACAGAATCTTTTTGCCCTTTCCCCTTCCCAATAGAAAACACCAAAAGGAATTGAGTACTACTTGCCTCAAATTGCAAAAGCCAATTATTTGCTCCAGCACCATATCCTCTGTGCAGGTGATACGCGGGCAAACTTCCATCCAAACAATCTGCATATCAAAAATCAACGTTTAACCATACCATTAATTAAACTACTGATTTAATGGAAATTCAACGCATTTGTTTGCGTTAGGTATTGAAATTTAAGAGGTATTATTAAATCATTGGTAAAAGGAAATTAAAACTGTCAATTACGTACATGCTCCTAAAGCAGAAGCGTTATGAACCATAGTCATGTTGACCAGTAACCGACCCTGTTCTCCTTCCGAGTAAACCAGACATGGCCAACAAATAAACAGAGCCAAATTCAACAGAAAAATTGAGTTCACATTCATTTTTACTGAAAATGAGAGAATGTAGCAATCGATATTTATAATGAGACTGTATAGTTTCAAAGAAAGAATGCAGTGAATGGAGATGTGAAAGTGATCCACCGAAAAGCTTATTGGATATGAAGATTCTGAAAATATAGAATGAATTAGTATTTTTTTTTTAAATTAATGGAGGAATTAGATTCTCGCTGTTGAAAAAAGAACAAAAAGCATTTATACCACAAAAGGAAAGGAAATAAAACTCAAATCAAGTTCTGAAAAAAGGATGAAAATAGCTTCGAAGGGAAATGTAAATAAGAAAGAAGAAAAGGGAAGAGAAAGAGATGAAGAGAGCACGAAGACAGGGAGAGTCGTAAGGATTTGAAGTTGAACAAGTACAAGAATTGTAGTTTATGTAGGGAACTCACGAGGGAGGTAACTAAAATGGGAAGGTCTTCATTACTCGTTTGGTTCGGATACAAAAGTTATATAGTAGTAATACAGTGTTCTGTTCATTGTATAATGTATAAATTATAGTAGTACTATATATTTGGCTACTTTTATCAAAACAAAATAATTGTGTTAACGAGGATATGCTGAATGTTTGAGTTATTTTAGTTTATGTTTTACTAATTTCGTGTAAATAAGCAATGATTTCTTCTAACTCAATTTATGTGCCGATCTTTTGTCACAAAAATAATTCACCTTTCTATATTTATAAATAAATAATTTTTTCTTTTTTTGATCTTTAATGAAATAGTTTATAATCATACAAATGTGTAAGACTTGTTTTAGACGACAAAACTTTATGTCAAATCAAATGGTGTCTTATAAATTGGAACAAAAAGAGTACTAGTATTATTTATCCGTATAGTAAAGATGAATAGCTTGCGCAGAATATCAAAAGGCCATCAAATGCTATTATTAATGCTAAATTTTATACAGATTTTGTCAGTCTATTTTACATAAATGTCCTTTTTTTAATTATCATTTGGATTTTGTCCTTATTTATAAAAGTTAAAATATAACCCTTAAAAATTACCTTCGAGATAACATTAGATTCGAAATTTTCCAGAACTTAAAAAACACCAAAAAGTTATTTTCACTTTTTTCACTCTAAATTACTCACAGAAACTCAAAAACAACTTCAATTATATTAATGCCCAAATACAATTTCAATTTTTAAATATCATTTTTCACTTTTGAAAACAAAAACTATTTTTTAAAAATACTCATAATTTTCTTGGCCAAACGGTCCCTAAAAGGTCCACAAAGTATATAAAAATAATAAAACTATTTAAGGGGGAAAAATCTTGATATCATCAAGCCTTATATATATGAAACCAAACCTCATGTGAGAGGCGGACCAAAGTGACGGACAGAAAAAGGCCAATCGGCCAATGAGGGGATGGCGGTGGTTAACAAATTGAGTTAGTGGATTCGACTGCAACTGCAATTGACAGGTGATGATGAGACGATAAGTGTGGGTGGGACCAATTTTAAGTTATGGTTAAGTAAGAAGCAAGCTACATGATATCATGAGTTTTTTTTGGCGCTAACTGTACTCTCTCCTTTTTTTTTTTTTTTTTTTTTTCCATTTTTTTCCCTAGTCTATGCTTAAGTAAAGAAGATAAGGTTGAGATTTGATTTTACCATTCATTATGATTTTTTTTTTTTAGTTCCTATTATCTATATGAACTTTGTAAATAAAAATAGGAGATTATTTTATTTCATCTAAATGTAAGTACACATATGAAATTATTTCCTAAAAGGATAAAAGTGGAAGAAGAGATAATTTCTAAGTATATGAAACTTTACATCTAAGTGATACAGAGTTGCATTCGATATACATAGTGGAGCTGCAATTAATAGAGTTCAATTTCACTCTTCTTATATTCGTTCTCTGTATTTTCTTAATATTGTTAAATCAATTTTCACCACATCTCGAAATGCAATGTTACTTTCGTAAGATTTTCTATATTATGTTAGGACTTGACACAACTTTCATGATTTTACGTAAATTTTAAACAAAATTGAATTGATAATTCCTGTAATGTCAAGATTATTTTTACATTTAATGTAGAAAAAAGGTGACGAAGAAAATAAAAAGAACGTCACCTGAAGTAGAAATTAGATTTAGAACTATTTCTATAAAGTGATACGTATCGAGTAACATTTTAATTTTATGAAGAAAAGTTATAATGGATAATTTCTTTTCTTTCTCTTTCTTTTATTTGGTTTGGTGGCACAGGCCAGACTTCGCTGAAATAAGAAGGAAGGTGGGGGGTCTGCACCTGATTGGTGGTAACTGGTAAATGCATAAATGGTCATGTTGCTACTCAAAAAAGGGTAAGTGCCCGTTTGACTATGGATACTTTTCACCTTTTTCTAGGAATATTATTTTGAAAAATAGTTTGGACATAGAATTGTTATAATTTTTTAGAATTCAACGTGAAGTTGAATTTCGAAATTTTTGGGAATTCAAATTTTTTTGAAAAGTTCTATATTTTCATAATTTTCACTCCAAGTCACTCACAAAAAATTCAAAAATAAATTAAATTTGTATTCATGTCCAAACACAACTTCAATTTTCAAATAACATTTTCAACTTGAAAATAAATAATACTACGTTTTTTTTTCAAATTTCACAATTCGTATGTCCAAACGGCCACTAAATTGTTAAGGTGTCCTTTTTTTTTTTTTTTCCTTTTTCTTTTTCCTTGGGAATAAGGTAGCAAAAAATAAAAACAACAAAGGTAGAACATACAGTGAACTCTTGTCCATTTGTTCAATTTAGTGATTTTAACAGCCGTTTTTTATCTTCTAAAGTGCCATTTAATAAAAAGTGATAAGTTAAATGTATCCAAATACTAAAAAGAATAACGGTGGACACTCATTGAATTTAGATAAAAGTAGTGTCAAATAAAATGAGTTATAATTCCCATCCAATAATTTAATGGTCAAGGTTCACATTTTTTACCACCAAAATGAACTCGAAACAATTAGTTTGAAGAGGAAGGTAAGCAGTATTATTGAAAGCTAACAGGTGCCCATTTAATGTAAAAGTAACGAACAGTATACCACCTTCAACTTCTTCATAGAGAAAAATTTATACTTGGTCAAACTTATAACGTATTTTTGTTAATTAACCTGTTCCTTCTAGGACATACGTTAAAAGAGTGTTAACCCAGTGCATGAATCATATGTAGAGAATAAAATATTTGCTGAAATTTGTAGCTATAATTAGTTGCAAAAATGTTAGTCCAATGGAAAAATATTAAATAAGTCAAAATTGTTTGAAGAACTTAAATTGGCGCATCTGTCCCAGCAGAAAACAAAATACGCCTGCTAGACCTAAAATCCAAAATTTACGACAACGCTATCAATATAATGGATCATAATCGCTTGTAATTCTCTTAAGCAAAATTCTTCGACATTATTAATTTTTAGGTATTAGAAATATTAACTTCGACAGTTAAGCAATCCTTGTAATTTTATTACCCGTTTCTTTTTCTGGTTAAATTTATTAATCGTTATTACAATCTAATCACACATAAAATGCGTTAGTTTGTGATTTTATTTCAGAACTGTCATAGAATCAGCTAATTCAATACAGCTTAGGATAACGCCAAGTCTGCCAATCGGAGATAGGATTGAAAAATGATTTGTTCAACTTCAACATCACATTCCACGTGTTTAGGCATATCATCTAGTATGAATTATGAATTATTGCGTATGCAATTGAAACTGCTTTTTTTTTTTTTTTTTTGAGAAAGTTGAAAGCCGCTATCTTTAATAGTAACCCAAAAACAGAAACGAACTTCAACACATTGAGGCGTTATAACAAGTTATAACATATAACGAATGCCTTTGAGTTGTTCATTCATTACACCCTAGTACGTTTTATGCGTTATTTATTTGTGCGGCATCCGTCCTATACTTTTAAACATATTGGCAAAAGGTCATATTTCCTTTGCTTTTATTCCTGCCGAACATTAAAAGAATATAAATAATAATAAAAAGAAAATACAATTGTCTTGTTTAGGATTAAGAACGAATTTTATGCTTGAAATCTGCTTGCTTTTGTAATCCTAAAAATGGAGTTCACACAAATAAGATAAGAACGAAGACATATTCATGTTCTATAGATGTGATTATTGAGTTAAATACTTGTTTGTGTTAATGCATCCAAAGAAGTTTATAAAGATACATGACTAGTCCACCCATTGTCATAACTCATAATTAGAGGTAGCTTATTATTTCAAGCAAGAATGAGAAAAACTGTCCCAACTTCTATTACTTAACTCTAAAAATTTTAACAACGAGAAATTGGTAACTGGAAAAGGGCAACAGCTTTCTCGAGTCACACAGACGTGCAAAACAGCAAATCAGATTTCAGAACCAGATATACATGTTTAATTGTTTACATAAGTGATCTCCTACAAAAGCAAAGCTGCCAATTGCACAAAAGGATGCAAAAATTGTTGTCTCAAAACTGTAGGAGATAAGAGACAAAACTCGATATCAAGGGTCATTGGCACTGACGTCCCTATTTTGTGCTGATCTTTAACTTTTGCCCCTCATGACAAATAATATTTTCGCGGAAAGATAAGCTTATATTTTCGCACCATAACATTCCACAAGTTATGCCCCGCATGACTTTTGCCCTTATAAAAGTTATGCCCTGCTAGCATAAGTTCGATTGCTAAAGGGCAAAATTAAAGATCAGCCAATTTGAAGAGCAAAAATTAAAGACCAGCCCATTTGAAGGGAAAATCGTGCAATTTTATCCGATATCAAACAAAAAATCAAAAGAAACCTTTAGAAAAACACATAAATATGCCAATGAAAATGTAATACGCTTACGGTCAAGCATGGGCGGAGTAACCCCTACAGGTTCAATAAAAATCAGTACCTTTGGTTCAAACCTTGTATTTATATAAAAATTATTCAATATATATAAATACTTTTACCAGAGGATTATGGGTCAAGTTCCGTTAAGTATAACGCGGCTTTGATCAAAATGTACAAAAAAAAAAAAAAAAAAATCTCATTTTGATGTGTGATTTTTTGCTAACAAAGAGATCAACTTGATAACCATCATCACAAGATCCTATCTATAAATGCAATCAGTGACCATCTTCCCAAAATTCACCAACCATGAGTAATCAACAGATTTGGAAGCCTATTTAAGTTGACAAATAAAAGAAACAATTCCATCGATGAAACAGTGATAATGATAACACATAAAAATAAAATTATAAAACCAAGGCATCCCATCAATTAGTTAAAATAGTGATGTAACTGCACAAACACATCTTAGTGTTATCTGAACAACTTGCTTGAGATAGAAGCAAGCATCACAACTAATTTCCATGTCCCTTCACCTTCAATCATTATCAGTGGTTCTACCTAGAGGATAACAAATTCACAATGTCATTTAGAAACACTTCCACAAGATGTCAAAGTCTGAGGTTATAATCAAACGGCAGTTGATAGGGGCTGAGACTCACAAGTGCTTCTTTTTGGTTTACCATCCGGAGTTCAGTACCCACATTCGAGCCCCGACTAATCTAAGGTTCGCGCCCCATAAGACTCATTTAAGAGGGAAGACGCTCCCTAACAAAGTTTTTTTCATACCAATTAAGGCTCAAATCTGAGACCTCTAATTAAGATGGAGAGATCCTATCTATCCCACCACAACCGTTGTTGGTAATCACAAGCGCTTAATCAGCCTCAGTCAAGAGTAGCTCAAGAACTCAATAGGATTTGTTAGATTAAAAAGTTTGGATATGGTTATAAGGTTATTTCAAAATCACAAATGGTCTATAAGAATCCAAACCTACATAGAGGGTAAACCTATATGTGAACTTCTTGTGCAGTATTTTTGAAGGGAGAGAGATCAATTATTGACGACGAATTGCTTGCGGAGCTGTGGTTTTATAAAGCATTGTTGCAGAATTTATTGTAGAAAAATTCGAAGTAGGAGTGATCTTGATGCAGCTAGATGTGAAACTATTATTGTTGATGATTTAGTTAGGTTTAAACTTTACTTGAGAGAGAACAAATAATTTGATTTGACATTATTTAATTTTGTTCACAATACTTATATATTGTTAATTTTTTCTTTGGTTAGGCTATTAAAAGGTATTTACTTTACATACATTTCATGTTTCTAAAGATTGACAATTATGAATGTACAAATTGAATACAAATATGCCATGATAAAATAAATATAAAATTGAAGCTAATATTAATTGAAATGTTGAAAATTTTACTGTGAAATTCGCATTTTTTTATTGATAAAATAAGCATAAATGTCATAAATTTATTTTATTGATATTGACCAAAACGTCAAATTTAAATCTGACATTTTACAAATGTCATAGGTAAATGTTGTAAATTTTTTACCAACATTAATCTAAATGTCAAGAATTTTAAGTGACATTTTATATCTGTCATAAATAAATGTCATTTATTTCTTACCAACATTTATCTAAATGTTGAAAAATTTAAGTGACATTTTATATGTGTCATAAATAAGTGTCGTTTATTTCTTACCAACATTTATCTAAATGTCAGAAAATTTAAGTGACATTTTATATATGTCGTTTATTTCTTACTGACACTTACCTAAATGTCGGGAAATTCCCGACACTCAAATTTACGACATTTGACACAAATGTAAATTAAATGTCGGTAAACGAATTTGTGACATTTAAACAACTTAAGACGACATTTATATAGTGTCGTCGTATGTCTACTTTCTTGTAGTGAGAAAGTTGCTTAACCGAGTTGCTCCAGAAGTCCGTATAATAATATCTGGATCAGGACAAACTGACATGTACATATGTCTGTCAACATTTGTCACACCAATAAGGTGTTCATCGTTGTCCTTCCCATTTTCTTTGGGTCCAATTAAATTGCCGCCAGCATTAATTGCTTCTAGTTTTCTAATCTCATCCCATTTTTCTTCACAATATTCTTGAACAGCATGCACAATCTCATCTGTTGAAATGCAGGCAATACAAATAGATAATACAGCTTTTGAATTACATGCTGTCTTTACCATTAGCCCTCTCGGCTGCTGACCTGACAGGGTCACTCTGAAGTTTTAAAGTAAATCCTAATCCCAAGGCGGTTTATAATGCTCTCCTCTTTAATTAATTCATCAATCTTTTCCTGCATCAGTTTCATTAGCTAGTGATACAACTTCTTCAGACCTTCGTTTTAAGTTATGAACGCTGAAGGCATAAACAGTTATGTATTTACCAAGCTCGTAACAATATCTTAGCATGTTGATAAGAGCTGAAAATCCTGCCCTATGTCCATCACTATCTAGATGTGACGAGGAACAGGACCCGCATTAATTACAGAAAATATACATTGGCGAAAAAAACTGCTAATATTTTCAAATAGACGGCCCACTCTTTTGCCTTTCAGACCTTCCATATCAACCCTCCAACTAGTGCTAGATCATGCACCAAGATCAACCTAATCAAACGTTAGAGAATTTGGTCTCAAACAGCCCACGGTAGCATGAAAACCGAGCAGAATAAAATCAATTCTTTTCAGCCGTTAAAGTGAAATGCAGAACAAGAGAAAACATCAGGGAAGTAAGTTGATGAGCTACTTCCAGTCATGCACTAGACTCCCAAGTTTTTTATAATGGCTTCTTGAACTCTATAGTAGGACAACTGTTTTCAGATGGCCTAATGCATTCTTCATGTCTCAATAATATTCTTTGGAATTTCTTGATTTTCTCCTGATTTTAGAAATAGCTTTGGAATTTTCTAAATAGAAATAGCGGGAGCTTAGTGCACCGTGCAGCCCTTTTTTTTAGCTTTGGAATTTTCTGTCAGTTATCAAAAAAAGGAACTATCTTTTAATACATTCATGGAAAGATTCTCTTTTTAGATTCTCTTTTACAACATTTTCTTGCTGCTTGAGTTTCACTTTTGCTGAAAGTGCAATGAGCATTATAACGAATTTGCTAACATTAGTTAAAGGGCAGCTAAGGTCTGATAAAATGTGTTCCCGTTACGCGCGAGCCCGGGGAAGGGCCGCAGCCTTACCCCAACATTGGTTGTGCTCATAAAACTGTGTTAATTTCTAGAGGTGGTAGGCTTTTTTAATGTTTCCATTACTCCCTTAAGAAAAATGTAGAGCAACAATTGTTGACTATAATATCACCTATAGTAACTTGTAAACTAGTTCGTGATTTGAAGATATAAAACTATAGTGGCTCAAAAGTACTCTTGAATGAGAAATGAGCTTATGACATACAACAAGTAAGTAGGGGTGTACAACGCAAACCGACAAACCGAACCAAATTGATAAACCGAATCAAACCGAGAGAAAAACCCGACTAGCTAGTTGTTTGGTTTGACTTGGTTTGATGTTGAAAAAAAAAAGAGACCATAATTGGTTTGGTTTTAGCTAAAAAAAGTCAAACCGAACCAAACTGACCGACATTACCTGTATTCAATTTTTAAAATATTTTATACATAAAAATATTTATTTGTAATGTAATTTGTAAATATTTCTTAAATTTTTTCATAGTTTTTTGTCTTTTATAATATTATTTTAAGCTTGAACTTAGAATTTTGAATGCCAATAAGTTTTATATCCCGTAGATGTTAGTAACTCAAATAAAGTCCAAATCAAAACCAACTCAACATATGCTAACAAAAGAAATTCAATTCTAACACTAAGAATAACAGTAATGTTGGATATCTATTCTTTTGTTTTGCATAATTGATTTAGAGCGTAAAAATACATAGTTTAATTTTTCTTTTTCATGTAATTAATACTTATTAGCCGTACTTATTTTAGCATAACTTAGTATTTAGATTAAAGTCATTTTCTTTATACCTTATTAATTAGTAATACTTATTTTAATCGATTTTTTATTTTTTTTTGTTGAATATTTTAATACGATGTCATCACCCATCTCATATTTTGTGTTATTTTCTTAAGAAATACCTTAGTTATATAGTTGTATCTTACTGGGACTAAAAAAATATTTGAAGTAAAAGTCATATGTTTTGTATGAAGACTTTTTCGAAACAAATCAAAAAAACCCTAAAAAACCGAATAACTTAAAAAACTTAAGTTGAAAACCCGAATTTTATTGGTTTGGTTTTGTTTATAAATTTAAAAACCCGACGCAATTGGTTTGATTTGGTATTTAAAAAATCCGAATCAACCCAGTCCATGTACACCCCTAAACTGCAAGTGCAATAACTAGTGTAGTTTTCAACAAAAGGAGGGCTTTAGTTTTCAAGACTACATAAGCGGTATATATTCCAAAGGGGCAAATTAAATACGAAATAATGCAATCACACTCTCCATTTTCAGAATATAAAAAATTCCAGTGGCTGATTAAATCAAAGACTTGTTAGCGACTCAAGAAAGAAGGCAAACGACAAATACCCAGAACTAAGACGAACACAACATGCATTTACAAATAGGCAGACTTCAGTAAAACATGCAAAGTGAATAGCATGTAATTAAGACAGATTTTAGTCAAGCAGGCATAGAATAACATTGCAGGGCATTTAAAGTAAAGAGAAGTGTCCTTTGAAGTCTGATCACCCTCCCTTCGGATCTGGAAGTTCGATGATAGTTTCTGTTGATTGGTCGAAGAGGGGTCGCCGGCAGACCCTTTTCGACAAAATGGTCACTTACATTTGAGGTTATTTTATGTTCATTAGCAAGAACAATACTATCAAAATTGACCCTTTTTTAATTCTTACAAAAAATGATCCAAACTTCTCTCTGCCTTTGTATATATATTTGTATATATTAGTATATATTAGTATAAGTGTCTGTATATATTTGTATATGTCTGTATATGTTTGTATATTTTGGGCTATTTTTTTGCAATGTAAGTGACCAACTTATATATTTCTGAAATTTTTCCTTTTAATTACTAATATAAATAATGTAGTAAAATAGTATAATAACACAAAAATGATCAAAAAATACATTAATAATTTTCAAAATTAAAAACATTATTGAAGAAACTCATAGAAAACAAAACTTCTAACATGAATTTTAGTATAAATAATGAAATGATATAAAAGCTATTCTGAGTTGCAAATCAACTCTAATATCTGAACTTTTAAACTATAAGAGAATCACAATTTCTTAAAATATATTACTATCATACTATGCAATTTATCTCCCTAAAAGAAAATAATCAATACACTTTATCAGTATTATAATTAAAACATCAATACTTTATGGATTACCTGCAGTGGTTGGGAAATCGAAGAAAAAAAAATGTTGGAGTTTATTAAAGATAGAGTGAAGGCTAAAATAAAAGGTTGGAAAAATATTTTCTTAAGCCTTGCAGGAAAAGAAGTGATGCTTAAATCTGTCTTATCTGCTATTCCTTCATATGCTTTATCGTGTTTTCAATTTCCGGATACTTTGTGTAAGGAGATCACTACTATTTTCTCTAATTTCTGGTGCGGTCATGACGAGGATAGGAGAAAAATGCATTTTGAAAAATGGGAAAATCTTTGTCTAGCTAAGTCTAAAGGAGGGATAGGATTTAGAGATTTAAAGTCCTTTAATCAAGCTTTATTGGCAAAGCTTGCTTGGCGAATTTTAACTCAAGAAGATTCTCTACTTTTTAAAATTCTCAAAAGTAAATATTTTCAACGTACTTCCTTTCTTAAAGCCACGTGTTCGTCTGCTAGCTCTTGGATATGGAAGAGTATTATTTGGGGTAGAGATCTATTACAAAAAGGTATTAGATGGAGGGTAGGATCTGGTGATAATATTCAAGTTTGGACGGATCCTTGGATTCCCAATTCATGTGGGTTTAGGCCTAGACATTTTCATGCTCAAATGGATATAGAGTTAAAAGTGAAGGATCTTATAGACCACAATACTTACACTTGGGAGATGCAAGATTTACAGAATTGGTTTTGTATGGATGACATTAATGCTATAGTTTCTATTCCTATTTCAACCATTGGGTCGCCGGATAGGATTATTTGGCATCATACAAAGTCTGGCAATTATGAGGTAAAATCGGGATACCACTTAGCTAGAGAAATTGTTAGATGTCGAGAAGCTAGAAGCGATAGACCTCAAGCGAGTAATCAATCTTTTTCAAAACAGTTTTGGGATTTCTTATGGTCTATGAATATAAAAAACAACTATAAGCATTTTATTCGGAAATGTATTATGAATGTGTTACCTGTTAATCATGTAGTTGCTAAAAGATTAAAACATACTTGTAAGGTGTGTAAGGTTTGTGGTATTGAAAGTGAAACGATTGATCATATGCTTTTTAGATGCCCCAAAGCACAATTGGTTTGGAGAATATGTCCTATTAATTGGCCTAATATAGATAGTACTATGGATTTTGCTAGATGGTGGAATGATATTTTTGATAATGCTAATCAACATCCTGATTCTATTGATCTTGCCAAATTAAGTGTTTCAATTATGTGGCAAATTTGGAAGGCTAGAAACTCAATGAGCTTTAATGGGGATATCTTTGAACCGAATGATATTGTAAAAAAGGCACTTTTTTATTTCCATGAATATGAAAATAATTTGCTTACTACCTTTTCTCCTACGCTTGTATCTGATAATACTACTGATAAAAATATTATTGTGGCACAAGATGGCATTGTTGTGTTTGCAGATGCGAGCTTGCAAAAGGAGAAAAAGAAGGCAAGCATTGGTGTTGTAGCAATGGATAGCTGTGGAAATTTGCTTCATGCCTTTGGCACACCAATTCAATCTGTTGGGAAGGCCATCACTGCTGAAGCCCTAGCAATACGTGAAGCACTGAAGAGCGCCAAAGAAAATGGATGGTCAAAAGTGCAAATATTAACAGATGCAAAAACTGTGGTGGATATGATATGGAAAAGAAGTGTAGTTTCGTGGGAGATAAGAGACTACTTGTGAAGATATCTGGAAGCTTATGAGTTTCTTTGAAGACGTACATGTTGTGTATATTCCTAGATCTTGGAATATGCTAGCGCATAATTTAGCCAAGTTTTCTATTTTGTTGCTACGTAAGGTTACTTGGGTTTCTGTTTTTCCTAGTTGGATTGTAACTGATGCTGTTGCATCTTTTAACTCCTTGAGACCGTTTATGCATTAATACAATAAATTTGTTTATTGTCAAAAAAAAAAAATACTTTACGGATAAAAATAAAATTACCTTCAAATAGCTAAATAATAAATATGATAATTTTGAGACATGGGTCAAAAACATGAAGCCAATGACAAGTGAAGATGTAAAATTCGGCTATGTATTTTAAAAATAAATGTTAAGTGCTATTTACTCTCACGGTGCTCTCAAATAGTGAATATGCAATACTACGACTTGTTATTTGAGTTATTCTCAATCTTCTTATTTCCATAGATGATAAAACTATTAAGCATCATTCATTTATTAAAGAATTACGAGGATCAACGCTGTTAATTAAGAAATTTGACACACAATCTGTGTAAGAACTGTTAGGCGAGCCAGGAGCGTTGGGCAACCTAAACAGTTCCTGTAGGTTGAGCCCCTTTTTCAAGGAAATATAAAATAGCAGGAACATTTAAATAAGTTTGATTCTTTATCGAATCATAAAAACCCACTTTATAAAGATCTTTTCCTTCTCTTCGGGATCAAACATCAATTGAACGATTCGATAGACGGCTCATTGGGATAGATGTAGATGAACAACATCCCCCAGAAACGTATAGGAAGCTTTCTCTTCGTACGGCTCGAGAAAAATGATTGATTCGAGGTTTTGTCTCTGTATGGAATTCTATCTAAGAATAAGTGTGTTTAGGGTGTACAATCGGGCGCTTAGAGCATAAGCCTCACAGAACTAAGCCCCACACGTAAGCCTTGAGGAGTTTTACTAGTGCCTCGCCTCGGGGCGAGCCCCTGGGCGAGTCCCAAAACTGTCTTTTAAAACACAGATTAAAAGTTAGCACTTGTAGTTTCTTATATTTAACAATTTAAGTTAGTTAGATTTGACGTAGTAAACGATAGGGAAAAAAATTCTAGCCATAAACATCAAGAAAGTGTCTTTAAATTCTAAAATATGCAATATAAAAAAATACGCTAGACATGATGAAAAAATATTTTAAAAAATAGTAGAAATTATACCACAAAAAGCTGCACCAAACTCTAGAAAAAGTTTTAAAATATTAAAAACTACAAAAATTATACTTGTAAATGTGAGTTCCCTCTAATTTCTTTCTTTTTCATAGTTCGGGCAAATCTAACAAAGAGTGTTCAGTAAATATTTGACGGAGACTATATATACTCTGACAAACTTAAAAGGACCAAAACTATTCAGTGCATACTTAAGGGATTATTTTGAACTCACCCTTAAACATTATAGACTATGTAGGTTCAGGTCATTTTCTAGACCCTTTTCCAATCTCTACTTAGATCTTTGCTTTCTGGCTGTGTTTGGTACAAAAAGAAAATAATTTCCATCAACAAAATTCTTAAAAAACTAGAACTTTTTAGAAAAAAAGTGATTTTCTTGCTTATAGTAAAAGCATTTACATATAATCCAGATAAACATCGTGATAGTGCTATCACGTACAAGAATTGTTGCACTACATTAACAATAGTAAAGATTTTAAGGGTAGTGTTGTCGTTAAACTTGATCTTGAAAACGTTTTTGATAGAATTGAATGGTCCTTTTTCAAAAGAACTCTTGTTTTCTTCAAATTTCCTCCAAAAATTCAAGAACTTATCATGAGCTGCATCTGCACTAGCCAAATATCCATCCTTGTCAATGGTTCTCCAACCAGTTACTTTTCACCATCTAAAGGCATAAGACAGAGGGATCCCATGTCCCCTTACATTTTCAATCTATGTATGGAGCTTCTCTCAAACTATATTAACCATCAGGTTGATACCCTGCAGTGGAACCCCATTACTATTAGTAAGGATTGCCCTCCTCTCTCCCACATTTCTTAGCAGATGATTTAACATTAATGGCTAAAGCTAATCTCAAAACCATTAATAGTATTTCCCATAGTATGGAGCTGTTTTGCAAAGTCTCAGTACAGAAGATTAACTGCACTAAATCTAAAGTTGTTTTCTCTAACACTGCCCTGATCATCTTAGAAACCATGTTCTTCACCAGCTGCAAATCAGTTCTACTACTCATTTTGGTAAGAACCTAGGATTTCCAATCCTGAATCACAGCCCCAAGTTTAGTGACTTCCAGCATATTATTGATAATATGAAGAAGAAGAAGCTGGCTAGTTGGAAGGTTAACTTCTTAAACCGTGCAGGCAGAATCACTTTAATTAATCCACCCTTAATGCTATATTTGCCTATACCATGCAATATTTCTCCCTATACCATGCAATATTTCTCTCTTCCATCCAGAGGCGGAGCCAGGATTCAGAGCTTGTGGGTTCGGGGTTCTAATTATTTAATGTTACTGGGTTCGTAATTAATAATTTATACATATTTGACAAAAATTCTAATACAAATATATGGTTCGGACAAAAGCTACTGGGTTCGGCCGAACCCCACCGACAGGGCTGGCTCCGCCCCTGGTTCCATCTAAGAAATGCAAGTATATAGACAAGATTCGGAGAAATTTCCTCTGGGGCTCCTCTACCATTAAAAGAAAGTTGCATTATACAAACTGGGACATAGTTACTTCCCGCAAAAGTCAGGGTGGACTTGGTTTGCACAAAGCAAGGGATAAAAACTTAGCAGCTTTAACTAATTTTACCTGGAGACTCTTCACTCACCCCTTTACCCTCTGAGCCAAAGTTCTAATTAGCAGACACCAAAATAAGGCCCCTAACTCAAACTTCCTTCATTTAGAAAAACATTTATGCAGGGAGGGCAAATTTGCTCCAAAGCCATTGCTTGGGCCCCTGCAACTGGCAAAACCATTGATCTTTGGCACTTCAAATGGATTCCTGATCACCCATCCCTCTGGATTATAATTCAAGGGCCCCTTACTCTCACTGAGACCATCTTTAAACTGTCTAACCTTTGGGATGCGGAGAACTGGGACTGGAGCAAGCTATCCTTTCTACTTCCACATTCTATTATAGAATGTGTTGCTTCTATTCAGCCTACTATAGGTACAAATAGAAGAGATACCCCTTACTGATCTTTAAATCCATCTGGGTCCTTCACCACTAGCTCTGTCTACCCTATACTCACATCCACTGCTCTAAACTCAACCTACACCTATCATTGGATTTGGAAACTTCCCACTATGGCTAAGATAAAATCTTCATATGGCAATGTTCTCATAACAGGCTGCCTACCAAATCCTATCTGCACCACTTAGGCATTAATGTAGAGCCAAATTTTACTATTTGCAATCATGGATCAGAAATTATTGCCCGTATTCTCTTCCATTGTCACATTGCAAAAAAGTTCTGGCTTGACTTTGGGCTCAATATATACCAAATGCCATTAGACAGCCCCCTTTGGCTATCAGCCATTCATGAACTTAATATTCCCTTGCCTAATTTGAAGCTGAACGGGACTGAAATATACCCCTTTGTGCTCTGGAACCTTTGTTTAAATCGAAACCATAATGTATTCAATGACACCAACAACTTCCTCTCTAAGGATCTTGTATTTAAGAGGGCTACTGAATTTAAGCAAGCTACCAATCAATCCAGCACCTCTTCTGCCCACAAAACAGGTTCTTCAAATAGAATTTACCACTCCAGGGCCATTACAAACTAAACATCGATGGTGCCCACTCCAATAGGAAGACTTATGGAGGTCTTGGAGGAGTAATTCGAAATGATGAAGGAGTATGGATTCTTAGCTTTGCAAAGAGGCTACCACCATGTGATCACCTTTCAGCAGAGTTACTTGCCTTACAACATGGCCTCTAGCTTGCTTACACCCATAAGCTTGTACCTCTTATCATTGGAGCGGACTCAACTGAAGTCCTACACCTTCTACAGCATCACCACCCTATCTATATTAATATTATTCTTCAATGCAAGTCCCTATTGAAGAAGTTGGGGAATCCAATGGTCCAGCATAATTTTAGGCAAGGCAATAAAGTCGCAGATGTTTTGGCATCACAAGCTTCCAAGTAGCAGCTCTCTTCCCAGAACACTTTTGTGCACCCTGCTAATGAAGCAGTTAGCTCTATGGTGTATGCAGATAAATTAGGACTTGCAACTACTAGACAAATCTCCCTATCTATGTGTAATAGCTTAGTTAAGTACGGTAACCTCAGTGTACTAGCATGCAGTACCGATGCACTCCCTCCTACTACTACTACTAATGTAACGCCTTAGCAGTTATAATATAATCGCGTTTTAACCAAAAAAGAGATCAAAATTTACTGTGTTTTGTAAATTTTTATTTTTAAAGAAATGAAATAAGGGTAGATCATTTATGTTGGTGGCGATAATACTGATGGTGAATGTGCTTGTGACGTTGGGTGGTGGAGGAAGAAGGGTTGATGTGATGAGTTGACATGTCATGTGGCTACTATAATGGGTTACCAGAGGAATGACAAATTTGAGCCGCTTTTATGACGTTAGAAGCATATAGGGACTAATTGTATAACAGAGGGTAATATTACACATATTTCAATAGTAGAAGGGCAATATGACTGATTTTCCCTGATTTGAACTATGCACCTAAGCAATTGAAAAGATCCAACTATACCCCCTAAATAATTAAAAAGGGTTCAAATTTACCCGATGTTGCTTCCACCATTAGTATGAGGGGCATATTGATTTTTTGTAATTGTTCGGAGTTATATTTGAGGTAAAAGATAACGCAGAGGCTTTATGAACTAATAAGTTAGACATATACTAGCAAACACAAGCTTTATGACATTTTTAGTCCGGGTCCGATGTGTGTATATGTACATTTTTTTGCACGGATTGCCCTTCTTTTGGGGTGGTCTTTAAATTTTGCCCCTCATATATGTGGTCTTTAAGTTTTGCCCTTCGCTTGAAAAGGTGGGCGAATATCTGAGGTTTTGGGTTCGAACCCCCGCTCAGGCATAAAATAACAAAATAATTTCGCAAGGCAAGACTGGGGAGCGTGTATGCCGGATCCGGCAAAACTAAAAGTCTGCCCTGTAAGGCAGAACTTTTCCTGAAGGCATGGGGCAGACTTTTAATTAAGGCAAAACCAAAAGTATGCCCCATAAGACAGAACTTTTCCTTAAGGTATAGACTTTGCCTTATAAGGCAAACTTTTAGTTATGCCTAAAGGAAAAGTTTCGCCTTATGATAAGATACTTTAATTATGTCTTATGGGGCACACTTTTAGTTAAGGCATAACTAAATGTATACCCAGAAGACGAAACTTTTCCTTAAGGCATAACTAAAAGTTTGCCTTGAAAAGTAAAATAAAATAAAATATATGCCTCAAGGCAAAGTCTGCCCCCTCCCAAGAGAGCGAAATTCAAACTCTGCCTTGCGAATTCTTTTTAAATTTTTGACTGAGCAGGGATTCGAACCCGAAACCCATGGATTTTAGGCGAAGGGCAAAACTTAAAGACCAACAATTTGAGGGACAAAATTTAAAGACCACCCCAAAAGAAGCAGAATTGCCCGTATATGTATATAAATAGTACACAAGGGCGTATGCAACATTCAAGGTGGGCTTCAATTTAACCCCTAATTTTCGGTGCGGAGCATAAATTTATGTGTAAAAATTTATTAAAATTGTAATAAATAGTAGACATAGACCCATTACTTTTAAAATACAATGGTTCAACTAAGAATCCTGAAAGGCTAAACCCATAAAGTTTAAATTTTGGATCCGCCTCTGAATTCGTACATACTTAGCAGCAAATCCATGCAATAATTTTAAGCATGTCCTTGGTCGATTAAAAATGTCCTAATAAATTTATAAAAAAGAAGGTCTAAATATACCTCTACATAATTTCTACCATAAGTACGAGGGGCATATTTAGATCATTTTAATTATTTAGAGGTATATTTGAAACACAAATTTTGCCTTGTTAAGATTAAGTGATTTCTTCAATTGTGATGGTAATTTAACCTTTTCTCTCTCCTCTCTCTCTCTCTCTCTCTCTCTCTCTCTCTCTCTCTCTCTCTCTCAATGGTAAGTTAAAAACTCCCCACCCCACCCCACCCCACCCCACCCCCTCCTTCCTGGCAGCGAACCACCCCCCGGTGGGTATAGGGTACTTTTCCGGCTAGGCCTCCTTCTTTTTCTCTCCTTCTCTCTTCTCTTCTCTTCTCTTTTCCTTTCTTTTCTTTGTTTTTTTGCCTCTTGTCTTCTCGTTTACGCACTCCGGAAACCTCCGCCGATGGGGTTTTCGGCGGTGAACAATATTACTCACGGTGAACGATACTCACACGGCGGTGAACGGTAACTTCCGACGGCTAACGGGTTTTTTTATTTTAAAATTATTTTCACCGGAGTTGGTACCTGCGGTGGCTCATATTAATTCATGTGTCTTTTAACCTTGTTAAATCTTGCACACTACACATTCTTGACTCTGACTTTAAATTCTTGGCTTTATTCCTTTAGCTTATAGTGCTATCTTTCTTGTCATAGTAACCTGACTTGCATATAGTCTCTTGATAACTGTGCTTTAGTATTGATTCTTGTTTGTTTTAGATAAATTTTTGATTTGCTTTTATTTCCCTTAGTGGCTATAGTGAGTGATGGTAGACTAGGGTCATGTTCTAGGTCGGGGACGGGGGCTAGGGTTAGAGGGTAAGTGGGGTCGGAGCGGCTAGGTTGAGAGTAGGGTCCCGGGAACATTGGGACTTTGACGGGAAGTCCATAGAGCTAGTTAAGATTCTTAAGGAGAGGAAGATTAATATAGCTTGCGTCCAAGAGACCAAATGGGTAGGATCTAAAGCTAAGGATGTGGACGGGTATAAGTTATGGTTCTCGAGTAAGTTAATGTATAGGAATGGGGTAGGCATTTTTGTAGATAGTGAGCTAAGGGACCAGGCCGTAGAGGTTAGAAGGATCAATGACCGGATGATGGCGGTTAAGTTAGCTGTGGAAGGGTTTACCTTGAACATTATTAGTGCTTACGCGCCACAAGCGGGCTTGGACGAGGAGGAGAATAGGCGCTTTTGGGAGGATTTGAATGAAGTGGTGGGAGGTATACCGCCCACTGAGAAGTTAATCATAGGAGGAGATTTCAATAGACACATCGGCTCAACCTCGGGGGGGTTATGATGATGAGCATGGAGGTCTCGGCTTCGAAGTCAGGAATGGAGGAGGAGTCTCACTTCTGGATTTCACTAAAGCCTTTGGATTGGTAGTAGCCAACTCGAGTTTCTCGAAAAGGGAGCAGCACTTGGTAACCTTTCGTAGTTCGACGGCTGCGACGCAGATAGACTTTTTGCTCCTTAGAAAAGAGGATAAAGGTCTTTGTAAAGACTGCAAGGTCATTCTGAGTGAGAACCTTACGACCCAACATAAGCTTTTGGTGATGGATTTGGGGATTACGAGGAAGAAGAGGAAGAGGGTAGCGGATGACCTGCCAAGGATCAGGTGGGAGAGTCTGACTTTGTCGAGTGCCCAGGAGATGGGGGAGAAGTTGATGGCTATGGGGGCTTGGGAGAGTAGGGGACACGAGCAGTATGTGGGATAGGACGGCGAGCTGCATTAGGGAAGCAGCTAGAGATGTCCTGGGAGTCTCGAGAGGTCGCCGTGGTAGGCGACGAGGGGACTGGTGGTGGAATGGAGAAGTCCAGGGAAAGGTGGAAGCAAAGAAAGTGGCGTACGCGAGGTTGGTAGACAGCAAAAATGAGGAGGAGAAGCGGACGAATAAGGAAAGGTATAAGATTGCGAGAAAGGAAGCGAAGTTGGCAGTTTCAGCAGCAAAAATGGCAGCTTTCGAATGTCTATACGCAGAACTAGAGGACAAAGGCGGGGGTAAGAAGTTGTTCAGGCTAGCCAAGGTGAGGGAGAGAAAGGCACGGGACCTGGATCGAGTAAAGTGCGTCAAGGACGAGGATGAAAAAGTATTGGTAGAGGAAGCTCTCATTAGATGGAGATGGCAGTCATACTTCCATAAACTCTTGAAGGAGGAAGGTGATAGAGACATTGTGTTGGGAGATTTGGAGTACTCTGAGAGGCGTCGCTACTTTGGGTATTTTAGGAGTATAAAGGTGGAGGAGGTTAAGGGTGTTATTCGCAGGATGCGCAGGGGAAGAGCTACAGGTCCTGACGAGATCCCTGGGGAGTTTTGGAAGAGTGCGGGTAGGGCAGGTTTGGAGTGGTTGACTGGATTATTTAATGTTATTTTTAAGATGGCGAAGATGCCTGAGGAATGGAGGTGGAGTATGACGGTCCCTTTGTATAAGAACAAGGGTGATATTCAAAGTTGCAATAACTATAGAGGCATCAAGCTGCTAAGCCACACTATGAAGGTGTGGGAAAGGGTGGTGGAGATGAGGGTGAGAAGAGGCGTGTCCATTTCAGAGAACCAGTTCGGATTCATGTCGGGGCGCTCGACTACAGAAGCCATCCATTATCATGACCCAACCGGAGGGCTGCGACGGGCACCCGGTGCTAACCCACCCGGGCACCTTTTATCATACTTTCACACTTACATCTAGGTGAGCTACATAGCTAAATCATACTTCATCCCTCATTCATACTATTTCCATTGGGCAACAATACATTTATATCATTATCAACAACTACACCCACAACAATGTACATAAGCCGACAAGGCTAACAAAATGATATCCAAAATATAAGCCGACAAGGCTACATACATCTGACCATATACACATGTCTACGAGCCTCTAAGGAGAGTATTTCATATCATATAGGCGGGACACGACCCTGCCATGCCCATAAATATGTACACAAAAGAATAAGTACCAAAAGCTGTAGCTCCGAATGAAATGGAGCTCCGCTATGTAGTCCCTGAGTAGTAAAGCTATGAGTCAAGCCTGTCTCCCTGGCCACCTGCGGGCATGACGCAACGTCCACAAACAAAAGGACGTCAGTACGAAGAATGTACTGAGTATGTAAAGCATGATCAAAATCATTATGAAAGCATAACAGACAACATAAGAAATAGTATAGGATGGGAGATAGTAGTATCATCGTCATAAACACTTACTTGCTTTTCATAGGGACTTTCCATTTCTAATGCGTGATTGTGTACATACATCTATATCCGTATCCGTATATATATCCGTACTCATTTAACTTTCATATCCATATTAATATTCATATCATATTCGCATTTGCATTCATATTCATATCGTATACATGTCTATATCGTGTACCTAGCATACCCGACCATGAAGGTTCGGTGTTTCACATACTCGGCCATGGCAAGGCTCGGTGAGTATACTTACCTGGCCCTACCAAGGCTGAGGGTTGTCCGTACCCAACTGCAGTGGTGTGCGCGCAATACATATCATACCCGGCCGTATAAGCTCGGTGTTACATAATAATCATACATAGGCACATATACATAAAAGCCCATAATCATCTTTATCATCATTACTATCGTCGTTTCATTACAATTATCCATAAAGGATTACTCATCATATAAGGAATTTAGTACAATCGTAATATATCGAGGATCATGAGCTTAGTAGCTTTTAAAGATAGAATCATTTGGAGGACATCATAGGCTCATAGAAGAATAGATATTTGGCCAAGGAACCATGCCTTATGAAAGAAGGGTTAGCCTTACATACCTCTTTGTTCAACTATTCTACCTCTTGCACGTTCTCCTTCAATGCTCACGTTTCTACCTTCATTAGAGTTATATGCTAACATTAGAAATCGATAGCTTAGCATACTTAACTTAAGCTAGAGAAAATTGGGCATCATTTCCTTTATTTATACAACTTCCGTCATATCATATATCAACTCCCAATCATCTATAATAACATTCATAACATCATAACAATGGTATTTATTCACCTACATTATCCTTACTTCTCAATTCACTTCCAATCATCCATATCCATGGTCATAGCACACGATTACCTTCGTTCATATACAATGTCTATCCCATGTTCTTAACATCATTTATAACATAACCATAATCACAACATATCAAGAATCATGACTCAATCCAAGCTATTACTCAAAAATGACACTATTCCCATATTCATGACCCATTTTCTATATTCTTCTACAATCCAAGTGTTTCAACTTCTCAATACCTTAAACAACATGGAAATACCATAAAACTTACCTTAGATGATGTAGGAATTAACCTGGGTGGAAACACTTCACTCAAAGCAAAAACCCTAGTTTCACCTTCACTTGGATTCCTTGTCTTGGATGAACTTTAATGGGTTTCTTACACTTGATTCACTTTGTTTGATGAAGTTGATCACTAATATCCCTTGGATTCTTGTGGAAAAAGTGTGGAGAAATATTCTAGAGAGTTCTAGAGAGAAGGGGTGTGGAAATGAAATGATATGAAATAAACTTGGCCCCTTATTAATAATGCTCAACCTGTCCCGATCAAATTCTATGGACCAACATACGGTCCGTATAAATTATACTGACCGTATGTCTGGCCATAGATTTAGTCCAGTGAGGGGTGCTATTCTGGGCTGAATATACGGCCAAACATACGGCCAGTATGTTGGCCCGTATAATGCCCAGCTTTTCCGAACTCGTTCTCGTCGACTCGTTTAATTTCCAATCCTTATGGAACCTTCTTAACACTTGTTTAGCACCTCATTAAGATTCTAAGGGGGCATTATAACTCTTCTCCAAAACATCATTAAGTCATCGATAACTTGTTACTCGTAATTCCTTTTCGATACCTGTCGTATGCCTTGCCTTCTCTTGGCAAACTTTCTTCTTTTACCTCGAATGTCTTTGAAATCTTAATTAGGATCATTAAATGTCATTCCTTACTTCTCAAAATACTGTATACTTCGTGCCCTTCGTTAGTCTATTCACTGTGCATTAACGAAAATTTTTCTGAGGTGTAACATTCTCCCCCCCTTAAGAACATTCGTCGTTAAGTTCTCGGGGATTCTATAAAAATTTTGCCAGAGTTTCTCCTGTAACATGGCACTACCATCCTGTCACAACAGCCCATAATAACAATGCTTCACAGGGCCACAACATAATAGCAATAGAGTTTGGCCACACACGACCCAAATGTATAAAAAGGAAAACATACATACCTTATGATCTTGATGTCTCATCTTGGATCTCTTCCGGGGGATGAAATAAGTGCGGGTACTTGGATTTCATATTTTCTTCTGCTTCCCATGTAATTTCCTCTCGGTTATTGTTTCTCCACAAAACCTTAACTGAGGCCACTCCTTTGTTTCTAAGCCTCCGTACTTGCCTATCTAATATGGAAATGGGTATCTCTTCATAGGTCAACTTTTCTGTTACCTGAACATCATCTACTGGCACGATCCTAGTAGGATCTCCAACACATTTACGAAGCATCGAGACATGGAAAACTGGATGAACTGACTCCAAATCAGGAGGTAAATCTAATTCGTAATCCACTTTGCCTACCTTGCGCACAATCTCATAAGGCCCAATGTATCGGGGACTTAACTTCCCTTTTTTTCCAAATCTCATAACGCCCTTCATCGGCGACACCTTCAGGAATACCCAATCTTTAACTTGGAACTCTAAGTCCTTTCGACGATTGTCCGCATAGGACTTTTGACGGCTTTGGGCTGCTAATAGTCAACCTTGTATGAGCTTAACTTTTTCTATGGCTTGCTGGACCAATTATGGCCCTATCAATTTAGTCTCTCCTGCTTCAAACCACCCAATTGGGGATCTACACTTTCGCCCATATAAAGCCTCATACGGTGCCATTTGAATGCTAGAATGATAACTATTATTATAAGCAAACTCAATGAGTGATAAGTGATCATCCCAATTGTTATACCTCGCATTTTGTACGTCGGAATGACCCGAGACAATTCCGGAAAGCTAAGGGCAAGGCCATCTTCCGATCTTGTGTTAATGCGCAAGTCGCTTGTAAATATTATTGGCATGGAATATGGAGGGCAAACGTGGAATTTGGAAGTTCTATTAGTTCATGACTTCTTGGAGAAGCCAATGTGGCCGTGGGTCCCACTTATGCCTTGGCCACTTGTTGCAAGCCTTGTAGTAGAACATGTGTCCATCTTATGCTTAGTGACCAAAAAACATATATGTGGACAAGATGACAAGGCAAGAGTTCATCCTTTGTCACTTGGAAAATTCTAGAAATTTGAAGAAATTTGGAGGGAAAGGAAAAGGAAAAAAAAAAAAAAAAAAAAGAAGAAAAAAAAAGCACATGGCGGCGTGTGCTTGGCCATGTGCATGGTCATGTGCACATTTATATATATATATATATGAGTCATGAGAGGAGAGACCACACTCCATCATTCTCTCCTCTAGAAAATTCAAGAAAAGTTGAAGAAAGAAAAGAGGGAGTTCGGCCAAAGAGGGGGGTGGTCGAAACTTGCCCTCAACTTTGATCATGGAAAATTTTTCTTTTCATGTTTTCCTACTAAGTGAAAGGTCCTTATTAACATGATCTAGTTGTTGGAGCAAGCAAGGCATCCGTTTGTACGATTCATGACCCTAGCCGAGAAGAGGTGAAGGAACAAGGTATGGTTCAATCTTATTTTTCATGTGTGATGCATGGTTTGTGGATATTGTAGCATATGGAAATGAATGAAAATCATGAATATGTGGGTATTGAAGTGTAGCCGTGTGCATGTTGTTGGTGAAGGCATGTTGAACAAATTTTATTTAGTGTTTGGTTGATATTGTTATGGACATTTTGAGCATGTCGTAATGTGTTGAAATGGATGAAATGCATGAAGTTGTGTGTGTTGAGGGGTGACCGAATGGTGGCCGTTGTGTGGAAGAGAGGGACTAATTTTATTTGATATAATTTGGTTGTCGTATTGTGAATTCTACAATGTGAAATGAAGGTTTAATGACTTATGTTGGTGTTGCAATTGTTGTGGGCTGTTTTGAAAGTCAATATGATTTTAATCTGTTTTCTCATAATTGTAAAGATCATGTTGTAATGTATGGGATTGTGGATGTAGTTCATGAATTTGGAAGGTAGAAATGTGTTGTCGTTGTCCTTATTGAACTTGGAGGATTTCGGGTAGTGTTGTATGATGAATGGGCTGATTTGAACATTTTATGGATTGTCCGAGGTGTTCTTGAATCGTGTTTGAATGGCCTCGGAATAATATTTGAACGTATGATCATTGGTGTTAGTTTGAATGTACGAAGTTTGTTTGAATAGATGGAATATTGTCGACCTATGTAGAAAGGAATCGTTAATGTTAGAATGCGTTTGGAATTGATTCTTAATGTTGGTAATATGATTGTTGGTATGGTTGTTGTTGATTTGGCCGAGTTGAATTCTCGGGGTTGATGGATTTATAGGGGAGATGCTGCCCAAATTTCTGTGGATAAAGTGAAGACTTGGAATCGACTTCTCCAATGCTTATGACTAATGTCGGATGTCTTATGACATTATTGTGGATCGTGAGAAGCCGAGACGCAAGTTTGGATTAGCTTAGAGGGCGGCCAAGGTATGTAAAGCTCACTTCTCTTTCTTTGGCATGTCTTAGTATGAATAGGCTATGATATGATCCCCGAGGTAACTCTACTCCTGCGATCCGAGCATGTCCGTGATTCTTAATTGTTTCTTGATATCCGTATTCATAAGGTAATCAAATTGTGATTCTTATGCCTTTTGTATGATTAAAAATGAATATGCATGGGAAGAATTGTTCATAAAGAAAGCAGTCCGAAACTACGAACGTCCGTAACTTCCATAGGAAGGCTCGGATCGCTTTCGATACGTCCGTAGGAGGTTCTGTAGCGTACTAAGATTATAATGTTCCAAGGCGGGCTCGGATCGGTTGATACTTGTCCGTGGGCCCGCAAGACATTCTGTTGTGTAGTTCTGATGACTTGTTAAGAGAACCTAATAAAGTTAACAATCCGACCCCCACATGTGGTTACTTATTTATCTGTTAAGTCTGAAATAAGAATTCGTATATATATGATTCTGCTACGTAACTATGATGCCTAAAGTTCTATCTGACGAGTTCCGAGTAATATCTGGAAGAGAATCGATTTGGCCAATGCCATCGACTTGTAAATTTGTCCGAGTATTCTGTTAAGTCTGTGTAAATGTATGAAATGGGAATCCGTATGCATATGATTATGATACGTAACTATGATTGATAAAGTTTTATTTGATATGTTTCCGAGTAACGTTCGGAAGGCACTTGATCTGACTATTGTTTTGGCGTGTGAATGATAATTTGTTTGATTATTATATGGAATATGTGTGAATGTTTGAATGGCATATAGATCCCACGATTAACGCTCGTGCCACTATTATGATTTCCTTCACGGATCCGGGCGGTTACTATCGTCGCCCAACGCGAAGTATGATGAGCTTCCAAGTATGATGAGCGACTAATATTATGGTGTTATGATGTGTCCGGCACGCCGAGCCCCTTTTGAATGCACCGTGGTTATATGATATGATGTGTGGAAGATCAAAGAGATCCGAAACTTTCGAAGTATGATGAGTTGTGGTGCCCAGAGAGGAGAGGCGACCCGCGTTCCGTCCGCCGGGTCCATTATGGGCCGCATAGGGTATGATATGATAATCTGATGATCTGATAACGTGTTGACTTGATAATATGATGATCTGATAATATAATGAGTCTGTTCTGATGATATGATAATCTGATGCTATGATAATCTGATGACATGATAATCTGATGATATGATAATACGACGACTCTGCTTAATGTGATAATTTGATAATCACGATGGTTCCGTTTAATGTGATGATCTGACAATGTAAGGACTACCTTACCGAGTCCCCAACGGAGGGCCGGACACGTGATAAGTTATATGTATACATATTCGAAACATGATCTGTTGATTTCTGAGTGGTAGGCAAACCCAATAGTAGGCAAACCCAACGTGGGGCAAACCCGGTGGCGAGGCAAAATTCCGCACTAGTTTAGGCGAATCCCACATTGGTTTAGGTGAATCCCACATTGGTTTAGGCGAATCCACATTGGTTAATGTCGAAAATACTATGGTATGATCCGTTTTCTATATATGTATGTGAGACGAAAATGTTTTAAGAAAAAAAAAGGTTAAGTGTTTCGGCATTCCGATCATTATATTGGTTTTCTGTACCTCATATGTATGATTTGTATTTCAGACGCAGGCACTTTGACACTCTGGTCATTATGTTCACTTTCTGTACCCCCTATTTCGGTTATGATCTCGTTTTTCGTATTTCATGCTTTACATACTCAGTACATATTCCGTACTGACCCCCTTTCTTCGGGGTCGCGTTTCATGCCGCGGTACACCCAGTGAGCTGAAGATATTAGTAGAAGATGTTCCGGCGGATTGGCTCCATTTTCCTCCCGGAGGCCGTCGAGTCGATTATTATGTTATGGTTCCATGTTCCGTGTTAGAGACTTTGCACAGAAGGTCGGTATAAGGTGTCGATTATGTAAGACGGCTATGTAAGCCGACGTATTATTATGTGTGTGTATTATAAGCTTCATATGTTACAAGTTTTATTTGATTTGAGAAAGATGAAAAGCATATTTGACTTTCCGAAAACTTCTGTTATGCATTTACGTTATGGCTAAAGGCCAGTATGATTATGGACGTCATAAGAGTCAGTGGGTTCGCTCGGCCCTAAGTAAGGTTCGGGTGCCCATCAC
The DNA here is from genome assembly GCF_029784015.1 of Lycium ferocissimum. Lineage (NCBI taxonomy): Eukaryota > Viridiplantae > Streptophyta > Magnoliopsida > Solanales > Solanaceae > Lycium > Lycium ferocissimum. The sequence goes on along the minus strand of NC_081346.1, from coordinate 24,185,932 downwards.
ACCCTATCGGAATAAGGGTGTGACACCAATTACCTCCAAAATCCAACATACATGCCCGTAACATATCCCTCGGTGTCCCAACGGTACGTTCGGCTTGCCCGTACGATCATGTGTGAAATGTGGTCGTGCAAGGCTCACATGAGTCCCCAAACCCTCTTGGAAGGACTTCCAAAATTAGCGTAAGCGAGTTCCTCTATCAGAGATAATAGATACCGGAACACCGTGAAGTCGCACTATCTCTTTAACATAAAGCTTTGCATAATCTTAGCCACATATGTCGTTCATTCGGTAAGAAATGAGCCGACTTCGTGAGTCTATCCACAATCACCCATATAGAGTCATACTTACGTCGAGAACTAGGCAAAAACGTAATGAAGTCCATGTTAATTATTTCCCACTTTCATGTTGGAATTTCTATAGCTTGCAACAATCCATAGGCTTTTGGTGCTCGATTTTCACTTGTTGACAAATTGAGACATTGAGCTACAAATTTCGCTATATCCTTCTTCATCCCATTCCAACAAAATATAGA